>NC_141675.1:160539230-160542843 GCF_028749965.1 Puma concolor
GTTAGGGTTAGGGTTAGGGTTAGGGTTAGGGTTAGGGTTAGGGTTAGGGTTAGGGTTAGGGTTAGGGTTAGGGTTAGGGTTAGGGTTAGGGTTAGGGTTAGGGTTAGGGTTAGGGTTAGGGTTAGGGTTAGGGTTAGGGTTAGGGTTAGGGTTAGGGTTAGGGTTAGGGTTAGGGTTAGGGTTAGGGTTAGGGTTAGGGTTAGGGTTAGGGTTAGGGTTAGGGTTAGGGTTAGGGTTAGGGTTAGGGTTAGGGTTAGGGTTAGGGTTAGGGTTAGGGTTAGGGTTAGGGTTAGGGTTAGGGTTAGGGTTAGGGTTAGGGTTAGGGTTAGGGTTAGGGTTAGGGTTAGGGTTAGGGTTAGGGTTAGGGTTAGGGTTAGGGTTAGGGTTAGGGTTAGGGTTAGGGTTAGGGTTAGGGTTAGGGTTAGGGTTAGGGTTAGGGTTAGGGTTAGGGTTAGGGTTAGGGTTAGGGTTAGGGTTAGGGTTAGGGTTAGGGTTAGGGTTAGGGTTAGGGTTAGGGTTAGGGTTAGGGTTAGGGTTAGGGTTAGGGTTAGGGTTAGGGTTAGGGTTAGGGTTAGGGTTAGGGTTAGGGTTAGGGTTAGGGTTAGGGTTAGGGTTAGGGTTAGGGTTAGGGTTAGGGTTAGGGTTAGGGTTAGGGTTAGGGTTAGGGTTAGGGTTAGGGTTAGGGTTAGGGTTAGGGTTAGGGTTAGGGTTAGGGTTAGGGTTAGGGTTAGGGTTAGGGTTAGGGTTAGGGTTAGGGTTAGGGTTAGGGTTAGGGTTAGGGTTAGGGTTAGGGTTAGGGTTAGGGTTAGGGTTAGGGTTAGGGTTAGGGTTAGGGTTAGGGTTAGGGTTAGGGTTAGGGTTAGGGTTAGGGTTAGGGTTAGGGTTAGGGTTAGGGTTAGGGTTAGGGTTAGGGTTAGGGTTAGGGTTAGGGTTAGGGTTAGGGTTAGGGTTAGGGTTAGGGTTAGGGTTAGGGTTAGGGTTAGGGTTAGGGTTAGGGTTAGGGTTAGGGTTAGGGTTAGGGTTAGGGTTAGGGTTAGGGTTAGGGTTAGGGTTAGGGTTAGGGTTAGGGTTAGGGTTAGGGTTAGGGTTAGGGTTAGGGTTAGGGTTAGGGTTAGGGTTAGGGTTAGGGTTAGGGTTAGGGTTAGGGTTAGGGTTAGGGTTAGGGTTAGGGTTAGGGTTAGGGTTAGGGTTAGGGTTAGGGTTAGGGTTAGGGTTAGGGTTAGGGTTAGGGTTAGGGTTAGGGTTAGGGTTAGGGTTAGGGTTAGGGTTAGGGTTAGGGTTAGGGTTAGGGTTAGGGTTAGGGTTAGGGTTAGGGTTAGGGTTAGGGTTAGGGTTAGGGTTAGGGTTAGGGTTAGGGTTAGGGTTAGGGTTAGGGTTAGGGTTAGGGTTAGGGTTAGGGTTAGGGTTAGGGTTAGGGTTAGGGTTAGGGTTAGGGTTAGGGTTAGGGTTAGGGTTAGGGTTAGGGTTAGGGTTAGGGTTAGGGTTAGGGTTAGGGTTAGGGTTAGGGTTAGGGTTAGGGTTAGGGTTAGGGTTAGGGTTAGGGTTAGGGTTAGGGTTAGGGTTAGGGTTAGGGTTAGGGTTAGGGTTAGGGTTAGGGTTAGGGTTAGGGTTAGGGTTAGGGTTAGGGTTAGGGTTAGGGTTAGGGTTAGGGTTAGGGTTAGGGTTAGGGTTAGGGTTAGGGTTAGGGTTAGGGTTAGGGTTAGGGTTAGGGTTAGGGTTAGGGTTAGGGTTAGGGTTAGGGTTAGGGTTAGGGTTAGGGTTAGGGTTAGGGTTAGGGTTAGGGTTAGGGTTAGGGTTAGGGTTAGGGTTAGGGTTAGGGTTAGGGTTAGGGTTAGGGTTAGGGTTAGGGTTAGGGTTAGGGTTAGGGTTAGGGTTAGGGTTAGGGTTAGGGTTAGGGTTAGGGTTAGGGTTAGGGTTAGGGTTAGGGTTAGGGTTAGGGTTAGGGTTAGGGTTAGGGTTAGGGTTAGGGTTAGGGTTAGGGTTAGGGTTAGGGTTAGGGTTAGGGTTAGGGTTAGGGTTAGGGTTAGGGTTAGGGTTAGGGTTAGGGTTAGGGTTAGGGTTAGGGTTAGGGTTAGGGTTAGGGTTAGGGTTAGGGTTAGGGTTAGGGTTAGGGTTAGGGTTAGGGTTAGGGTTAGGGTTAGGGTTAGGGTTAGGGTTAGGGTTAGGGTTAGGGTTAGGGTTAGGGTTAGGGTTAGGGTTAGGGTTAGGGTTAGGGTTAGGGTTAGGGTTAGGGTTAGGGTTAGGGTTAGGGTTAGGGTTAGGGTTAGGGTTAGGGTTAGGGTTAGGGTTAGGGTTAGGGTTAGGGTTAGGGTTAGGGTTAGGGTTAGGGTTAGGGTTAGGGTTAGGGTTAGGGTTAGGGTTAGGGTTAGGGTTAGGGTTAGGGTTAGGGTTAGGGTTAGGGTTAGGGTTAGGGTTAGGGTTAGGGTTAGGGTTAGGGTTAGGGTTAGGGTTAGGGTTAGGGTTAGGGTTAGGGTTAGGGTTAGGGTTAGGGTTAGGGTTAGGGTTAGGGTTAGGGTTAGGGTTAGGGTTAGGGTTAGGGTTAGGGTTAGGGTTAGGGTTAGGGTTAGGGTTAGGGTTAGGGTTAGGGTTAGGGTTAGGGTTAGGGTTAGGGTTAGGGTTAGGGTTAGGGTTAGGGTTAGGGTTAGGGTTAGGGTTAGGGTTAGGGTTAGGGTTAGGGTTAGGGTTAGGGTTAGGGTTAGGGTTAGGGTTAGGGTTAGGGTTAGGGTTAGGGTTAGGGTTAGGGTTAGGGTTAGGGTTAGGGTTAGGGTTAGGGTTAGGGTTAGGGTTAGGGTTAGGGTTAGGGTTAGGGTTAGGGTTAGGGTTAGGGTTAGGGTTAGGGTTAGGGTTAGGGTTAGGGTTAGGGTTAGGGTTAGGGTTAGGGTTAGGGTTAGGGTTAGGGTTAGGGTTAGGGTTAGGGTTAGGGTTAGGGTTAGGGTTAGGGTTAGGGTTAGGGTTAGGGTTAGGGTTAGGGTTAGGGTTAGGGTTAGGGTTAGGGTTAGGGTTAGGGTTAGGGTTAGGGTTAGGGTTAGGGTTAGGGTTAGGGTTAGGGTTAGGGTTAGGGTTAGGGTTAGGGTTAGGGTTAGGGTTAGGGTTAGGGTTAGGGTTAGGGTTAGGGTTAGGGTTAGGGTTAGGGTTAGGGTTAGGGTTAGGGTTAGGGTTAGGGTTAGGGTTAGGGTTAGGGTTAGGGTTAGGGTTAGGGTTAGGGTTAGGGTTAGGGTTAGGGTTAGGGTTAGGGTTAGGGTTAGGGTTAGGGTTAGGGTTAGGGTTAGGGTTAGGGTTAGGGTTAGGGTTAGGGTTAGGGTTAGGGTTAGGGTTAGGGTTAGGGTTAGGGTTAGGGTTAGGGTTAGGGTTAGGGTTAGGGTTAGGGTTAGGGTTAGGGTTAGGGTTAGGGTTAGGGTTAGGGTTAGGGTTAGGGTTAGGGTTAGGGTTAGGGTTAGGGTTAGGGTTAGGGTTAGGGTTAGGGTTAGGGTTAGGGTTAGGGTATAGGGTTAGGGTTAGGGTTAGGGTTAGGGTTAGGGTTAGGGTTAGGGTTAGGGTTAGGGTTAGGGTTAGGGTTAGGGTTAGGGTTAGGGTTAGGGTTAGGGTTAGGGTTAGGGTTAGGGTTAGGGTTAGG
>NC_141676.1:600000-1147500 GCF_028749965.1 Puma concolor
GTGGGGGATCTTGGGGTCCGTATCACTGATGCCGTGGGTTGGGGGTGTGTTGAGGGGGGAACGGCTGGGTGCTGGGATGACACCGGGAGGGGTGGCTGGTCCTGGGAGGTCAGCAGGGTGGGCGAGGGTGTGCAGGGCCCCTCGGGTGTCGCTCTGGGTGGTGTGGGGCACACAGACGTCGGCCTCACCGCCCTCTCCCCTGTCCCGGCGGTGCCAGCTGGGGGGCTGCGGCATCCTCGGGGTTGGCATCTGGCTGGCTGCCACGCAGGGGAACTTTGCTACCCTGTCCTCCTCCTTCCCGTCCCTGTCGGCTGCCAACCTGCTCATCGTGACCGGCACCTTCGTCATGGCCATCGGCTTCGTGGGCTGCATCGGGGCCATCAAGGAGAACAAGTGCCTGCTGCTCACCGTGAGTGCCCCTGACACCGTGGCCCGTGGCAGCCCCTTGACAAGACAGACGCACGCGGGTGCAGCCTGTACTGGGCCTGTTTCCTCTGAGAACACCCTTCCTGGGACTCCCTGCCCCCGCACCCTCAGCTGAGAGGCTCGCGGTCCCCACCTCTGCCTCGGAGGCCCATTTACAGGCAGGCTGCGTCTCCCCTCCGTCGTCGGGAACATTAATCACAGATAACGGAGGCGGAGAAGGATCCCCGGGCCGGGCTCCTCACCTATTAATATGTCTGGCCAAGGCCTCGGGCAGCTCCAAGTCCTAAATCACACGCTCATCGATCTTGTCTGAGGAGCCCTTGCCCAGGGTGGGGCCTCAGAGGGCGCAGCTCCCCCAGGTGTTCAGTGTGTCCAGATGCTCCCATCAAGGCTTGGGGCCCCTCTGGTCCCTTGGAGCAGCAGGTGGGGGTGTGGCTGCGTCCCCAGCTGCCCTGGGGCAGGAAGCCGTGGTGTGTGTGGGGCCCTGACCTCAGCCTTCCCCACAGGGTGACTTGGGAGTTCGGGGCCCGGGGCCTTCTGGGGGCAGGGTGGGCCCGGAGTCCTGAGCCCACACCGAGGAGAGGCCAGATCGAGGACCCCAGGAGAGGACAGGGCCTGCTCCGCATGGTCCCACCTCCTGGCCCCGTCCCTGTCTGCAGGAAAGGCACGGCGGACAAAGGATGCCTCTGCTGCTCGGCTGACCTGGGGCCTCTGTGGCCAAGGTCAGGGCTGTGCCTCAGGGGGTGCTTCAGTGGGGGACTGCCACCCAGTGGGCAAGCTTTGTGCAGTTAGGTGGGGCCGCTTCTTGAGAAGCGTGACCCTGGGCTCAGGGCCATTGCATTCGGACACCCCCTCCCCAGGGCCCCCCCAGGCATCGCCCCACCCACCCGCCCACCACAGGGACACAGGCACGTGGCACAGGTGCCTGCTTGCAGGTGTGAGGTTGTGCTCCCGAACAAGACCAGAGGCCCCCCCCCCCCCCCCAGCCGGAGGGGAGGGTTCTGAGGCGGGTGTGGCAGCATCAGGGGACGTGCTGGTCTCCGGGAGCCGACACCCGGCTGGGGCTCCCAGCACTGGGGCATCTGAGGTTCACAGCCCCACCCTCGGAAGGCTCCAGGGGCCGGGGTGCAGCCAGGGGCCGAGGGGGCCAAGTCGCTGGGGCCTGTCTCCCCCGCAGTTCTTTGTGCTGCTGCTGCTGGTGTTCCTGCTGGAGGCCACCATCACCATCCTCTTCTTCGCCTACACTGACAAGGTCGGCCACCTCCTCCCTCCCTCTGTCCTCACCACCCAGCAAGGGCCATGGCACCGTGGGTGACGGGTACAGGCGGGGCTGACAATGGCAGTCACAAGCCCTGTGCCCGGCGCGGACGCTCTGTATGGACAGGCAGCGGTCCCGGGCATCCCACCCACTGGGGACTCAGCTTTAAGCACAGCTGCCAGAGGCCAGGCCTGGAGGGGACTCCAGGACTCCCTGGAGGCTCCGGGAGTGGGTGGCAGGGGAGCTGTGCTGAGCTCCTACTGTCCTCAGCGCCATGCTTGTTGGGTGGGAAAATCTCCTGCCTCCATTTACTTGCTTAATCATTTATTTACGTTACTGAGGGCTCTTTTGCGTGTTTCACACTCCGGGTTATACTGTAGGCCTTACTTTGCTCTCATGTGGGCACCTCTGCCCCTTGGGAGCTCGCCTCTGGCTCCTGTGTCCCTCTGGCGGCCTCCCCTCAGTGCACTTGCTGGTGGGCACTTCGTTCCTTCCTGGCGTCTCCTGCCCCGGGCCCGGGCCCAGCCGTTTCTCCGGGAGCCACGGCTCCTTCCCTGGAGGATGGTCCTGGGAGCCACGTTCTGGGGCTGGCGTGCTCCTTGTCACTCTGGGCCTCTCGGCCGACAGTCGGAGCCACGTGTGCAAACGACCCGTGTGTACAGACGGCTCTCGGGTTTCTGCACCTGTCTGTCGGTATCCGGACCTTGAGCGGACACCGGTTCGTGCTGGCGTGTCTCACTCTGGTCCAGACCACAGAGTTCACCCCAGGGGGCAGGGGCAAAGTCCCCGGCACAGGGACGGGGCTTCTGGCAGGAGAGGACTCCAAGTGGGGGGGGGGCACAGGGCACCTGCAGGGTCTGGATGAGGGAGGCAGGGCTGGCCGTGGGGATGGCCCTGCTGACCCCGCTGCACCTGCAGATCGACAGGTACGCCCAGCGAGACCTTAAGAAGGGTCTGCACCTGTATGGCACCCCAGGAAACGTGGGCCTCACTAATGCCTGGAGCATCATCCAGACCGATGTGAGTCTGGGGAGTGGGGTGGGGTGTGCCAGGTCGGGTGAGGGGGACAGGGACCACCTGCCTCCCCAGCCCTCCTAGCGCCTGCCCCTCTGCAGTTCCGCTGCTGTGGGGTCTCCAACTACACCGACTGGTTCGAGGTCTATAATGCCACCCGTGTGCCCGACTCCTGCTGCCTGGAGTTCAGTGACAGCTGTGGACTCCACGCACCTGGCACCTGGTGGAAGGCGGTGAGTGCCTGCATCACCCCTCCCTCCTGTCCTGGCCCTGGGACCTGGGGGTGGAGGGCTGATCTCGAAGCCCCTGTGACGCCCTCTCTTCCTCCAGCCGTGTTACGAGACTGTGAAGATGTGGCTCCAGGAGAACCTCCTGGCTGTGGGTATCTTCGGGCTGTGCACGGCACTGGTACAGGTACGCTGGGTGCCCAGACCCACCCCGGCCTCCAACCTAGCACCCCAGCTCGTCAGCACCCGGGTTCAGGCTCCCTGAGCCCACACGGCTGATGGGGGATGCTCAGGGACCAGTCCCTGGGGAGGTGACCTTTGACATCTCAGGCACAGGCAGGCCAGCCTTGTTCTGTGGTCCTAGGCCTGCCCGGTGGCTGTGGTGGGTGGGAGTCATGGGACTGCCCGGTGCAGAGTGAGGGTGGTCCTCCCGGCCCCCGGGGAAGTCCTGAGTGAAATGGACGTGAAAAAGCCGCCAGCGGAACCCACGGGAGCCAAGCTGAGGGAGAGGCAGGTCCCGGGGCCGAGCCCCAGGAAGCCCCGTCTGCCTGTGGTGGGCGGGCCCTGCGATGGCTCGCGGATGTGGCCGGGATGGGCCTGACTGCCAGGGCTGGGGGGCACCCCCAGAGAAGTGGGGTGCAGGCCATCCGGGAAGCTGGGGGGTAGGTCCATGCTTCTGGCTTCCTGGAGTCCTGCCCAGCCCCCCTTCATGTCCCGCAGATCCTGGGTCTGACCTTCGCCATGACCATGTACTGCCAGGTGGTGAAGGCTGATACCTACTGTGCGTAGGCTCCGCTCCTGCCACCCCCGCCCCCCACCTCGCTGCCGAAGGATGTAGCCCACCTGCCTCTCCCTGCTGCAGGACTCAGCACCATCCTGGGCACAGGGAAGGGGACCCTCAGCTAGCCCCGCGAGCACCGCGCTGCAGCAGGGCAGCAGGCGCGGGGCTGGGGGTGGGAGGGGCTTCTGGCGCTTCTCGGATCCGTGTGTCCTGCAGAGCAGTGTTTTCCCCCAGGGCTGGGGCCATTCGCGGGGGGGGGGGGGGGGGGGGGGTTGAAGGGCCGCCCGCTGGTCCTGGTGCTCGTGGCGGACAGCCCCGCCAACCACATTCCACAGCGGAGCCAGGGCGGGCTCTGGGATGTCTTAATAAAGCGCGTGGACAGCAGCCGCCCCCCTGTGTCTGTTGCCGCTGTGACCCCTGGAGGGGGTGCTGTGCCCAGACAGACCCTGTGCGGCCGTGGCCCCCCACCAAGTGCCCGGAGTGCAGTTCCCGGACGCTCACGGGTGCAGCCACCAAACTCCACGAGATCAGATGCACAAAGTGGCACAGTGGCGCCTCGGGGCGCCACAGGGAGGCCCTGTGCCTCCCTGACCCACTCTCGGCTCTTCCAGTCCTGTCCCCTGCCGCGGGGAGGCCCCTCCATCTAGCCCCAGAGCCTTGCCTGCCCCCCGGGGGTCTGACGCTGTGAACTTTGCCCCTTAACTGTTATCTGTACGGGGGCCATCAGGAGCCGGGCAAGGATCTCTGGGCCCAGTCAGAGGGGCAGCTGGTCTCCTGGAGGAGCTCCTGAATCTGTTTCCAGCCCCCACTCCTGCTGGCTCCAGGGTGCTGCCCTCTGCCTGCTCCTCCCAGGGACGCCCCCGAGTGTCACTGTTCTTGTGTGGTGGACACACTGCTGACGCGCAGCCAAACGCTGACCACGGCCACAGACACAACCCAGACTGCCGAGTCCTCCCTCCCCCCGTCTCCCAACCTGTCCTCACTCCACGGAAACCACCAGTGAACCTACCACCAGAACCAACATGAGCCCGTCATCTCTGGGCACACGGTTAACCCACCGGCAGCAAACTCCCGGAGTGCCAACAGAAACAGCCCACGTCCAGCAGGGCGGTCCCCATCTGACCCCGTGTTCCCAGGAGCCCTCGGGCTGTTCCCCAAGCTCGCCCCCGCCCCCCGTCCAAGTATGTGACCAGACACACCTGTCCCACCGCCAGGTGGCTCCTACGGACAGACCCGCGTGCAAGCTCCTCGCTGGACCGACGGAGGAGGCTTGTCCCTCGCTCGCCGCCCACGTGAGCCCTCAGGCTCCAGCCCGCACCCCACTTCCCCCGGGGCCCGCAAACTGCCTTGGCAGCCATGCTCCCCAGGGTCCCCACCCTCCGGCCAAACCCCACCTGCTGCCTGTACTTGGTCTCCAGATTCACTTTTCTCACCGTGGGCACCCCGGGGGTCTGACCTCAGGGCCCCTCTCCTGGCTCCCACCCCCCTTCACTGGTCCCGTCTTCCGAAGCCCCACTGAGGAGCTCCCCCCACGCACACCCAGTGTCTTGTCACCTGCCCGGCTCCACGCCCACTGATCCTGACATCCCGTGAGCCCAACTCCAGAGCGGACTTCCAGACACCCTACAACCCAGCACCCCAGCCCTGGCGGGGGGAGGGGACTGGCCTGTGCCTACAGCTCCGTCCAGTGCTCCTGCCTGTTGCCAGGGTGTCTGTGTGGGGCCCTATGTGCCGGTCAGTGTCCCCGTCCCACAAGCAGACAGGCACACGTGTGAACACATGCACACACGCACATACGCACCTGTGGAAGCCGGGCACATGGATTTCTGGTGCAACACTTCCCCCACCAGTCCTCTTATTCAGGCCCCACCCTGTGAGCAGGTCTGGGGGTCAGGAGTGGGGTAGCCGGCAGAGCCCGTCCCCCTGGAGACGGGGTTCCTCCCTAGGGCGGCTGCGGGAGGGGAGGGTGGCTCCAGCAAGGAACTGGAAGACCCAAGGCCCTGCCCCTCCTAACACACAACCTCCCCCTTGGGGCCCTTCTGGCTTCTCGTCCACCCCACGACCCCCAGCTTGGAGCTCTAAGCCCAAGGGTGTGAGGGAAACCAGAGCCGTGGGGCGGCCGCACACTCACACACGGCGTCTGGCCGGTTGGTCTGGGCGGGCAGGGCTCTGGCTCCGGGCCCTGGACTGTCATGGTTCCCAAGGGGTTCTGCTGCTTGGAGCCTACGAAGGTTAATTACCGGGGAGGAGGCGTGAGCAGCCCTTCTGGCTGGGGGGCCGGGGGGCAGAGTCTTTGGCTACCGGCAATCCCAGCATTTCTCCTGATGTTTCATACTGGGAGCCAGGTTACCCTGTGAGTGGAAACTGATCACACGGCCCATGGGTGCCAGAGGGCTCCCAGGGGTCTTTCTGTTGCCCCCGTGGGGTCCAGGGCCTCTGGGGACAGGAAGAACCTTTCTGAGCCCAGCTTTCTACAGCGACGCCTACACCCTTGCCGTGTGCAGCTTGGTAAGCGGACTGAGCCAGCACGGGCGGTGAGAGGCCAAGGCCCCTCTGTGCAGCCCTGGGCTGACGCTAGGTCCTACCAGGGGCCTGGGGTCCACACGTGAGAGGGCCTCCTGGTCCTGCCCCAACCTGGCCAACGGACCGGCAGCAGTGAGGGCTGGGTGGGAGGGGCCTGGGTTCTCAGGCACCGCCCCCCCCACTACCCCTCCCCACATCGCTCACGAGGCCTGGGTCCCGGGCCCCCTCTACCACCGCTCGAGGACCACAGCAGAAACTGAACAGAAAAGAAGAGTCTGTATTTTGCTTATCAACTGGTCACTCCACTGCTCAGGAAAGCACACGTCCGCTTGGAGCCAGGCCTAGAGCAGGTCGTAGAAGTAATCCAGGCCCTGGCCCAGCTCCCACATGGACACTCCGACGCCCAGCTCCCTGGCCAGCTCCAGCCGCACCTGCACAGACTGCAGGCCCCGGGAAGCGTCAGCCCCACCTCTCACCCCCTGGCAGCCCCCCACCCCGGCCGCCAGGGAGTAGCAGGTCAGGCCCCGAGCTGACCTCCGCTGCTCACCGAGGGTAAGGGTCACTGTGGGGGGAGGGGTGTGGTACCTGCGCCCCCACCCCCAGCACAAAGGCGGGCCCGTGAGTACCTTCAGAGTTGGGTAGAAGACGATGTGCCTCCCTCCGCGGCTTCTGCAAAAGGATGAGCCTTCTGCCTCTGCCCACCTCAGCTTCTCCCAACCCCACCCAACGTGGAAGTGTGGGGTGCTCCTCCCTGTCAGCAGAAGCCTCAGGTCCTGCTGGAAACGCTGCCCCACGGGTCCGCTCCTTGGGCCGGATCAGCCCTCGGGGGCAGGGGTCGAGCGCAAGGCCCTGGGGCCCTTGGCCAGCCTGGGCATGCACAGCCCTCACCTAGGGCCTCCTCCGGACACTCACTTCTTGTACTCGAAGAAGTGTTCTGCTGCCTGGCTGTCCCACATGATCCGGGGCCTGTGGTCCTTCAGCATCTGGATGTACCTGCAGGGAACCGGGCACAGGTGTGGGAGTCCTCGAGACAGCCTGACACCGGGAGGGTCACGGTGGCTGAGGCTGTCACAGTCGGGCGAGGACCACACGTGTGCCCCGGACACAAGTACAGGAACACAGGATGGGGCACGGGACACTGCCCCCCCGTGAATGTGCACTAGGGGTGGGGGACGGTCAGAGACGCGACAGATGGCTCCGATCTCAGGAGCCTGTGAGCTCACTGCTCTGGGCTGTGCAGGTGGGAGAGAGACTGCACCAAGGGGCTGGGTGTCCTGACCAGGCCTCTTGCTGTGACATCTGCACCATGAATGTCCAAGTGGACAGAGTGAGGGCACCTGCACTCAGGGTGTGGCCTCTGTAAGGTACACGGAGCAGACCAGGCACGCGACTGTCCTGAGCGCCACAGGAAGTGTGCGGGGCATTCAGGTCAAACCACAGGCCTCTGAGGAAGAGCGGGCCTGGGGACAGTCCCCGGAGGTCCCCAGCCCAGCTCTCTGGGACCAGCAGGCAGGGGCAGTGGTTTCCGTGCCCTTCCGGAGGCCAGGCTGCCCCAGCGTTGCCTTTCTTGCCATGGACAGGGCTGCCTCACACCCACAGCAGTCCTTTCTGACTACCAGGAGCCAGGGGCTTGAGACTGCGCCCCCCGGCCCCCTAGACGCATGCAGAGGACAGGTGACTTCCCAAGGTACTGTGGGGCCAGGAGGGCCGGGCCTCCCAGTAGCGGGTTCATGAGTGCCCCTTGGCAGACAAGTGCCGGACAGGAGGGGACGGGTACCTGCTGGCAAGGGGGGCGCCTTGCAAGTCCAACCACCTAACATTAGCGGATTACCCTTAATTAAAACAAGGTTCTCGGTTCGCTCACATTATTTGCAATTTTTGGTCTGAGGTCTCTGTGAGAATCCAGGACGTGCAGGGCAGAGCACGCAGGGCCAGACGGGAGGGTGTGTGTGTGGGGGGTAAAGGACAGGGCATTTGACCCAGGCTGCCCCTGAGTCCCCAGGGTCCCAAGCCAGGGTAGTGGGCAGATGCTGCAGGATGGGCCCTGGCTGGGGGGTGGAGGGCACGGAGGCTGGGGTCGCTCCCCTCTAGGTGACATGATTGGGGGCACACAGGACCCCGTGCTCACCTTAGTGCAGCCCCAGGGACACAGAGAGGCCAGTGGGGAGCAAACCCTGGGGAGGGCACAGTTGGGCACAGACCAGAGCTGGGAGGGGAGGGTCTGAGAGGGAGAGGAGGCAAACGAGGAGGTGGGAGCCAGAGAGAGAAGCAAGCGGGGAAATACTTCAAAAGTGAGGGCGGCAGCATTTCCCCAAACTGACCCAAGTGAGCCCTCAGCCGCACACCGCACGGCTCTGGTTGCAAGAACCGCCCAGACCAGGCGAGCCCGCAGACAGAACGCAGACTGGGGTCGCTGGGGTGGGGGTGGGGGGTACTGCCAAGAGGGCCCAAGGGTGCTTTTTGGGGGAGGAAAGCGTGGAATTTGAGGTGCTGGCTGCACAATTTTGAGACAAACGCCCCGGCACCCACCCTCTGAAACGGCAAGTTTATGGAGTGTGGAAACCACCCCCCCCCCAAAAAAAAGGTACAAGACCTAGCCTGAGGGTTCCAGGAACGTCAGGGAGAGAACATTCCTCACCAGGATGAGGACATTCCTGGGCCTTATGGGGGAGCGGGGCGGGGGGGGGACAGGGACACCCATGGAGACCAACCAGCAGTGGCTCAGAGAAAGGGTCCGACGGAAATGGCAATGAGGGTGCACGTGTGCGGGACCACCACAGAGGGAGGGGGGTGCCTCCCACCCCAAAGGAAACTGGCATGTGGCTTCTCACCTTCACCGGTGGGACCTGAGGTCTCCCTGCACTCAGTGCAGGAGCCCTGCCCCACGAGACCAGAGGCACAGGACGGGCTGGACCGAGTCTAAGCCACCCACTCGTGCCGGACCCGCCCACACCCCAGCCTTGGGAGGGGTCCCTGCCAGCCCAGACCCGACCTCCCATTGGCAAGGGGGCCTGATAAACACACAGAGGGGGACCCACGTGCCCAGTGGCCTCTCCTTGTTACTGTTCCCACTGCCCACTGCCGCCAGAGTCCCCCGAGCTGCCCCCGCCCCCACTGCCCCGGCAGCTATGTCACTGGGGCTGGGCCCTTGCTGCGTCTTCTCGGGCTAGATGTGGACGGGGTAGGGTCTCCCTGACGCAGGCCCGTGCCATGAGCCGCTCCTCTGTGGGTGACACGAGGACCCTCGCCTGCAGGCCCCACCCACAGGCAGCAGGGCTCCTCCCCAGCTGCCTTTCATGGGCTAGGCCTGGAGGAAAACCTCCAAAGTGAGACAGGCCCACAGCAGAAGACCCCTGGGGAGCCAAGCAGGGACAAAGGCAACTCTAAAGCCAAGCAGGGCACACAAGGAGGCCAGGGCTGAGACACAAGACCAGGGCGCCCGGAGGCAGGACCTAGCAGAAGGAAAGGAAGATACAGACCAAGGCGCGAAGACAGAGAGAAGGCACAGAGCCACAGGAAGGCGGCCGTGAGAAGCCACCCAGGGAGGCCGCCGAAGGGAGACCAGGCACAGGACAGTGACACCCACGGAGCAGGCATCCCCACGAGGTTCCCCGACAGCTCCCTGCCCACAGGGCCTCACACAGACCTGCTGTCCTCAACTGGGGGGATCTGGGTGCCCAGCACCGTCGTCTGCGGCTGGCAGGTCACGGGGACTGGCCTCACTGGGAAGCATCCTTCCCCGAGCCCCTGGCACCCTGGCTCTCAAAGAGACTTCCAAGCATGACCCGCCCTTTCCGGACCCAGCTGGCTGTGCTCCAGCTGGGGATGCCCAGGCAGGGGCAGGAGATGGCCCAGCAGGGTGGGGATTGCCGGCCCGGAAGGTACATAACAGGGGCCCATGTGGATTGGTGCCGGGTATCTTGTGGGGCCAGGCTGGGCCTGCCAAGGAAGCAGGACAGCCTCTCAGGAGAGGGGCTTTGCAGGCACGGGGACCCGCAGACGAGCACCTAGACTCGTGCTACCTCCTGGGGCGTTTCACAGCTGCCCAAACTCCCTGAAGTTAGGGAGTGAGCAGGCCATACAGAGGAGCCTGGACACGGCCAGGACAAGGCCCACGTGTGGCCCAGGGATGGCCAACAGAGACTAGTGAGTTGGGAGGGAGGGAAACTCAGGATGTGAAGCAACAGCCACTGCAGACTGGGGCCCCCTGAGGTCCCTTTGGCGGGCACAGAACACTAGCCTGGCTGGCAGAGGCCGGGAGACCACACGCCGGGCCTGAGGGGGCTGGCCTCCTGCCCCACCACGGGGTCCTGGCTCTGTCTGAGGCCGAGCAGATGGTGAGGCGGCCGATCCCCCACTGCCCTGGAAGAGGCGGAGGACACCTGCCACAAAGGGCCAGGTCTCCGTGCCGGAGCGGCCAAGACAGGGAGGGCACGTAATCCTGGAGCAGGCTGCAGGGGCTTCCGTCAGCGCCAAAGCTGGAGAGAGCCTGAGTGACCGTGGGGCTCACCGGCGGCCTACACCTGGCCCGATGTCACCTGCATGGGGAGCAGGGCCTGCCGCAGCAGGTTTCGCGGGGGAGCGGGGGAGTGGGGGGGGGGGGACTGGCCAGGGTGGCATCCTGGTGAACTGCATTTCTAGGGTGCTGCTCCTGAGCCCTCCCCTCCCCCCGCAAACAAAGGCATCAGTGTAGAGCCAGCTGAGCTCTTCCGTCTGGCTCGCTGGATCAGAGAGACCTGATGAGGGGCATGTGTGTCAGGCCTTCCTTCCCTGAAGGCCAGGAGGACTGCCCGCAAGAGTCAGGCTGTGGGCAGAGGACCCCCACGGGGGCCCAAGGGGTGCTTCACTGTTGGCGTCCCTGTTGGTGTTGCAGGGGTCGGGGGCACTTGGGGGCAGGGGGGCCTCTGCCGGGTGTGGGGAGAAGGCTCACACCACATTGGGGCCAGCGTCCATCGCCCCATCTGGGTGTGTCCTCCGTTTGCAGCAGGAGCTGCTGTCATTCTACGACTTCCTTCCTGGACTGCAGCTCTCACCCTGGGACTGGCCTGTAGGGGAGGTGACCCCTCTCCAGGCTGGGCTCCCCTCTCCTGGAGGGGGTGGCCCTCCTGATCCCCCTCAGCCCTGCAAGTCCTCCACGGGGCCAGCTCCCTGTGACGTGAACCCCAGGGAAGGTGCTGCACCGGGAATCGTGCTCCGCTTGAGACCCCGCTTTGGCAAAGGTCCCCCATCGCTGAGTCTGGCCGCGTTGGGGGGCCTGTGGGGAGTGGCCTCGTGAGGGCTGCGTGCCTGCCCCTCCCCCACCTTGTCTGGGGCCGAGGCTCCCTCCTTAGAACAGCAGCTCTCTCTGCCCTGGGGAGCCTGTGCCCTGAGGCCCTTTGACCCGCAGCCTGAGGTGGCCCGGGGGATAAGGAGAGTCCCAGGAGCCACCATCAGGATGGCAGAGTCTCTTGCCGGGTCTCAGGGCACCAAGCCGGGCCCCATTCTACAGCTCGGCAGGAAGGGGCCTGGGGTGGAGAAGAACACAGCCGGGTCCGTGCAGGGGACCCTGGGGCAGCCCTCCACTATGGCCCTCCCCGGAAGCAGACTCGACCCCTCCTCTGCTCCAAGTCCCCAGGCGAGGCAGCGCCTGGTGCCCGGAGGCTGTGGCACTGACCCTCTCTGCTTGCCACAGGCCTCTCATTCTGTGAGGCCCCTTAGCCCCTCTCTGTGGGGCAAACCCACCAGGTAGGGCCTGTGAGGTGTGTAAGCCGTGGCCCTGCTGAGCGGAAGCTGGGGGCTGGAGCTGCTGTCTGCTCGCGGGATCCTGGGAGGCGAGGCAGGGGAGGGGGGTGAGCACTCACACCCCTGGGCCGTGTATGCGGGGTTAACAAGCCTGACACTCCACCTGCCATCGTGCTGCAGGGCCAAAGTTTAGTGAATAAACAGTAACTCTCCACCCTTCAGGTGGGGACAGAGATGAACAGTGTCCCCCAGATTCCTATGTTGGGGTCCTGACCCCCAGCACCCCAGAATATGACTGTACATGAAGATGGAGACTTTACGTAGGCGATTGAGGTAATACGGGGTCATCGGGGTGGGCCCTGATCCCAGGTGACGGGGATCTTTAGGAGAAGTGGGGATCAGGACACAGACACGAGCAGAGGTTTGACCCCGTGAGGACACTGGGAGAGGACAGCCATCCACACCCAAGGAGAGAGGCCTCTGGAGGCCCCGGCCCGGCCCACACCTGGACCTGGGGCTCCGGCCTCCAGGACTGGGGGACGGTGACCATCTGAGGTTCAAGCCCCACGTGTGGTGTGCGCACGGCAGCACAGGTGGCTGAGCGGCACCGCAAGGCTAAGTCCCCTGCCCCCCACAGGCCTGGGCCAGCGGAGCCCGAGGCTGGAGCAGAGGCGGGTGGGGGCGTGGGGGCCCTGCATGATGCCTCCCTCAGCAGCAGGGGGTTCATCCTCCTACCCCTGGCTGACCGGTCGGCAGCTCCCTGGAATCCTGGGGCCCGGTGCTGGGAGCCCGAGCTCTGGATGGGGCTCTGCCCACTGCCTCCTTGGGCCAGGCACCCGGTCAAGGCTGTGGGGAAGAGCGGAGACACCAGCAATGCTTCTGGAATTTTCTCAGCAATCCCATGTCAGAGAAGTGCATTAGGGGACCCGACCAGAAGAACAGATAGACAGGAAGGGGGAGCTCTCAGGGAGGGGTGGCCGGGTGCCGAGAAGCCCACTCTGCTGTTGGGAGATGGGGCAACGCCCCAGCGATTGGCCAGGCACCACAGCAGCCCTCCCGGAGCCGGGGAGCTGCTCCTCGGCCTTCTCTCCCCAGCTCCTGCCATTCACGCCACATCCACACCGTGTCCACACCACTTCCCAAGGCCCTTCTCAGCAGAGAGGGGCAGATCCAGGTTTAGGGACACAGAATGTGCCCAATGCCAGGGGCCAGGACAGGCGTGGGCAGCACAGACCCCAGCACCAGCTGTGTACCCAGAGGACACGGTCCTGGCCAGGGTGACCACTTCCAAGCGTGGCTGATCTCGGGGTTCGTGGAGGGGCCGTGGAGGGACAGCTGAGGTGAGGGGTGGCTTTGGGTCCTCATGGGCACTGTTCCTTGTCCTGGAGGCCCAGCCCACAGAGCAGGAGGGGCCTAGAGGAAACAGAAGCCCCCCAGCCCGCTGGGCAAGTGACTGGGAGCAGCCCCTTCAAACCCACGAGTGCAGTCAAGGGCCAACCAGGCAGCCCCCGTCCCTCCACCGAGTCACAGCGACGGGAGCAGCCACGGACGGCAGCCCACCCCCCGCCCCACCTTGCCTGACAGGCCGTGTGCCTGATGGTGGCAGCCCAACTGGTGACCCACAGAGACCCCCCCTGCAAGGACAGCAGGCTGCAACAGGCGTGCACCCAGGTCACAGCGTCTGGACCCGCTCTCCATGGCCGGCTCACACGGTTCCCTGGCACCCGAACAAAGATTGAGAAGATTCAGCGCCAAGGCGCCCAGCGCCCAACAAGGCAAAATTCACAATGTCTGGCGTCCCACCTAGGGGCCCCAGTCTGCAGAGCTTGGGCCAGTCGGGAGCCTGGGAAGGAGAGCCACCAGCTGAGCGGACCCAGGACGGGCCTGCCTCGGAGTGCGACTGTCACAGCCCAGCCCACACGTGCAAAGTGCAGGACACGCGGAAAACCCAGTGTGAACTTCAGGATGTGACGGGGAAGCACAGGCTGCAACACCACGGAAGGCGCGACAGAGACACCAGTCAGCACCCCTGACAAGGCCGACAAACATCCCACAAAAGGGAAAACAAAACGGGTATCGGGGGCAGGAGACAAATCAAGTGACCTCACCCATGCTTGAGGGCCCGAAAAAGAAGACAAAGGGACAGAAAAAAACATTTGAAGAAACCAGCCAAGAATTTTCCAAATTTCACGAAAAGTACAAATACACAGGTCCCAAAAGCTCAATGAAAACCAAGTGCAAAACACATAAAACCCCAGGAAAGCGCGTGATAATCAAATCCCACCGGGCGTGGCGGGGGCAGTCTGGCTGGACAGGACAGCTTAGAACCACACCCCTAGCAACAGTATCTTCCAGAAAACCAACGCAAAACAAAGCTGAAAAGAATTCGATACCAGCCAGGGCACCTGGGTGACAGTCAGTTAAGCATCTGACTCTTAATTTCGGCTCAGGTTATGGGTTGGAGCCCTCCGTCGGGCTCTGTGCTGACACCGCGGGGCCTGCCTGGGACTCTTTCTCTACCCCTCCCCTGCTCACGCCCTCTCTTTCTCTCAAAATAAATGAAGTTAAAAAGAAAAACAAAAAAACACCACTAAGAAAAACAACTTTGATACCAACGGACTCGAAAGGCAAGAGACCTCGGGGGCTGTCGGGCAGCAGACGATGCCAAGTGCAAGTGCGGATGTGTATGAGCGCCTCTCAGGCCAGGCCCACGTGCCCCTCGCTGTCGGGAGGTGGTCTGCGTGCCCACGGACGGGGGGTGATCTCAAGGCGGGGGTCCCAGCCGTGGTGCTGGGATGGGGCCCCCAAACCAACAGGCTCAGAGGCTCCGCCTACAGGCACCAGGCGTGTGGGGTCAGACTGCCCCAGGCCTTCTCCCTTGCTCTAAGCCACCACCTCCAGGAGACACACAGACCCACCGGAATGAGGGTCAGGGGTGCAGGACAGCACCGGAGGTCACCCACGTAGTGGGGAGCCCTGGGCTCACCTGGTTCCGACGACAGGCTCACGGGCATCCCTGGAGGCTGCGTAGTCCATGCCGTAGAGGTTGAGCCCCAGGAGGATCTTGCTCCGCCACTTGGACTTGGGGTCCAGGACCTGGACGCAGGCTCGAACCCAAGACAACGGTGCATTGGGACCGGGCCTGCAGGGGTGAGAGGGGAGAGGGATTCAGCAGCAGGCAGAGGTGTCAGGCAGGGGCAGGATGGGAAGGAGGGTAGCAGACAGCAGGCCTCCCACAGTGGCTTCCAGCTGGACCCGTGCCGGCATCTGCTACGCCCGGGGCCTCCACGGGGGACAGAAACGGCAGTGGGCAGCACCGTGACATGTCTGCACCCGAGGCTCCCTTCGAGGCAGTGACCCCCGCCCACGGGAGCAACTTCTTGGCAATAAGGAGGGTCCGGTGCCAGCGGCCACTGTGCTGGCACAGGTGGACAACCCAGGACGGTGGTCCCGTGAGGGCTGCCCACTGCCCTCTCTCACAGGCCCCCAAAACGTGAAGGCTGCCCAATGCAGGGGCAATTGTGGGCTTCGGGTCCTCTGTGACCCTGGAGCCAAGAGCTGACGGCGGCACGGCCCCAAGCACGCCGGCAGGAAGCCAGGCCTTGTCCCTCTGAGTGTCCAGCGTCCAGGCCCCAGAGGAGGCAAGCACCTCTGCGCCAAGCCATGGAGCTCACGGGGTCCCTTGGTGCCCACACTCACTGCTGCGCTGTGGGGTAGTCATAGGTCATAAGGCTGAAGCCATCCAGCACGGGGGCCAGCTGCTCGAACTCCTTGTGAGTGAACATGCCCAGCTGGTCAGTCCTGCAGAGAGAAGCATGGCTGCCACTGCCCACCTCTCACAGCCCAGCTGACACCTGAGTCCAACTGAGGACAGAGCCAGCTGCCTGTGGGGGGGGGGGGGGGGAGAGAAGGGAGAGCTCCCAGACCATGCTGCTTCCACCCTATACCCTGGGAGGGGGGCAGTCACTTTCCCTGCAAGGTAACTTGTCACTCAGTTATAGGACAGCGCCCACAGCAGTCAGGGCCACATTCCCAGAGCAGGGGTGGGCCGGGAAGATCAGCAGGTCGAGCCCAATGTCGAAGGTCAAGCAAAGGCTCATTTCTCTCTCTGTCCCCGCCCTCCATGCCACGCATCCAAGGGCGCCACGAGATCAGCCCAGCTCCGGGACAGCCCCATTCCCACCGGTGGGCGTGGGTGCCCCAAGTAAGCCGAGAGCCCAGGTGGTCCATCGTCTAGCCCACGGCTGTGCCCACAGCAATGCTGGAGACTGCAGCATCCCCAGGAGGACTCTCCACCTGAGACAGGACCCCCCCTTCTCAGCCTGCACCCCCAAAACCCTGGTCAAGCGTGTCTGCAGGGACCTCAGTGATGGTCATCCCTTCCACAGGACCCTGTCTGAAGGCCGCCCCACTCCAGCCCAGAGCAAAGCTTCTCCAGTTGCCTTTGGGGGGAGCAGCTAGGACGCCAGGCCCAGGCCCCCCAGAGACACAGGGCACCTGCAGGACCTGAAGAGAAGCAGAGCCAGCGGACGATGGCCTCACAGTCCCGACTCTGATGAGCACCAGACACAAAGGGGCACCATGGGATGCACCTGGAGACAAATACTTTGCTGGGCAACAACAGCCATGCTCCCCAATGGCCACACTTGGGACAGGCCCCCGAAGTGGACCAGAAGATGCCAGGTCCCACCAAAAGAAGACAGGCCATGGGCAGCCATGTGAATATATCGTGTACCCTTCGGGCCTTGGCCTGGAGCACCACAAGAACAGTGGGTGCATCAGCTTTAGGAAAACGCTTCCCATTTCAAAGGCTCACCTGTCTCAAGGTAGGACATTCACTTAAGGACCCATGGACACCTAGGTCCTGCCATTTCTGGATTCAGTGGCTCAGGAGGGAAAGCAGGGCTGTGGGCTGCTGTGGCATGGTCCAGCAGGGGGTGCACCCCTTAGGCCCATGTCTCAGTTGCTGCAGTACCCAAGGGGCTTCTGGGGGGCCTGGCACCTTCCCTGCTCCACTGGGAGAGGGGACCCACCCAGGTGTGCAGGGAAGGCCAGCTTGCGGCAGGACCCAGGCGGGCATGAGGCCCAGAGAAGTGAGCTGGGAGAAGGCCCTACCAGACCCGCTTTTGTGCCCGCCACTGCTCGGAGCAGACACTCCTGATGACAAGCCACGGGGGACAGGGAGCTATAGGTTTTCAATACTCTGCCCTAAGAAGTGCACAGTTTAGGGAGGACTGCTGAGGTCTAGAGCAGACTGACTCCTTGAGCCTCTCCTCCTTTGCTAATTCCAGTGGCTGCCCTGTCAGGGGTGGTTTCTAGAAGCTTCATGGAGTCCATCCACAGCCTGCCCTCCCCTGTGCCCACCATACCCTTCCTGGGTTATCTAGCTCTTCCGGGCTGGTCCTCCATATGGTCGCCTGCCACAAGCTGGACTCCCACACCCTCCTGGGACGGCCCTGGTCTGCAGACGCTTGTTCCCAAATCACTTTCTTCCCAGCGTGGGCATTCCTCCTTTCTGGAAGGCTGAGACCCCACAGCTGCCAGCAACGAGGCAGGAGGGCACTGCAGATGAGGGGTGGGCCCAGCAAACCTCGTGCGGCCCTGGCCTCCCTCTCAAGGCTGCCAGATGGCGGACATGCAGTGCGCCTCTAGACAGTTTCTCCTGGACACTGACATCACTGGCCTGGATGGGGGGTGGCCCACTGTCCCACCTGGGGGTCTATCTTCTGCTCAACCTTCTTCCTGGCAGCTCCCTTCTGTGTGCCTCTAGGGCCTTGTCCCTCCCCCAGGACTCCCAACCCTCTGTCCCTCATTCCCTCCCGCTTCACCCCCACGTGGTGGACACCTCCCTCCTTCATCACCCTGACTGGCTGCCATGTCGGGGGCTGAGCCCCATTGCTGCAGTCACCCCCACCTCTCATGGGGCCAAGTGGTCTCTTCTCCAGAAAGGGTCCTGTCCTATCTCCCCAGTTCTCAAACCCCCCATGGCCCTGTGCAAGTAGCTTGACCCTCCACCTCCCTCCCCTGCTGGTATCTTCCCCTAGACACCACAAATCAGCCACCTACCAGCGGTCAACCTCAAGTCCTCCCCCTGACCAGCCCTCCCCAGGCTGACCCTCCCTGGGGTCGGTGCAGGCTCTGTGAATGGCCACTGGCTCCCGCCACCAGCCACGCTGCCCAGCCCCTGAACACCAGCCACAGAGCTGCCCCCATAGTAGCCCTGATGGGGCACCTAACTGGTGACGTGTGGAAGGCGGGGTCACCGTCCACATTCTTGCTGTTGGAGCACGCACGCCTGCCCCCTCCACGGGCCCGGTCACCCAGCCCCTGCCTGCCTGTCGCCTACTCAGCCCTGTGGCTCTTCCTCCACCCGGAGCTGGTGTCTCCACCTGCACGTGAGGCTGACGAAAAGTTCCAGAGTACCAGGTCTGCTGGAGGCAAGGCTGTGACCTTGAGGGCAGGGCTCAAGGTCAACATGGCTACCTGAGCCAACAGTCCCAGACATGGCCCACAGCAGGAAAAAGGCACCGCAGACTCCCTCCGGGAGCTGCTGTTCTGTGGGCTGCAGCCAGTCCTCTGTCGAGAATGCCAAGAGGCACTGGGCTTGTCCGTTAGGGCGGCCATCTGCGAGCGTGTGGGGTAAACGCCAACAAGATGGACGAGCTCCTGTGGGGCACCGCCAGCCGGAGCCTCGGGGGGAAAGGCTGGGCTGGCTCACAGCTGGGACAGCATAGCCCGTGAGCCCATCAGCGCCCAGAACCCCCCACCCTCAGTGCTGGCCACGGTCCCTCCCTCTGGGAGGGCCCCCCTCAGCTGCCACTGTCCTCTCACGGTGGCTGCAGGATGAGGGGCCGGTCACGCACTTTCTGCCTAGGTGCCAGGAGCCCAGGTAAGGTAAGAGTAAGATGCCTGGGCACAGAGGGCACCAGCGGGAAAGCCAGGCCCGGGGTGGCCCCTCAGGGGGCTCCAGCCCCTTTACCTTCCCACAGTCCAGCACACCCTCTGAGACCCTGCGCCACACATGCGTCAGACACTGCCAGGCTCTGGGGAGGGGTGGGGGGGTAGGGGCGCTGCAGGACTGGGTAGCACCTGCTCTTAGCCTAAGATGCCCCCAGCCTCTAGGAGCTTACCTTCGCCGATAGCATCTCCTGCACCCATCCCACAGATGGCTCCTGAGCCCAGAGGACAACAGGGTCTCCACCCGGCCAAGTACCTCCCACCCCCAAACCACCCACAGAAACTGGGAGACCCAGGAAATGGGCACCAAGCACCTATAGCCATGCCCACAGGCTCTAGAGAGTCTGCCACTCGGCCTTCCCAGGGCACGAGCTCCTCTTCCAGCCCCAGGTCCAGCTCCAGCCTCAGAGTCCCAAGAGCCCACCCCGGGGCCGCCCCATGACACACGTGCAGCCCCCACATATTCACAAACATGCACACACACTCTGCGTGTGGGAGGAAGGACAGACAGGTGGGGCTCTGGCTGGGCTCCCTCCTGGGCTGAGCACTACCCTCCCTGCTCCGTGAGGGAGATGCCGGCCTGTGGGACCCTCCCCACCCACAGTGGGGCCTGGGGACACAGGTGTGAACCTCACGCCCACTGCAGCCCACCCTGATGGACCAAGGACCCTGAAAGTGTCGGGGGGAAACTCAGATGGCAGACTGACGCCCAGGAGATGCAAAGGGCATGGGGTACCACAGCCCTAAACCACGTGCCCAGGCCTCGGGTGGCATGCGTTGGCTGCCAGGGGGCATGAAGGCCAGGCAGGCCTGCCCCCAGGGAACATCTGTCTCAGTTGCTGGAGTGACCCGCAGACTCCGGATGAGCGTCAACTGGCACTTCTACGAGCCCGTCAGCCTGTGAACCATGGCGGGACGTCACAGGCCCCAGAGGCCCACCCGTGCTGCTCCCGCTCAACAGCTGGGTGGGCCAGCTGCTTCCTTCCAGGGCAGCAGGTGGGAGCCCAGTGGGTACCTGTGGGCTGAAGGGCTGGGCTGGCAAAGGCCAGACAGAGGCCCCTGTTGGTCCCGCCTGGGCCTTTGTGGTCCCCTCCCCAACAAGGCCCTGCCATTTGACCCTGGGTCTGCCCTCAGTCCTCACCATAGATCTGGAGCCTCTCTGGTGCCCAGCACTGGGTAATACCCTGGGCAGAGGGGCCATGGTCCCAAAAACTAGGGCCTGGGCGGCTCCACCTCCCTGTTCCCTAGGTTCCAGAAGGGTTGCCCTATTGGGCTGGGAAGGGGGAACAGTCAGGCTTTGGGAAGGTGCTGTGACCACAGCCCTGACCTCTCAAGGGCACAGCAGGTGTGGACTCGTCCTAAAGCTCTACACTGTGGCAAGACTACACCTGACAATGGGAGTATCTATAAGATGCAGCCCTTCAAATCAGGAACTTCCAGAACCTTCCAACATTTGGGAAAAGGGTAGCGCGTGCCCAGGGGGTTGACCTGGGTCCCCGGCCACAGCGAGCATGGCACTTACCCGGGAGTGACGGCCGGCGGGATGACCAGGATGGCCAGCAGCCGGGCCTGGTGCAGGGCTTCAGCCAGGTGGGTGAGCATGTGGATGAGGCCCCTGCAAAGAACCAGGAGCTCAAGAACAGGAAGTCAACGGGTTTGACCCAGACCCGCTACAGGGCAGGAGCCCCGTCATGGGCACCAGAGGCCCTGTGCACTTCACACACTCGAGCACCAGGGCAGCCCAGCAGGCCCCGTGGGGGTCACCTTCCACCCGAAGCGGGCTGATCCCTGGCCTTCTGTGCCCAGGATCACCCTGAGAATGACATGAGGAATAAAGGGCTGTCTGGGCAGCACCCCATCACATCTCCCAGACACACCGTCTGGCCAGGGGGTGACCTGCTGGTGGCTGGGTCAGCCCAGGCCATCAAACACTCAGGACCGGAACACTGAGGGCAGCTCCACCAACCAGGTCTTGTGCTGAGGGGGGAGCCCAGCCCCCTCACGTGGCCACCCTCAGCCTGGAAGACACAGCCGTCTGTCCCAGGCAGGGATGCACCTCCAGTCCTGGGACACACAGGAGGAGCACCTGTGGGTAGGTGTCATGTGGCACTCTCCACTTGTGCCTGGACATGTCTCAGCAGGGAGTGGGCCACCAGATGGGCGACAGGGAGGGAGGCGGTGCCATGGGCTCCTCCAGCCCCTAGAGTCACAGCAGGGATGCCCAGTGGAACGGAGACTAGCGCAGCTCCAAGCATCACCTGGAAGCGTCTGTCAGGCACCCCAGTCCCCCTCATGTCACCGACAGGTTCTGGGATGGCCCCATGCTCTGGGCGTTCACTCTGGCCTGGCCCTGCCAACACTGTGAGAGCACAGCGAGCCCTCCCCCCAGAGGGTCCGGGGCACTCTCACTTTCACCGGCCCCCCGTGTGGCCAGGGCATGGCGCCCAGTGCCCACCTCCAGGCCCCACCAGCATGGCCCTGGTGGTCTTGACGGGAACGGGTGGTCACTGACCGCCAGACCGGGCTCAGTGGAGGTGATCCCTGCTACCATGGTGACTCTCCCAGAAGGAGGCAACTTGGGCTGTGGTCAGGCTCACCCCTGGGGAGCACATGCTTCCATCAGCTCTGCCAACAGCTGTCACATTGAAGCACAATCACTGTCACTTGCTCTCCTGGCTTTCTGGATGGCCCCGGGGCTGCATCTTTGTGGGACGGAGAGGGTGGTCTCGTGCCTCTGGGGCAGCACCCACCAACTGGGAACCTACAGTCACCCCTGTGCTGGGGAACAGGCCTGCCACACCCTGGGTATGCATGGAGGGGACCTGGCCACTTGCTAGGTCTGGGCATCATCCCTGCCTGCTCTACTGGCTCAGGTCACTTGCTCTTCCCCACAGGACTTCTGTGGGACACGGGTGTCACGGAGCTGCTCTGCCACTGTCCCCATCATACACAAGCCATGTGCCCCAGAGCATCTGCCACAATGGCCTTTCCAGGCTGACCTTTGCAGAAGGAAACAGTGCCCTTGGACGCCTAGTCAGAAGCCCCAACGAGGGTGACAGGTGGGGACGGCCTCATGAAATGTTCCCATCATGCCTCGCCACAGCCAGGCCCATTCCATCCTGGGAGACGGCTCCCAGGTAGCAACGTGCCCACAGCCATCTGCCAGACTGGCTCCTCTCTGCCCTACTCCACCTGGCCCCCTGCCTGCCCTGCCAACCGCCCCCTCATCACATGCCTGCTACATCCTGGCTGTGCCTCAGGTAAACCCCCTCCCCGTGCTGCGAGCCCAGGCAGAATGCAGCTGTCTGGTGAGAAGCTGAATCAGAAGGTGATGGAAGGTCACCTTGGTAGGGCCTCTGCCCTGCAAAGATCACAACAGATCCTTGGGAGGAGAGGTGTGTGTTGGGGGCGGGTGGGGCGTCTGCCAACAGCCAGAGCCCCTGATACGCTGGCCCTGTGCCAGCTCCCGATAAACACAGCAAGTCACTCGACTCAGCTCTTGTCGTCTCCATGCGTCGTCCTGCACAAACTGGGCCTCAGGGCCCTCCCAGGGCTAGGGGCTTGCACCCAAGTGGGGTGGGAGTCACAGCTGCCCGGACAGGCCCGCTGCTGCAAAGCTGGGCAGGGAGCCCCAGACACAGGCCAGAGCCAACAACACGCCCTCCCCCTGCACGTGGAGACCAGAGACCGGCTTGGGGACACCATCTCTGAGTGGGCAGAGAAGGGACTGCGGCCGCAGGACAGGAGGGGGGACGCCTTGCGGGGAGCCCTAGCCCAGTGTTCGCTGCTGGGGAAGCAAGGGCGGGGGGGCTCAGGCTTTGAGCTGGGACTCCTTCAGGCGGGGAAGTGGGGGGAGGCCGCTTTCGGAACTGCCGGTGGCCGGATGCCAGCCTCTGCCGCCCCCAGCACCACACAGGCCTCCCCACCGCTCTGCCCCCACATCCCCGACAGAGGCAGGCAGTGGCTGCCGCAGGAGACACTGCACCACTCCCCGGTCACTCGGGTGCCCCTGTGAGGCGCGCAGGCAGTGTCTGTGGGCCTGGGCAGCCGGCTTTCCTCCCAGATGACTCCGCTGCCCGGCTGACCGCTTTTCCTTGTCCCCAGGAAGGGTTTGTGGGGCTCAGCAGAGGCATCTGGGCTGGTGTCACCGCCCAGGCCCCCATCTTCCCATAGGGTGCTCTTGGGTGACGTCGATCACGTGGCCTTTACCACCCACACAGGCGTCCGGGCCCTCAGAGCAGCACGGTCAGAGCCAGACGCTGGTCCCTGGCTGTTCTTGAGGTGCTGTCCCTGTCCCCCTATGATGGCCCTCCCTCAGTCCTCCCTCCAGGACACTTGGGGGCCAGGAGAGGACAGAGCCCACTCACGTGTGCTTTTGGCTCAGCAGCTGGCTCCAGACCTCCACCACGAAGCCGTCAAAGTGCTGGCTCTGAAAAGGCACAGGGCAGGTGAATGCGGGTCCGATGACGCTGGTGGGGACGGGTGGGAAGGCAACGCGGAGCCAGCCACCAGCACCCATGCAGTGAGGTCACGGCAGGCCCAGAAGCCCCTCTTAGAAGGAGGCAATGTGGGGGTCCCCATAGGAGCCAGGAGCAGAGGGGCCAGGTGCTCACGTGTCTTGTCCCCTCACACGCCTCCTCCCCAACCCCAACCCTGGGGACCTGAAGAACCAGCAGGGCGGGCGCCCTCCCAGGAGGGCAGCTGGCCGTCACCCGAGGGAAGCCTTCCTGGCCCAGGCGAAGACCAGGGCAGCAGGCCTCACCCCAGGGGACGTCTGTGGTCAAGGCGAAGACCAGGGCAGCCGGCCTCACCTTGGCCACCTGGACGATGGTCTTGCCCAGCTCCTCTACCTCGTCCTCGCTGTCCAAGACACTCCCAAAGTCCTCGTGAGTCCAGTCCTCGAATAGGAGTCGGGGCACTTGGGGGACAGACCCGCACACAGATGGTGACCCTTCTGTGCTTGGCCCTGCCCCCAGAGCGACCCTTGGCCATCAGAGCAGAGTGAGCACACGGCTAGGCACCCACAAGGCCTGGTGGGGGGAGGGGGGCGGTAGGTGGTACTGACCTCTTCCCCCTCACCCCCCACGTCCCCGAGTGCCCGGACCCCCAGCTCCTTCAGCAACTCGCTGCCTGGCTCTTGCTGTACCGTCCTCCCCATCGGAACCCCCCCCCCACCCCTGCCATGGCTCCTCCTGCTCGGCCATCACCTGCTCCTTTGCTCCAATCCCCACACCCTGCTAGTCCCATCTGCACTCTGGGAACACCCTGGCCAGCTGCATGCTCCAGGACGGGTGGGGCTGATGTCATTCTGTCTAGTCCTGCCAGGGACACACACGGTGTGTGGCTGAAGGGCCGGGAGCCCCGCCAACCCAGGCCCACCAGACTTACCTATACGTAAGCCCTTGGCCTGTTTCCTGACTGCCCGCATCCACCCTGTGGGACAGGGAGAGGACAGTCGGTGCAGGGACACAGCCCCTTGCCCGCATGAAGACCCAGCCCACCCCCAAGGAAGAAAACGCCGGGCCCCATGCGACGGGGGTGCAGAAAGGCAGAACCAGGAGAGAATCTGCGGGTCCAGCCCCCTCCTCCTCCCACTCCTGCCCCCCCCTTCCCCCCCTCCTCCCTATGCAGAGCAGTCAGGACGGGTCAGACCCCTGGGCCAGTAGGGGGGACATCGTGGCATCGGCCCCATCTGGGGAAAAGTGGCCTCCAAGGGGGCTGGGACTGTTTCTCGGAGCTGAGGGGGGCCTGAGGCCCCAGTCCCAGTGCTACCCAGTGTGTCCTCGGGCACTGCCCTCCCAGCATCGAAGAGCGGCTTCGGGGCTCAGATCTCCACAAGTAGCTAACGCACCCTCTCTCCAAACCCGAAAGGGGGACAGTTAAGGGAATTCGGGTGCATGCTCACGGAAGCGGCTGCCGTGGCTGTCTCGACAGCCACGCCCTCCCAGACACCTCCTCCCTGGACTGGTGTACAAACTGCCGAGGGGAGCAAGGTTGTGGCCGATGCCAGACAGTTGTCACACTGACACACACACTCAGCTCCACACGCACTTCCAGACACACAGAATCACATCCTCGTGCTCGCACACACAGACGGGCACTCACACCCTTGTGGGCCCTCAGGACGAGCACAGATGGGCAGCAACGTGAGAACCTTGGTCCACGTCGTGAAGGCCTGTGACTTCGAACATCTCTCGACCGCGCCGCTTAAGCTGCAGCCACACGGGCGAGATCTGCGTGAATTTGCCCCCGAAGACCTTTGCAACATCATAGCCATGGCTGTTCCACTGGCAGAAAATGGAGAACAGGTGAACAGGCTTGCAGCTGGGGACAGAGGGCCCGTGAGACACCTCTGCAATGGGACACCACAGAACCGCCTGTGCTGTGCAGGACAAGTCCCAGAAAACCCTCGGCATGACTCTCACTTCTTCGGGAGGCCTCTCTCCCGCTGCACCTGCACGGCGGTAGCCCAGGGAGGTGAGGACAAAGACCCCAGTGGCCGCCTCGCCCTCGGGACCTCCCCATCCACCCCAGGGCCTGGCTTACTGGAGTGACGTAGCCCAGGACGTCCCCAGCAAAGTGCCTCTCCCGGGCCTTAGGTGAGCAGTAGCTACGATGCTCCAGAACCACATCCTCAGCCCTAAGGTCCGTCACCACCAGACCCCGGTCTTGGACCGGCTTCTCTGAAAACTGGGTCTGAAACAAAAGCGACGGGAGAAGGTGGTCAGGGTCTGTCGTCAGGCAGGACACGGGGCCCTGAGCAGCAGCAGCGGTCTTCTCCCGAGCCAGGCACCACGTCCTGGGGTCAACATGGTGCCGCTGACCAGAGCCCACCACACAGGCCCACCCTTGGAGGCTCACTCTCCTATCCCAGAAAAATGGCGCAAGGGCACAGTGCATCTCATGTCCGATCCGTTCGACCGCTGTGAACATCACAGAACTGCGCCAGGCAAGACGAGAGAGCGCAGGCACGGGAAAAAGCAGAGGACGGGTGAGGGCTGAAATTTGGGCCGGTGGGGGAGGTGGGCACACCCTCAGCCCCAGCACCAGAAGCCGCTCCCTCCCTCCCAGGCCATCCGGCCAGAGCCCCTGGCAGCGCTGGCCAGCTGCCAAGAAGGCCAAGGCCCCAGCATCCTGGCTCACAGACCGCCCCATCACAGGCCTTGGCGCATGGCTCCCGTGGGCAGGAAGAAGGCACGGAGGGCCAGCCCCTAACCACGCTTACCTTCTCCAGCAGTGTCTTTGAGGCGGCCTTCTTGGCATCTGACTTGGACAGAGTAGTATGAACAGAGCTGCAGGCCAGAGCGAGCCAGAGTGTGCTGAGGAGAGCCCTCATGGTGGCAGTGTCACAGTGCAGTCCGATCTCGGGGCCCAGGGGGCTGCAGAGAGAGCAGACCACATGACCACCAGCAGTGGGGTGCCCCCTCTGTCAAATGGAGCATCCAACGGGGCCTGGGTCCTCGTGGCACTGGGCCAGGCACTGGCCTCAGGGCAGAGCCCTACCCTGGGCAGCCCCAGTGGCCTACCCAGCTTCCCGCACTGCTGCGCCCCTCGTCCCTCTCAGGTGCCCCAGAAAGGGGCCTCCCTACTGCTAGTCAGCCTTCCCCGTCGCCTCAGCCATCCAGGAAAATGGTGACTGCCCTCCACCAACCCAAAGAAATTGGGCTACTGGAAGGGTTAAGCGTAAAATAAGAACCACAGAAAGGACTAGAAGAAAATATGTAACTCGGGGCGGAGAAGGCTTTTCCAAGCGTATCCGCAATGATGGAGGTTAGGAAAGAAAATGCCAACAGATTCATTACGTCAAAATGTGACACGTTCAGAGCACCTGGGTGGCTCAGTCAGTTGGGCGTCTGATTCTTGATCTCAGTTCAGGTCATGATCTCACAGTCAGTTTGTGAGTTCAAGCCCTGCATCAGGCTCTGTGCCGACAGTGTGGAGCCTGCTTGGAATTCTGTCTCTCCTTCTCTCTGCCCCTTCCCCCACTTGCACTCTCTCTTTTTCCAAAATAAATGGATGAATTTTAAGGAAAAAAAATGTGACACTTTCATTTAGGAAACAAAAAAGAAATTTAAAGCAATAAACCAGAAAAAAAAAATTAGAATATACTTCACAACACATTTCTACCCATTATCTACCCATAACAAACAAAGAGCTCTTATAAGTCAACGACACTCCAATAAACACCCCATTATAAAAGGAAAATGAAGAGATACATTCGTATGTCCTAATGCACAAAAACCCCTAACTCTATAATACGCAGGTACCTCATACATACGTCCTATCGTAAAGACACCCTGTAAAAAGGAATACCCCAGAATAGAAATACTCTAATACAGATATCTTGTAATAAAAATCCCATAATATAGAAGTACCCCATATTATACATACCCCAAAATACAAAAATACCCTGTACTACAGAGATGCCTTATAATAGACAAGACACCCCGCAACACCCAGAGATGCCCTGTAGTAAGTACGCTAAATACTCTGTAATACGCAGAGGTGCCCTGTAATACAGAGATACCCTGACAGATCCAGAGGTGCCCTGTAATATATGGAGATACTCTGCAATACCCAGAGATACTTTGTAACACCCAGAGGTGCCCTGTAATACCCAGAGATACCTTGTAATACCCAGAGGTGCCCTGTAATACAGAGATACCCTGACAGATCCAGAGGTGCCCTGTAATGCACGGAGATACTCTGCAATACCCAGAGATACTTTGTAACACCCAGAGGTGCCCTGTAATACCCAGAGATACCTTGTAATACCCAGAGGTGCCCTGTAATACAGAGATACCCTGACAGATCCAGAGGTGCCCTGTAATACACGGAGATACTCTGCAATACCCAGAGATACTTTGTAACACCCAGAGGTGCCCTGTAATACCCAGAGATACCTTGTAATACCCAGAGGTGCCCTGTAATACAGAGATACCCTGACAGATCCAGAGGTGCCCTGTAATGCACGGAGATACTCTGCAATACCCAGAGATACTTTGTAACACCCAGAGGTGCCCTGTAATACCCAGAGATACCTTGTAATACCCAGAGGTGCCCTGTAATACAGAGATACCCTGACAGATCCAGAGGTGCCCTGTAATATACGGAGATACTCTGCAATACCCAGAGATACTTTGTAACACCCAGAGGTGCCCTGTAATACCCAGAGATACCTTGTAATTCTCAGAGATGCCCTGTAATACCTAGAGGTGCCCTGTAATATGCAGAGGTGTCCTGTAATACCCAGAGGTGCCTTGTAATACCGAGGTACCCTGTAATACACAGAGGTGCCCTGTAATACCCAGAGATAACTTGTAATTCTCAGAGGTGCCCTGTAGTACCCAGAGGTGCCCTGTAATATATGGAGATACTCTGCAATACCCAGAGATACTTTGTAATACCCAGAGGTGCCCTGTAATACCCAGAGATACCTTGTAATTTTCAGAGATGCCCTGTAATACCTAGAGGTGCCCGGTAATATGCAGAGGTGCCCTGTAATACCCAGAGGTGCCTTGTAATACCGAGGTACCCTGTAATACACAGAGGTGCCCTGTAATACCCAGAGATACCTTGTAATTCTCAGAGGTGCCCTGTAATACAGAGATACCCTGACAGATCCAGAGGTGCCCTGTAATATATACGGAGATACTCTGTAATACCCAGAGATACTTTGTAACACCCAGAGGTGCCCTGTAATACCCAGAGATACCTTGTAATTCTCAGAGATGCCCTGTAATACCTAGAGGTGCTCTGTAATATGCAGAGGTGCCCTGTAATACCCAAAGATATCCTGTAATACCCAGAGGTGCCCTGTAGTACCTAGAGATGCCCTGCAATACGCAGAGATACCCTGTAATACAGAGGTGCCCTAAGCCTGAGAAACAGCACCTCAGCTTCACAAGCAATCAAGGGAACAGACACTCAGTGTCGGGGAGGCCTAAAGAGAATGAAGCTAATGGCGTAACCTGGGCAGCAGCAATTCTCCCAAGCTCTTCCTGGGAATTCAAGTTGCAAAAATCTTTTTGGATGACAATCTGGTTGTAAATACACTTTCCAACATGTGTTTCCTGTTACAAATTACACTTTGAGGGACTTCCCCACTTATGTGAAAAATGCACGAGAAGGTTCACTGCCACTCTGTTTAAATGGTAACACACATTTCCCTACATGAGAATACCGACAGACGCTGTGAGGCTTGCAATGCACTGTTGGTGCAAATGCTACAAAATGTAAACACACACACACACACACACCACAATCCCATCTTTACTGAAAAATTCCTGTGTATCGGGTGCCTGGGTGGCTCAGCCCATTAAGCATCTGACAATTTTGGCTCAGGTCATGATCTCATGGCACTGGGATCGAGTTCCACATCGGGCTCTGCACCTCTCTCAAAAATAAGGTTACGTACACACCATACAGAAAGTACGAAAGGGGACGCTAGAAGGTAAGTGAGCAGGCTATTCGGACTGCTGATCATTCTGATTTTGGCGTCAGCTGCTACTTTTTGGCTTTCCTGCACTGGACTTTCAGGAGCTGTGCAGTTCACTTTTGGGTTCTGCCCCCACTCCCAGCCCCCCGCAATTCTACTTCATGGCAGTGGAGTACCAGGCGGGCCCAGACTGGCTGGGGTCTTTCCCGAGGCTTTAAGGTGTGCAGGTGTTAAGTGTGCTGGTTGAGAGACAGCCCCTTCCAGACCAGCTAAGGAGCCACTTGGTGGCAGAGCCAGAGGAGACCCAGCAGGTCCTGGGGAACCAGCCCAGCTTCCTGCCCAGCAGGCAGGCACGTGGCCTCTCCCTCTGACTATGGGCATCCCTGGGGTCACCAGAGCTCTAGCCAGGCAGGGCGTGCCCTGTCAGGAGCTGGCAAAGTCAGGCCCTCTGCAGCACTCACCCCTTGATCCCCTCCACCCCGTTGACCTCCTGGCCAGGAGCCTGTTTCTACCCCTCCAAAGCCCTCCTCCCTGCTTCACAGAGCAGCACAGCAGCACAACTTTGGACTGTCACTTCCCTGGGCAGGTTTCTACACTGTGGCACCTGATACACCTACAGCATACCTGCGTGGGGCCACCTGGGGTGGCCTGGGGTGAGGAGCCCTGGAGGTCCCTCCCCACGAGGCAGGGAGGCACAGACAGCTGGCCCAAGGGCTTCGCAGGACAGAAGGGACAAAGCCGTGCAGAGGTGCAACAGGGGCAGCTCTGAAGGGGCTATGGGGAGGGAGACAAAGACCAGGTCAGACTGCCATCCTCTGCCCCCTCCCAACCCCTCCCCAGCAGCCCCTCTGCTGGGTGACTTTGTGGTATCAGAATCATCAAGGACAACAGCTCCTGCCGCCCTCCCTTCTGGTGACAACAGCTCGGACTTGGGCTCCCTCAGTCAGAGCAGGGGCGGGTGGACAATACTGATCCAGTCAGGCTGAGACTACGGCCACCAGGCTAGGAGGGGCTGGGGCTAGGAAGCCCAGCCACCATGAGGCCAGAAAGGAACCTGAACCAATGTGCTTCCAGAACACAGGCCTTGCACAAGGGGCTGCAGAGCTGGGGTGGGTTCTACGCATGCAGGGACGCCTGTACCTGCTGGCCGAGCCACAGGGAGTGGGGGGGAGGCCCCCCATTTTTGACCCCAGCCCCTCTGGGTCTGCTCCATGACCTCAGGCTCCTTCTCAGCTCCAGGATAGAGGTCTGGGTCGCTGAGGATGGAAGGGGATGAGAAACCAAGCGGGAGGGTGGTCCTCAAGCAATCCACAGTGGCCCAGGGTGTGCCCCAGAGGCCTTCTCGCCCTCTGTCCACGGCCTGCCACCCCGCCTGCTGCCCACCCACCCAGAGACCCTTCGGCCAGTGACTTGCCCGGCCCCTGACCTGAGGAAAGGGTGGAGATGGGGCCAGTCTGGGGAAGGACGACGGACCCCGCCAGCCTCTGTGCACAGCGGAGGGGAAAGTGGAAGGGGAGCCACACTGAGCTCAAGGCCTGAACTGGCACTGCCACACCATCCTGGCGGCAACGCGAGCAGGCTGCTCACGAGCGCTGGGGACACAGCGTGAGCTACCGTGACACGCGGGGGGCTCAAGCGGCAGCAACGCCCGGCCCCCTGCTGTGCAGCGTGGGCCCGGCCACCCTACCCCACGCCTGCGCCCCCTTGCGTCGGTGTTTCTTCCACACACACACCAACGATCTCTGGGAGGTGCGGGTCCCACAGGGTGCGGTGCGTAGCGACCCCTTCATGTCTGGGTCGCCCACAGGGCCCTTGGGAGGCAGGGGTCTCAGATCTGTGCTAACAACCGACAGCCCCACTATTCCAGGGGCTCCGAGCTCTGGGAGGACTGTCAGCAGCATGTTGACCAAACGACGGCGAATCACAGCAGTGACTTTCAGGTGGTTTTTGAGACCCAGGGTAAGAGTCGGCCGCGGCCTGGTGCACGTGTGCACCGGGGGAAGCCGCTCATCAGAGCTAACCCTGCTCCGTGGCGCATGCACAATCCCTCTATTTCATTTTTAAGAAACGGAGATTTAGGGGCGCCTGGGTGGCTCAGTCAGTCACGTGTCCAACACTTGATCTCGGCTCACGTCGTGGTCTCAGGATTCATGAGATCGAGCCCCGTGGCGAGCTCTGCGCTGACAGCGTGGAACGTGGTTGGGATTCTCTCTCTGCCCCTCCCCCTGCTTGTGCTCGGTCTCTCTCAGAATAAACAAACATGAAAAAAAAAATTGATTTTACCATCAAGTTGCTCTCGCTATTCAGTGGTGTGCAGTTTGAGAACCGCGGACTGGTGGCGCCCCGGGGGGCGTGATCTACACGTGGCCGGACCACGAGCCAACTTGCTGGCTTACAGAGTGCTGCTGTTCCCCGGGGCAGGTCACGGCCACACCAGCCGTGGAGCCAACCGCATTCCTGGGCGAGGGTGAGGGCGAGGGCGAGCACGCTCTGGGGAGCGAAGGCCGCGGTGGGACGACCACAGCCCTGGTGACATCTATTGACATCTATGGACCACGTGCTCCGCGTCGGGGTCTCGGACACAGGAACTGGGGTTCATGGCGCTCAGAGATGAAGAGTACATGGCGCGTGGCCACCGTGCCACCCTAACTCAACAGAGCTACGGACACAGGACCCCACCCGTGGCTCGAGGTCCAGTTCTGCCACCAGCCCACCGTCCACGAGCCACCTCCTGCGTGGAAAGTCTACAGCTTCCAAGACACCGGGCTGAGCGAAGAGGGGTCCAGCCAAGTGCGCCCCAACCCAACCCGCACAGGGACACCTGGCCCGCGCTCCGGGGACGGGGCGGCCGCCACCCTCGGTGTCCCCCACCTCAGCCACACCGAGCGTGCTGGTCACACTCGCTGCCTCCAACTCGGGCCCTTACTCTCACGCCCTCGTGCCCAAATCTCACACCTCCACTCGCTCACACACCCGCTCACACCTGCCGTCTCACTCCTGGCCCACACTCACGCCCCCCCACCCGCTCACACCTGCTCTCACCCCCCCCACACCCACCCCTCACACTCGCACCGGCTCTCACACCCATCCACACGCTCACTCCCACCCCTCACACCTATCCCCCCACACCCACTCTCTCACACCCGCGCTCCCCCGCGCCCCCGGCGCGCCCACTTCGCGGCGCGGAACTGAGGCCGTGCGAGGAGGAGGAGCGGGCGCCGAGACGCGGGGCGCGGACGCCACCCCAGCCGGCCGCCGCGGGGCTCACCTTCATGTCCCGGAGGCCGGCCGGACCACCCTCGCGCGCGGACGGAAATCGCTCGCAGGCGCCGCCGGAAGTCCCGCCCCAGGACGCTGGCGCGACGCCGCCGCGCACGGCACGCTGGGCCGGGGGCGGGGCCGAAGCCGGAGTGGGGGGTGGGGGGGGGTCAAGGTAGGGGACTGGGTTCCGGGCGGCTGCTGGGGCCGGGGACCCGGGACCCGCGTTCGGGGCAGGGGGCGGGGTGGGGGTAAGGGCCGGGGCCGAGGGCAGGAGTAGGGCCGGGGCCCGGGTAGCGGCCAAAGCAGGGCGTCGAGGTAGGGGATGGGGCCCGGGCCGGGGCAGGAGCCGTGGCGGGGACAGGGGTCGGGGTAGGGGCCGGGGCAGTGAGGGGGCAGGGGGAGGGACCGAGGCTGGCGCTTCTGGGGAGGGCGGCACCCCGGCGATGCCGCGAGGCGGCCACGCAAGGACCGTCGGGAATCGCCTGACCCGGCGCCCCTCCTTCCCCACTGGTGGCCGCCCTCCAGCCTGTCCGTCCCCGACATCCCCCACATGTCCCTGAGTGAGCTCGGCCCAGTCCCCTGTCTCAGGCCGCGTCCGTGGGCCGGTGGTGCCCTAGGCCTCTGGATGGCCCCTGGATATCGAAAAGCCCGCAAAGCCAACACCCAGCGCTCTCTGTCCTGCCTCCAGGATCTGTGGCACCACCTTACAGTTCTCACAGGCTGGAGCCCCCCACCCCCGCCCGGCCCCAGAGGCAAACAGAACCCCTCCGTCTCAGCCCGGGGCCGCAACGTGGCCAGCAGTTTTCATCACAAGGCATTTTACACTTGATACAAGCTTACAGACGCCCCCCCTCCCCCCCCCCCCCCCCCCCATCCCTAGCTGTTCCCAGCAGTTTCCTGCAGAAAACCACACAGCCTTCCCCACCCTGGCTCTGCACCAGCCCCAGGACGCACTGCCTGGCTTGTTTCCCCATTTCTGCTGCTTAGGAGGTTTCTTCCCGAACTGAACTTTGTTCTCTTTCTTCCTAGTCATGTTTCCTTCTTTCTCTTCCCCATATTTCCTGCCAGCTGACCGCCCCCCCCCCCCAACTCCAGTCTTCCCAGAAGGGCTTGGGAACTGCTCTGTGTGCTGAGGCATGTGCCAGCTGCTGCTGGGCAGCTCTGTTCCTGGCACCCAGCTCAGCCCTGAGGCCTGACCTTTGGCGTAGTGACCCCAAGTCAGGCAAAGCTGTGGAGAGGACCCCAGTAAGCTCTGCTGGAGATGCACGGGTGGTTGTTCAGTCCCAGGAATGCTGAGACCCCCAGCAGGGTCACGGGTGTAGTGAGAAAGGCCTATAGTCATCACACAGTGGCTGCCTGAGCTCCTATAGAGTTCAGAGGTCTTCGGAGCCCAAGTACTACAAAGTTCGCTCAGGGCTCCCTCTCAGCCAGCATTGCCCTACACCCAAGAGCATGCAGGAAGGAGGGACAGCGCCAGCCCCTTCGGCAGAGCCCCCACCGGGCAAGGTTCTGGGGGCCCTAGAACCTGGGTTGAAAACTGACTTCTTTAAGTGGGTACACATCTTTCAGCCACAGTAAGATTTAGAATGACACATAGAACGTTTTAAGAGAATCAGAACTAAAGTGTTCATTCTTGCATGGTAAGTTAAACCTCAACACAGTTGGTATTTCAAGTTTCTGAACCATTGAGACAACTTGGGGTTCACCACGTTCAAAATTTTAATCTATTGGGTGTATGAGTTCTTGGCACACCCAAGATTGTGTTGTCAATTCAGACAAGCTACAGCACTTTAAAAGGAATTAAAAGATACTGAATGTATAAATTCAGTTTAAAATGTTAGAAATGTGGGGCGCCTGGGTGGCTTAGTCGGTTAAACATTCGACTTATGCTCAGGTCGTGATCTCACGGTTCGTGGGTTCCAGCCCCGCATCGGGCTCTGTGCTGACAGCTCAGAGCCTGGAGCCTGCTTCAGATTGTGTCTCCCTCTCTCTCTTGCCCCTCCCCTGCTCTCTCTCTCAAAATAAATACACATTAAAAAAAAATAATAATACATTTAATATTAGAAATGCTTACTTCACTGGGTTTGTAGAGGAGTCCAAACATTTTGACAGACCCCTGAAAAATGACTATAAATCTTCTAGGCTTATAAAGGAAATGACAGGGTTTGTGAAATTGAACTTAACAGGTTAAAAACTTAAGTTTTGATCAACAATAGCCAAAGTATGGAAAGAGCCCAAATGTCCATCAACTGATGGATGAATAGATAAAGAAGATGTGGTATATATACACAATGGAGTATTACTCGGCAAGCAAAAAGAATGAAATCTTGTCATTTGCAACTATGTGGATGGAACTGGAGGGTATTATGCTAAGCGAAATTAGTCAGAGAAAGACAAGTATCATATGACTTCACTCATATGAGGACTTGAAGACACAGAACAGATGAACATAAGGGAAGGGAAACAAAGGGAGGGGGACAAAACATAAGAGACTCTTAAACGTGGAGAACAAACAGAGGGTTACTGGAGGGGTGCTGGGAGCGGGGATGGGCTAAATGGGTCAAGGGCACTAAGGAATCTACTCCTGAAATCACTGTTGCACTAGATGCTACCTAACTTGGATGTGTACTAAAAAAATAAATTTAAAAAACCCCAAAAACTAAAGTTTTGAATTTATAGCTTCAATAAGTCAAATCCTAATTATTTTAATTTGATGTAAATCTGAGCATATAACCCCCTTGCCCGGTCCCTAAACCCAGTCCTCAGCCCCAAATTCTGGCCATCTTGCCTGTGAGGCAGCCCACACCACCAGGGCTGGGTGTGGGGTACCCAGGCAGAGGTTCTAGCTCTGAGTTTCAAGCCCAGGTCTGGCCCATCGTCACACTGTCCTCCTCCTTGTCCCCTACTTGTTTGCACTGGGGGACAGAGGAGGGCAGACACATGCCGACATGCAGCAATGGGGTCTGCAGAGACAGGCCTTCCTGTTGCCCACTGAACCCCCTCGCCCCCAAGCTCTGGGGACGCACTCAGAGCCAGAGCTCCCCACCCAGATGCACTTGGCAAGCTGGGGGTCCCTAACCTGAGGCTGCCTCTCTGGGACGGCTTCAAAAGTGTCCCTAAGTGAGGCACTTGGCTGGCTCAGTTGGCAGAGCATGTGACTCTATCTCAGGGTCATGAGTTCAAGCCCCAGGTTGGGCATAGAGATTACTTAAAAAAAGAAAAAAAAGTAACCCTAAGTAACCATGGGGAGCTCGTCATACATCCCAAGAGCACTTGCACCTGGCTGTTGGATGTGCCTGGCAGCTGTTGGGCTGCTGGGGGCTAGGCTTGTGTGTTCCTGGGGTGGGGTGGGGTGAGGGTGGGTGCCCTCATCTCACAAGTAGCCCCGGGCCTCTCCTCATTTGCCGAGTCAGCACAAGGCAAGGCTCTTCCCAGCAGTGACAACCCGTGACTTGTCCTGTTTTAATGGGGAAGGCCTAAGCCAGGGGTTGCCCTGAGGGCAGGGCCCAGGCCACTATCAGTCCGCGCACTATCACTCCTGAACCTCAAAACATTCCAGTTTTGAGGCCGGAAGCCCAGGAAGAGGGACACACACCAGGATATCCTGCTGCCGAGCCCTCCCTCTGCTCATGGATGGGGACATCCTCCCTGGGTGCTGGGATAAGCAAAGTCCAGAGCAAGAAGGAAGGAGTGGGGCACACTCACGTGCAGTGGAAGCTTTCAGATTTAGCTCCAGAGCCAGCACAGCAGGTTTTTTGTCCGTGTCTCCCATGTGAGACCCTGCCACCCTGGCTTTGGCCAGGGTGATGGCTGTGACCTGGGTATCATGGGCTGTCTGGTGTATTGGTATCCACTCAGAGGTCAGGCAGGTGTCAGGTTCTAAGGCAGGTGCCTGTGATGGGTGGGTGGCCCTGCAGAAGGCTGTGCGCTTTGTGGCATCAGTGCCAGGTTTTATGCTTCTCATCGTCCCACGACCAACCTTAAAATACCCCGATGCCAAATGGAGGGGCAGTTTGTGTGTGACGAGGCCAACGGGGCAGAATTTCTTAGTGTTGTACCAGGGCAAATGGTGGACCCCAGAAGGTGACCCCTGTCCCAAACCCCAGTGCCTGGGAAGGTGACCTTATTTGGAAATAGGGTCTCTGCAGATGTGATTAAGGATCTCAGGATGAGATCATCTTGGATTTAGGGCGAGCCCCAAATCCAGTGACAGGGATCTTTGTAAGAGAAAAGAGGAAGATTTGAGACACACAGATACAGGGGAGGAGACCCCTTCTCGATGACACAGGCAGAGATTGGGGTTACGCAGCCTCAGGCCAAGGGTGCCGGCGGCCTTCAGCGACTGGAAGAAAGGTAAAGACAGTCTCCCTCGGAGGCTCCAGGGGAACCCTCTGCTGACACCTTGATCTTGGAATTCTGGCCTCTAGGACTGCAAGAGGATCAGTTTCTCTTGTTTGGGGTCATTTGTCACGGCTGCCCCAGGACACTGAGGCAACGCGGTGGTGTGGAAAGGCCCGAACCGGTGTCTGTAGGCGTGTTTTCTTTCCTAACGCTGTTTTTCCTAGGCCGCTCTTGAAAGTGACATATATTCCGTCAGCTATCACGGCTGGGTGGACACTGGCCTGGGATGGATGCCTTGCCACAAAACACCCAACGCCACGCAGTGCTGGACAGCCGGCTGGCTGTTGGCACGGTTGGTCTGGCCTTTGAAGTCAAAGGGTGTAGTTTTCGACAGGCCACTTAGGGAAACTGGAGGGTATGGATCCCTACTCTGGGAGTGAACGGGGTGTCTGCTCTGGCAGCATCCTGTGGGGACAGCTGCATTTTCCTGGCTGCCTCCTTCACCCCTCCCCTGGCTGCTGTCACCAGCTGCATCGCTCCTGTGGCCATTTACTGATGATTGACAACGTTCGTGAGCTCCCCCGGGGGGTGGATGTGAGGTGGTCTTAAAGACAAGCGGCCGGCCGGACAAGATGGGGACGGGGGGGGGGGGCAGCATGACATGCCCGTACAGCCCTGGGGACTCAATGACACAGAACTCTCAGGCATGGGAATAGGTGTTAATTAGGATCCAGCTGGGGAGTAACAGAGCCCCCAGTCATGGTGGCAGGGGCGTGAACACAGGAGGTTTGAGGGCTGGTACAGTGGAGGGTGGGGGGGGGGGGCAGGGATCATCGCCATCTGAGACAGAGTTCCAGCCAGCAAAACCATGTTCCAAGTAATCAGGATGGAAAAGGGGACACTGACTCAAAATCCTGCCCCTATGTGCTCACATCATGCTCTGTTATGGGAAGGATCATGTCCCCTAAAAGTTCACATGTTGGAGTCCCTCAGAATGTGGCATTATTGGGGCGCCTGGGGGGCTCACTCGGTTCAGCGTTGGACTTTTGATTTCGGCTCACAAACTGAGATCGAGCCCCGTGTCCAGCTCTGCCTGGAGCCTCCTTGGGAGACTCTCTCTCTCTCTCTCTCTCTCTCTCTCTCCCTCTCTGCCCCTCCCCCACTCTCTCAAAATAAATAAATCAACATTAAAAAAAAAGACTGTGGCCTTATTTGGGTCACTGCAGATGTAATTAATTGAGTTCATACTGGGTAGGGCAGATCCCCTATCCGGTGTGACTGGTGTCCTCGTGAAAAGGGGAAATTTGGGCAGGGAGACGATCACAGAGGGGAGGCAGCATGAGCTGATGCTGGGAGCAGACAGCCATCTGCCAGCGGAGAGAAGCCTGGGCCAGATCCTCAGCCACAGCCTCAGTAGGAACCAGCCCTGCCCACCTGGGACTTCCAGCTCCTAGAAGTGGGGGAAAAGAAATCTCTGAGTTCCCTTCTCTGCATTATATTCAGAAATTTCTGGCATCTCGACCCTAGTTTAGCATAGGCCACCCGAGTCCACTTCCAAGCTGCCGGCTGCTCGAGCTGCCCCTGCTGCCCCAGATGGGGGGGTGCCCCGTGGGACAGGTGTGCTCGCTCAGGTTTCATCCTGCACACACTCCGAAGAGCTCTGCCGGCATAAACTCAGCTTCTTGTGTTCTCTTGCTGGCTAAGCCTTTCCCACCGGGGTGTGACTTTCTGTGACCCCATCCTGGTTCTCTGGACCCTGCCCGTGCCACACTAGTGCTCCAGCTTTTCCATGAGACATCTGGGGAGGCAGTAGAGTCAACTTCTGTGGTTATTTTGCAATAACCCAAATCCAGCTGTGTGGCTCTGGGCTCAGTTTGATGGCTGCAAAAAACAGGGTCCACGGACACGGGTGGCCTCCTGTCAGGAGTTGGAGCTCCTTGCTCCCCTTCCCTAGGTGGTCCGTTTCATTCAAAACACCGCCCACCACCGAGTTCTCGAACCCCTCAAGCTCAGCACGCCATCCAAGGCAGGGGACACGCTCGGTTCCCAGAGCATGGCCTTCCCCGAGCGTGTCACTCCTGGTGACCGCATGCCTGGCGCGACCAGGTACCAAGGGTTGCCACACCTCTGTCCCTGGACCCACATGGGTGCGCAGGCCTCTAGCCACATCTGGACCAGGCCACCGACCCCGGTTATCTGGAAGGGTCATTGTCTGCAACCCACTCCAGAGACTGTGGGAAGCAATTCTTGTCAACCTGACAGGAGGCCTGAGCCAGGACAGCCAGCGAATGGTGCCGGATGCCCCTGGGCACTGCGGCCATGCTGCAGGCTCTGGGCTCCCCAGCCTTTGTTTCCTCCTTCACGATGCCAGTGTTGGGCTTGTGTCTGCGGGGGCCCTTGCCTCTCAGTGGCCGGGGGTGCTGGAAAGAGACTCTCAGCTCCACCCTTGCCCTTGGAAACAGAGTTGAGACCACAAGTAGCTAAAATGTGACAGGTGTCCAAGTCACAGAACTTAAGAAATGAAACTGTTTCCAAGCACTTCTTACAAGTAAAGGCAGCCTGCCCCTCGCTGGGCATAACCTGGTTAGGGAGGGCCAGGTGGACTCAGGCCTGATTCTAATAAATGACCTGAGGGCTTGCAGGAGCCGAGAGGCAGGCAGTGTGGGGTCTTTCTCATGGCCACCTGTGTGCCTCACCATGCTCTGGGACCCCCGCCCCAAACACACACATACTTTTGGGAATCCCAGGAGGCCTGGGAAGCCCAGCAGCAGCACTGAAAGGAGATAGGATGTCTGTCCTACTCCAAGCCCCTCTTCAGAGAAGCCCACCACCTCGGCCTGAGCTGGCACTCTGTCCATTCCCCACGTGGGTCCCCGCAGCCTCTGGGCATTGTCTTGTTCTATGAGTGGCTGCTGGGGGTGGGTCAGGGTCTGCTTGTCAGAGTCCCCTGGCTTGGCCATGGGAGGGGTATCTCGTGGCATGGGGATGTGGGCCCTGGGGATCTCCCCTCCTCCAGGAAGCCCTCTGCTGGCCCAGCTCTTTGGAAGGTCTTGGAAGGTGGTGAAATAGCTCTCTTACAAAGATTCCAGCCGCCAGGGTTCCGGTTTCCCCCAGGGGGTCTTGCAGGCCCAGAGCTTGGGTGGGGTGTCTGGTCTGTGGGAGGGGCCCCGCCCCTTCCTCCTCCTGGTCACTCCCCGCCCCTTCCTCCTCCTGGTCAGGGTCCAGCTGGGCCTGACCTCTCACTGGGAACTGAGGAAGTGAGCCAGGGTGGGGCAGAGGTCTCTTTTGTGGGTCTGGGCCAGGATCAGGTTCAGGGCCCAGATACTGCTCCCCCCCTCCCGCCCCCCACCTGCCCCATAAGGAGGAAGCTTCCTTTTCAAAGCCATGTGGCTTCATGAAGGCCAGCTCGGCAGGGCCACCTGCTCTCCAAACACACTCCTTGGGTGTAGCAATGCGGGAGGTTGACCCACGGGGCGGCCCTCTGCCTTCACCTCGGGGTGCAGAGGTGGGTGGTGGCAGATCGGCAAAGGGTCCTGGCTGGGCGTCGAGGGATCAAAGTCTAGACTGGGCCCTGCGGTCACCGGGTGCTGTCTCGGGGTGGGGGTGGGCCGTCCTTTCTCTGCAGGCCTCAGTGGCCCTCTTTGTTAAGAAAGGACTGTCGGGTGATGTGCAGCAGGCCCTTAGGGCTCTAGACGCAGACCAGCCCCCGACGTGGGCAGCAAGTACCCCAGAACCCGGGCCAGGTCAAAGCCGTGGGGGAGATGATCCTGTCGCGGCACGGCGCGTCGGCCCGCCTGCAGGGGGCGCCCCCGCTCCTGCCTTTACGCGCCCGCCCTCGACGTGCTCGTCCCCGCGCCGCCTGCCGCCGCGCGAGCGAGCGTGTGCGTGCCCGCAGCTGCGAGCGTGAGTGCGTGCGCGCGCGCGCGGCGGCGGCCCTGAAAGCGGCGCTCGGAGCCTGAGGCGGCTCCGGCTGAGGCGGCTCCAGAGGCGGCGGCGACCCGCTTCCCGCTCCCCGCTCGTCCTCCGGGCGCGCCAGCCCAGGCCGCTCCCCGGGGCCCGAAGATGCCGGCCGTGTCGAAGGGGGACGGGATGCGGGGCTTGGCGGTCTTCATCTCCGACATTCGCAACTGTGAGTGGCCGCGGCGCGGGACCGGCCTGTGGGGTGCGGGGGTGCGGGGCGGGGGTCCGGGTGCGGGGCGCGGGGCGGGGTCCGCGTGCGGACCCGGGGGACGGGAGTGCGGGGTGGGAGTCTGGGTGCGGACCCAGAAGGCAGCGATGGGGCGGGGGGGGGGGGCGGCGCGGGGCGGGGCGGAGGTCCGGGGTCGCAGGCCCGGAGCGCTGGGTGGGAGTCCGCGGGCGCAGGCTCGAGGTGCGGGGGTGCGGGCCAGGGGTCTGGGTGCAGGGGCAGGGGGCGCGGGGCGGGGTCCCGGGTGAGGACCTGGAGGGCGGGGGTCCGGGGGCGCCCCCCTGGGGTGGGGCGGGAGGCTGGGTGCCGACCCAGAAGGCAGGGGGCAGGGGGCGCGAGGCGGGGTGGGGGTCTGGGGACGCAGGCGGGGTTGGTCTGGGTGCAGACCCAGATGGCAGGGGGCAGGGGGCGTAGGCTGGGGGTGCGAGGGTCCCGGGTGCGGACCTAGAGGGAGGGTGAGGAGGGCGCAGCAGGCCTCTGGTAGGCGGGATCGGGGGCTCCGACTGGAGTGCGGGGGCCGCGGGTCGGGGAGCAGTGGGGGCAGGGGTGCGGGGTGCAGGGTGGTGTTCGCCGACCCCGTAGGGGGCTGTGGTATCGTCGGCCCGGTTCCGGCGAAGACCCCCCCCCCCCCCCAGCATGATGTCATGTCGAGCAATCTGCTCCGTCTTTCTAGTAATGGAGCATTTAACCCAGCGTTTTCCAAAACAGCGTGGACTTTCGCTCAGGGAGTGGGAAGAGCGAACCCTGGGAAGCGACTCTGCGCGGGCTGTGGCGGCTTACTGCGCCCTGATTAAAATGACTCATTCCCCGGGGGAATGCAGACACTGGGGCCCTAGAGGGTGGGCTGGCTGCAGGGAAACTGCTCTGGCTGCCGTCTCCGTTCCGGGACCCGCGTGCCCTCCCCGGAGCGGAAAAAATCACGCGGCAAGGTGAAACAGGCGGGGAGGCTGCTGGGTGCCCCGTGGGTCCTGCAGTGAATTTGGCTGTGGTCGGCAGAGGAGCTCTTGGCATTCAGAGGACGTCTCCTTTACTCGCTTAAAAAAAAATAAACACAAACCCGGTTTCCTGCTGGTGCGTTTTATTGTTTTCGGTACCCACCAGATAGTTGACTGATTTTTATTGCCTTGGGTTCAGTGCACATTTTGATGGTAAATGCTGTTGTGTTGAACCCCTCACCTCCTTGCACCGGGGGCCCCGGTGTCCCCAGACCGTGGAAGTCTGGATCTTCTGGCCCTCCGCTTACTCTGCGGGAAGTCGGGGTGGTATCGCACTCTCGGATTGGTGCCTTCACAAGTAGGCAGCGTGTTTGTCTGTTCCTTTGCTTTTGCTGTGACTTCAGGACGGCGGCACTCTTAATCCGGGCGCGTCTTGTAAAGCCAGGTGCATGTGCACTACTGCTGCAGGGGACCCTTGGCCGAAGGCTTAGCAGCCGTAAGTTGGGCGTGATGTCAGCCCTTCCATTTTGGTAGAAACTCGCATTGGGCAAGAAAGACCTCGGGGCTGAAACCCGTTTTCTCGGCCAGCCGTCACCCGCGTGCCAGACCTGTGACCCTGCCAGGTCTGCGCTTGGCTGCAAGGAGGCGCCTGCCGCGGACTGAGGACTCAGCCAGCGGGTGCTCGCTGCTCGTTGACTGACTGGAGACCGGACTTTGCCCTCCGCCGCGCCGTTGACACCTGGGCCCACCGTCTCTGGTGCAGAAGCGTCCGTTGGTGGCGGACAGCAGCGTCCCTGGCCTCTCTGCGACCAGATGCCTCCGTTGTGATGCCCAAGGCCACGTCCAGACGTTGCCCCGTGGGGGAGTTTTCTCTGCCGGAGGGCCGCCGGCGTGGACCAAAGAGTAAGACAGCCTCTCCCCCGAAGTCTTATATGAGGGGGAGGGGAGCCTGGTCCTTCTGGGGCCAGCTCTCCGTTTAGTGCGGCCCCCTCCTCAGAAACCCCTTCCCAGCCTCGCTGTGCCCCTGCCCTTTCTTCCGTCAGCCGTGGTGCCGTGCTCCTTCAGAGCAGTGTCGGCGATCGTGGCCCCGCACGGCGGGGACCGCGTCTGTCGCGTCACGCTCCTCCTCTGCTTGCACGGTGCCTGGCATGAGGCATGTGCCGAGGAAACAAGTAGACGGTGAGCCAGAGAGGACTTTGCTAGACGATGATCCTTGCACCGATTTTCTCTGAAGGGCCCTGCAGGCAGAGGGCCAAGATGTGCCTGGAACGGCAGGGAGCTAACGTAAACACGGGCAACACGTGCGGGCTGGTGCCTGGAGACTGACCGAGGGCTGACTCTGGCTCTGGCGGGACTGGTCTGGGGACTGGTCTGGGCTTACGCCGGTGGGGAGGGAGAGGGGTCCCTGCTTCCCCTTCTCCCCACCCACCTCTGATCTCCTGTGCTTACTGGTCTCTTGTGAGCTGTGATGGCTGCAGCCAGGCTCTGAGGAGAGAGGGCACTGAGCTGGCAGCCAGGGTCTGGACTCAGCCCGCCTCTCCCCTGTGCCGTGACCCACAGCCCGTGGCCGCTGAGTTAGGTGTCACAGCTGACAGAGGGGTTGGTTTGAGCAGGAGCACCACTGAGGTCTGTCTCAGTTCTAAAATTGCAGCTCCCTTTGCCTTTCCGAGCTAGAGTCTTAAACCCCTCCCTTTAAGACGTTCGGGAGCGAGCTCTGCATCTGTCTGCACCTTATGTAAGTTATGGGCTTCAGGCGGCTGGCTGGGAACGTCGCTTAGCACAGCCACAGCGAATACCCTCCGGGATTTGAAAAGGTGCTCTTGTCATGCTGTGTTCCTCAAGCCTGTAGCTTTTGTGGCTCAGGTAGCAAACTAATTCAGTGCCTCATAAAATTAACTGGATTCTTTTTGATGAACTTCAGCCCAGGGCCACTGAATTTGGCTAGTGTGACTTCAGGGTGTGGGAGTTAGGAGTTGTTTCTTTCTCTCTGTTTTTAAGTTGGTGTTGAAAAATTTGAGGGGCGCTTACGTGGCTCAGTCAGTTAAGCATCTGACCTCGGCTCACGTCATGATTGTGGCTCTTGAGTTTTGAGCCCCACATGGGGCTCTGTGTTGACGGCTCAGGGCCTCTCTGCCCCTCGCCCCCTCACGCTCTCTCTCAAAACATGAATAAAACATGGACAAATTCAAAGAAAAATTCTCATCCTTTTACTTAGTCCCAAATTTTAAATAAATCTTTATTTTGAAATAAAAATAGATTTGCAGGAAGTTGCAAAGAAGTGGACAGGGAGGTCCCGGCACCCTTCACCCCACCTCTTCAAAGGGGGATTTCTGACATGACAGTACAATTTCAACACCAGGAAACTGACATTGGTACATTCCACAGGGCGTAGTCACATTCTATCGGTTTTACCTACACTGGTGTGTGTGTGTGTGTGTGTGTGTGTAGGTCTTTGTGCTTTTGTCACAGGTAGCTACGTGTCACTCCCACCTTCATCAAGACACAGAGCTGTTCCATCATCACAAAGCCCCCTCGCCTTACCCCTTTAGCCAGCGTACCCACTCCCGACTGCTAGTCTGTTCTGTCTGCATAGCATCTCAGGGGCGTAATGCGAATGGAGTTGTGTAGTATGTGACCTGTTGATTGGCTTTTCTCACTCCGTACAATCCCCTTGAGGTCTGTCCCAGCTGTTGCATTGACTGATAACACATTCAAGTGATGGGTTTAAAGAAAACAAAAGCCCTGCTGAAATTGGGAAAATAATAGTTATTTGTTATTTGGTTATTTTGGAACTTTTGTTTACTTTTACACGTGTGATGTGTCATTGGACAGGCATGTCTAAGTTAATGCATGTCTTTTAAAAAGTATTTTTTAGGGGCGCCTGGGTGGCGCAGTCGGTTAAGCGTCCGACTTCAGCCGGGTCACGATCTCGCGGCCCGTGAGTTCGAGCCCCGCATCGGGCTCTGAGCTGATGGCTCGGAGCCTGGAGCCTGTTTCCGATTCTGTGTCTCCCTCTCTCTCTGCCCCTCCCCCGTTCATGCTCTGTCTCTCTCTGTCCCAAAAATAAATAAAAACGTTGGAAAAAAAAAAAATTTAAAAAAAAAAAAAAAAGTATTTTTTAATGTTTATTTTTTTTTTGAGAGAGGGAGAGAGAGAGAGAGACAGCAAGCAGGGGAGGGGCAGAGAGAGAGGGAGACACGGAATCTGAAGCAGGCTCCAAGCTCTGAGCTGCCAGCACAGAGCCCGATGTGAGCCTTGAACCCAGGAACGGTGAGATCATGACCTGAGCTAAAGTTGGCCACTGAACCAACTGAGCCACCCAGGCGCCCCAGTTAATGCATGTTTTTATGCATTACCATTGACGTGTCAACACGAGAACAGTGTTGAGAATAGGAAGCACTGCTGAAAATGTTGACAGACTCCTCATTGGCTGCAAAATAACCAAGACTGAGGAGCGCCTGGGCGGCTCAGTCGGCTGAGCGTCCGACTTTGGCTCAGATCATGACCTCATGGCTCGTGGGTGTGAGTCCCACACCGGGCTCTCTGCTGTCAGCGGGGAGCCCACTTTGGTTCCTGTCTTCCTCTCTCTCTGCCCCTCTCCAGCTCGTGCTTTCTCTGTCTCAAAAAAACAAAACAAAACAAAACAAAAACAACCAAGACTGCAATGAAAGAGAGCGATGGGTCTTTACTCTTGTGAGACCAGTCACGTTGCCAATGGGCAGGAAATTGTCATTTATTCCTCCAAGCCGGAGGTGGCGGGGGGCGGGACCCGTGCAGGTGAAGGGAGACACTTCCATCGTGCTTGCGGGCGTTTTATTTACTCCCTCCAGGCACTCACTCAAATGAAGGGGAACAAGTGGAGACGTGTAATTAGCTATTTGGCAAAAACGCATTTCCCGCGTTCTTGGTGAAAGCATGCAGTTTTGCTGCGGGTGCAGTGATAAACTGGCAGAATGAGTGTCAGTGCTCGGCTCATTGTGTTGGCCACGAAACTCTGTCCTCTCCATTTCCGTTAACTTCGTTGAAATTGGGCACCCCTTTGAATTATATTTTAACATGACTAGAGTTCAAAACATTTAGTTCATAAAATTCTGTTTGTTGTGAGTCATAAATTGGATGTGGAGAACTGAACGTGAAACGCTAAGTTCAGGTTATGCATCTGTGTAGGAAATGAAACGTAAAGGTGGTACTTGATTTTCCTGAGTAATAATAAGGAGCAGAACCAGAATTTGTCGGTCTGCTTTTTAACTTTTAAAGTCCTTGAAAAAAATTTAAGGTTCGTTTTAGTCTTGACTGGACATTTAAAAAATGATGACTTTTTGAAAAAGAATGCTCTTCTTGCGAATTTTCTTTTGCATAATATATACTCTTTAGAAACTGATTTAGGGAGCGTGTGACGGAGGGCAAAGGGAGGGACGATCCCCCGTGCTGGGCGAGGGGAGGAAGTCTTTGATCCAGGTTGAATTTGTCTGCCAAGGTTGGTGGTTATTGCTTCGAGGAAATACCTGTGCATCCCCTTGTTTCCCTTCTGGCTCCTCTGAAGCCGGGGACTCTCTCTGTTTCTCTTATGACACGTTGAAATGTCCTGGTGGTGAGTGTTTTCTCGTGCCGGATACTTAGCATTACTTCTCTCTCCTCTTAAAATGACTTTCACTCTGTTGTTTCGGCAACAGTGTGTGTCAGGATTTTGTAGTTGTGGAGTTATTGGGAAGGCTGTCTTTGTGGGGCTGAATAACATTTCCTTGGCTTCTAAAAAATAGAGTCAGATCACAGGGGAGGGTTCCAGTGCGACGTAGGAAGCGCTGTTTCACGCTAACGCAGAATGTGACTCCCTGGTGTGAGCTCCTGAGTGGGCGGGGCTCTGGGTGCCTCAGAATTTCGTGGGTCTGTTTTGCAGGTTCTTGGGCTCGAGGCCGGCTTCCCTTAGCTCAAATTTCAAAACTTATGAGACTCCCAGAACCAGAAGTCTTTTTTTGTAAGTCTTCGGTGAACTCCTTTGGCCACAACCCTGGCCTTGCAGAGCCGGGAAGCTGTGTGTGGTCTTCCTCCTGTGCGAGTGAGTGTTCACAAGCGTGTGCTTCCAGGACACGATGGCCACGTGCTCTGCTTCCTCCCAAAGTCTTTCCGGTTCTGGATCTTGGGACAGATCGGGCCTCAGGTTTGGGGCAAGGGGTGGCATCTGATCTGTTACGTGAAGTTTGTGGGGTTCGGAGAAACAGGACATGTGGTCCCTGTCCCCCTAAAGAGTTTGCAGACAAATAGGGAGGTGCGTTCTCACCAGTGCGTTCTTATTTATTTATTTATTTATTTATTTATTTATTAAAAAAAAATTTTTTTTTCAACGTTTATTTATTTTTGGGACAGAGAGAGACAGAGCATGAACGGGGGAGGGGCAGAGAGAGAGAGGGAGACACAGAATGGGAAACAGGCTCCAGGCTCTGAGCCATCAGCCCAGAGCCCGACGCGGGGCTCGAACTCACGGACCGCGAGATCGTGACCTGGCTGAAGTCGGACGCTTAACCGACTGCGCCACCCAGGCGCCCCGCGTTCATCTTTATTGAGCACCTCCTACGTTGCGGACTCCTGAATGTAGTATGCAGAGAATGAGAGGCTGTCATGTGGACAAGATGAGTCCTTGCCCGAAAGCAAGGTGGAGAGGTCCTAGGGGACAGAGGGCACCTGGTGCTCAGACACCTAAGAAAGGTAGGTCTGCGTCAGCCTTTGGAATGTTTCATGTTTGCCTGTGGCCTTGTCGAGCATTCTTTTTTTTTTTTTGCTTAAAGTGTGTCAGTCCACTCCCTGCCTGGACTCGGTGTGTGAAATGAATGTAAGACAGATACGTAGGACAGGCACCTTCCTGTCTTGCCCTTTCATTGTGATCACAGAGGTTTGATATGGAAACCAGAAGTGCGGGAGTTAGAAAGTTGATGGTTTTCGTCAGCTTCCAGTGCACTGTGAAGTAGATCAAATAAGTCTGCCCTCAGCTTAACAAAATGAGTGGTACACTTAAGAAAATAGAAATGAACAGTTTTCACCGGGCTGTGTAATGTCTGAGGTTGGGATGATAAGACTGTATTTACTGATTCTCCTCTTGGCCTTTTTCACGATAACTGACTTTGGGATGACGTTGCCATGGTTGAAATATCATGGAAAGTTGCATGTGCCATTTGATTATGAGAACTTCAGGGTGGGTAGTTCAAGTGGGAGTCGCCACCGGGAGCTGGGGGCTGAGGCCGAGCGATAAGACCAGCCCTGGCGCTCTGTGGGAGAGAGGGCCCTGCACGCCACGCCATGTCTGGAATCAGAAGCGTGCAGGGAGGAGGAGGTGGCCTGTTTTAAAACAGTGCCCTGGCGACTGAGCTGGGGACGGCCAGATGCACAGATGCACAGTGCCAGAGAGGGAGAGGCGAGTCCGAGCCTTGCCCAAAATGTCGCGGTTGCCCGGAAGATGCAGTTTAAACTTGTGGCGACACTCTTGTCCCTGCCTGCCTTCTCACATCACTTCCTGCCACCCTCCATTCTTTTTCCTTCAGTGTTACTGCCAAAGAGGATTAGGACTGGGGCCCACAGTCACCCTATAGGGAAAGTGTGGGAAGTGGAGTCAGAAAGACTTCGGTGGGAGTTGAGAGCCACCAGTGGGAAGGTGAGAGGCACACAGGGTGTGGGGATGGGGCCTGTGGTCTGGCCCTTGGAGTTTGTTGTCTGTGTTAGTGGGGGTGCAGCAGAAGGGCAGTGACGTGCCCACAGCTGCTCTGGGCCCCACAAGGACAGGAAGGTCTTTGCCGTGAGGCGGAGACCCACTTCCCTTGCTAGGTTCTGGCCCCACACGGCTCCCTCAGCTGCCTCAGGAAACGGGGAGTTGAGTGATGCTGGATGTGTTCATTTAGGATAAGACGTTGCTGACCAGCGGTTTGGGTCAGATCCTGATACTGTACCCTTTGATTCCTCACCTTTGCAAATTGTGGCCTAGTAGAGTCTGGAGTCTTTGTTTTCACCCCCAGTTTAAACCCAGTGAGAGCTGCGGTGGTTTTGTGTATCCTCGTACTCAAGATGTTTCCCATTTACCTTCTCACCTACCCCAGGACCTGGTGTCTGTTTTACAGTGTTGCTTAAAAGTGTGGAGACCAGCATCCAAGTAGGGTTGCCTGGTTTTTGTTTTGGGTGGTAAGGTGTTTTTCTTGCCTTTAAAATCCCTTCTGGTGGCAACTCAAGAGCGCAATGAGGATTAGTTATTTAGTGTACCTAAAGCCCTTGGAGCTAAGCCTTAGAATGTCAGTGCTGCACTGGGATTTGTGTTTTGCCTTTTCTTTTTTAAAAAATTTTTATTCATTTGTTTTGGGAGAAGAAAGAGCACATGTGAGTGTGCACACGTGAGAGTGGAAGAGGGACAGAGAGAGACAGGGAGAGAAAGAATCCCAAGCAGGCTCCGCAGCGTCAGTGTGGAGCCTGATGTAAGGTTCCATCTCACAAACTGTGGTGTCCTGACCTGAGCCAAGATCAAGAATCGGATGCTCAACTGGGGTGCCTGGGGGGCTCAGTCGGTTGAGCGTCCGACTTCAGCTCAGGTCACGATCTCACCGTTTGCGGGTTCGAGCCCCGTGTCGGCCTCTGTGCCGACAGCTCGGAGCCTGGAGCCTGCTTCGGATTCTGTGTCTCCCTCTCTCCTTGCCCCTCCCACACTCACGCTCTGTCTCTCTCTGCCTCAAAAATAAATAAAAACATTAAAAAAAAAAAAAAAAAAAAGAATCGGATGCTCAACCAACCAAGCCATCCAGGTGCTCCCGTTATGCTTCCTTGTTTTTTCTTTCTTTCTTTCTTTCTTTCTTTCTTTCTTTCTTTCTTTCTTTCTTTCTTTCTTCAATGTTTATTATTATTATTTTTTTTTTTGAGAGAGAGAGAGAGAGAGACAGACAGAGAATGAGCAGGGGAGGGGCAGAGGGAGAGGGAGACACAGAATCCGAAGCAGGCTCCAGGTCTGAGCTGTCAGCACAGAGCCTGATGTGGGGCTCGAACCCATGAACTGCGAGATCATGACCTGAGCCGAAGTTGGACGCTTAACCGACTGAGCCACCCAGGCGCCCTATAGCCTTTTTTTCCTTTATGTCAGGCACAGCACGACCAAATCAGAACCTGATTTTGAACCTCGCACCCATGAGAGTCAGAGCCTTCTGTGGTTGAGTTCATAATGAATCCTGCTGGGGGTGTGCCTCCATCTACAAGTAGTTTTCAGTAGGTCTTCCTTCTGTAGGACACGCTCCTCACAAACTCAGTTACGTTTAGTTAGCTTGTAGCTTCTGCTCAATTATCCTTTTTAAACTTTGTTGCCACTTTCTTTTTTTTTAAGCTTAAAAATACTTATTTTTGGGAGAACGCAAGTGGGGGCGGGGCAGAGAGAGGGGGACAGGGGACCCGAAACGGTCTCTGTGCTGACAGGCTGACAGCAGACAGCCCGATGTGGGGCTTGAATTCACAAACTGCGAGATCATACCTGAGCCAAAGTTGGACACTCAACTGACTGAGCCTCCCAGGTGCCCCTTTGTTGCCTTATTCTTTCGCCACAATTTGAGCCGTCCTTGGGTAACATAGTACATACAGCTTTCCCAAGTGTTGAGAATGGAGGAAGAGGGAGGTGGGAAGGTGATGGTCTGAGGGTCCGTTTGTACCGAGTTGTTCAGTTCCTGAGGCTTGGCCTTTTTGAGATTGTCATCCACAGGATGGAGATGTGGGCCCCTCGCATGGATGCTGGTCGCAGAGGGACAGGAGATGCTCCTCTGCTGGGGGCTGATGTCTGGTGTATATTCTCTAATGTAGCATTTGCTGTAGGTCTAATTTAAATCTGTTTAATATTAAGTAGCGAAGAAAACGTATTTCTTTGTATAATGTTCTTGTTTTGCTATACTTTTGGTGCAGCGCCAAGAGTGAAGTGTATTTTGTAGTTGTATATTTCAAAATTTGTTTATTTTTCTGGATTCTGTTTTCTGGTAGAATCGTACCATTTATTCATTCAATAAATCTATTTTTTTAAGTTTATTTATTTATTTTGAGAGATGGAGAATGAGCATGAGTTGGGGAGGCGCAAAGAGAAGGAGAAAGAGAATCGCAAGCAGGCTGTGTGCTGATGTGGGGCTCGATCCCACAAACTGTGAGTTCATGACCTGCCCCCAAGCCAGGAGTTAGACGCTTAAGTGACTAAGGGCAACCGGGCGGCCCCAAGAAATCTGTTGAGTGCCTGCTATGTGCCAGGCACTGTTCTACTCTAGGTACCAGGGATTCGGTGGTTAACCAAATGGACAAAATCCGTGTACTTTCAGAACTTAAATTCTTGTGAGACTAGACGGACAAAATAAATGAGAAAAACAGGTATCTGTAAATCTCCATTCATCTTTTTGTTGCTCTGTCGTGGAGAAAAATACAGTAGGGAAGAGGGACAGAGAGTGTGGATGGTTCTCAGCTTCAAAGCCTGTGGTCAGGCCAGGTCAGGTCAGCTAGCCTGGAGAAGGTGTATTCTAAGGAAGATTGGAGGAGATGCGGAAGTGAGTTCTGCAGGTGGAGGTGCAGAGGCCCTCGGTGAGCATGGGCTGCGGGAACGGAGGGCGGAGCATGTCAGGCCTTGTAGGAATCCTGGGAAGTTTTCAGCACACACGATCTCACCCAAATTACTTTTGCTTTTAATGAGATCATTTGCTTCTGTATAGAGAGTGAGCAGCGGGGACAAGGGTTGAGGTGGGAGGCAGTTTGGGTGGCTGTTGTATTAACCGTGGAAGGTGAGGCTGGGTTGAACCAGACGGAGACCACAAGGTAGATCTTCCGTCCCCCGATGTTAAAGGTGCGGCTGTGTCTCAGGCTTGCCCTGTTTCCAGAGGTACGTCTGCCACCGTGTTTACCACTGTTCGCCTGTGTGCGATGTGGCTTTTTCCTCTGGCTGCTTCTCATGTATATTCCCTGGTTTTAGTCAGTTTTATTTGTTATGTGCCTTGTCATTTGTTTCATGTTTCTTGTGCTTGGGGTTCGAGCTTCTGAGATCAGTGGGTTTCTAGTTTTCACCAAATTTGAAAAAATTTGGCCATTATTCTTCAAATACTTTTTCTGTCCCCGTCCTGCCTTTGAGGACTCTGTTACACACAAGTCAGGCCACTGGAGGTTGCCCCACAGCTCAGTGATGCTCTCTCAGATCGTGTTTTTCGGTCTGCTTTTCTCTCTTTGTTTCACTTGGGCTCATTTCTGGGCTGTGTCTTCAGGTGCACTAATCTGTGGTGTCCGATCTTCTATTAATCTCGTCCAGCATATTTTCCCTCTCAGACATCGTAGGTCTCGTGTCTTGAACTTCACTTCGGGTCTTTCATGTGTCGTCTGTACCGATTCACATGCTTGTGATACCGTCCCCCTCCGTGAGCATATGGAGTATAGTTATGATTACTTCTAATGTTACTGTCCCCTGATTTTATGTTCTGTCATTTCTTGTTTTTTTTTTTTTTCCTTAATCATCTGTCATTTCTGGGTCTGTTTTTATTGATAGATCTCCCCCCACCCCCATTATGGGTTGTATTTTTCTGTTTCTTTGCATGCCTGTAATTAAAAAAAAAATTTTTTTTAACGTTTGTTAATTTTTGAGACAGAGCATGAGCGGGGGAGGGGCAGAGAGAGAGAGGGAGACTCAGAATCTGAAGCAGGGCCAGGCTCCGAGCTGTCAGCACAGAGCCTGACATGGAGCACGAACCCTGAGATCACATCCTGAGCCAAAGTCAACACTTAACTGAGCAACTTAGGCACCCCTGCATTCCTGTAATTTTTTATTGGATGTCAGACATCATGAATTTCACCTTGCCCTGAATACTATTGTATTTCTTTAAATATCCTTGAGCTTTTTCCTGGGCTGAAGCTCAGCAACTTGGACACTGTTTGGTCTTAAAGGAGGGGCCGGAGCAGCCTTTGGTCTGGGGCTGATTTCACCCCCCTCTTGAGGTGGGTTCCTTCTCATTTTTTTTTTAACGTTTTTATTTATTTTTGAGACAGAGAGAGACAGAGCATGAACGGGGAGGGGCAGAGAGAGAGGGAGACACAGAATTGGAAGCAGGCTCCAGGCTCTGAGCCATCAGCCCAGAGCCTGACGTGGGGCTCGAACTCACAGACCGTGAGATCGTGACCTGAGCTGAAGTCAGACGCTTAACTGACTGAGCCACCCAGGCGCCCCGAGGTGGGTTCCTTCTCAGAACTCTGCTTGATGCCCTGGGTTTTATGAGGTCCCCCCCCCCCCCCCCCGCCGGCTTACTGGCCCTGTGCCGGCATCCATGGCTTACCCTCCAGCTGCTTTCCAGCGGCTCTTTCCACAGCCACGGGAGCTGGTGGTCGTGCCTGGGCAGATGAGTGATGAGGCGGAGATTTGAGGACCCCTCTGTGGCTCTGCTCTGCACATTCTGGCCCCCTTTGTCTGTCTCCTCACTTTAGGGAGACTGCCCCTCTCATCTTGTTTGTTTTCTGTCTCTCGGAGGTCATGGTCTGCCAGAACCTCTTGTCCAGTTTCTGGAGACTGTTGTTTCGTGTATTTTCATCTATTTAGTTGTCTGAGGTGGGAAGGTAAATCATGTCCCTGTTTATCACCATTAGCGTTGGGGAGAGACACTGAGTACGCAGTTGGATATCCAAGACTGGAATGCAGAGAAGAGGTCTGGGCAAGAGGTAAACGTATGGGGGCAGAACTTCTAGGTGTTGTTTAGAGCCATGAGACAGGGAGCTAGTTCACCGAGGAGGCGAGTGGAAATGATCGAAACCTAGCTCTCGCTCCTACAGCTCTTCTGTGTGCCTGGCATGCTTCCAAGCACGTTACCTGTGTTTACACACCTGACGTTCATGATGATACTTGAACAGTAGGTGCTGTGATCCTCCTGTTTTGTAGATGAGGAGGAAAAGTGGGGCCCTGAGCCCAGGGCCACGTGACTGCCTAGAAAGTGGTAGAACAGGAATTCAGACTCCGGCTGCCTGGTTCCAAGTCTCCTCTCTGAGCCACGGTGCTGGACCAGCCCTCTAGGAAGGTGGCCAGAGCTCCAGGCTCGCAGACCCTAAGCAGTTAGGGGGAGACATGTCTAGGTGGGAGGAGCACAGGCCAGTAAGGAGGGAGCACGGTAGTAGGTCACTTGAGTGGGGTGAGCAGAGGTGAATCCGATGGGGTAGTTTAAGGGAGAAAAATTGGAAAATGTGAGTCTCAACCCTTTTGCGGAGTTTGGCTGTAAAGAGGAGAGAGGTGAGATGGTGACTGGGGAGTGTAGAGGGTGTGTTAGCTTTCTATTGTTGCTGTGACAAAGGAACACAAATTTAGCGGCCGAGACCAGAACTCCTGTATTATCTCATGTTCTGTAGATCAGAAGCCGTGCACAGCCTGGCTCGGCGGGGTCCTCTGCCTAGAATCTCACGAGGTGGAGATGAAGGTGTCCTCAGAGCCGCAGTCCCTTCTGGAGACTCTGGAGGTGAGGCTGCTTCCAATCAGTCCTTGCAGTGTGGGGGCCGCGGCCCCCTTTTCTTGCTGGCTTGCCTCCTACAGCCTGCTCACGGTCCTTCTCCTGCTTCCCGTGAGGCCCGCCGGCGAATCCCTCTCGAGATAGGATCTTTCTGACTTGGTCAGCCTGTCTCCTGCCTCCAGAGTCTCTCCTTTTAAGGGCTTATGTGATTATATTGGGCCCATCTGCCTGATCCAGGATAATTCCCCTATCTTCATTACATCTGCAGAGTTCTTTTTGCTATGGAAGGTATCTTACAAGGTCCAGGTATTAGAGTGTGGGCATCTTTGGGGGAGTATTCTGCTTATCACAGTGGGATAAAGAAAAAGGAAGCTTTTTTTTTTTTTTTAAGTTTAATTGATTTGTTCATCAAATTTACAGAGCTGCGTGGTGGACAAAACAGACAAGAATACCTTCGTGTGGCTTACGTTCTAGTGAAGTAGACATAAGATGATCCGTAGTGCGTTATATAGGGTCTTAAGGGGAAACAAGGCAGGAAAAGGGGATTGCAATCTAGCTTGTGCAGCTGGGGGTCAGGCATGCCCTGCAATGCTGGTGGACAGTGTGGCTGCAGTATGAGTTGCAGACAGACCCTGGGGTTCCGGAGTCAGGCGCAGGGGGCAGGGCAGGTGATGGGGGTCTCGTAGGCTGTTCTGAGAAGTCTGGTTTTCCTCCTGAGTGACAGGTGTAGCCGGTGGAGGGTGAGCAGAGAAGGGAGGCACCTTGGAAGGAATTCCTGCGATGCTGGGAATAGGGGTGGGGGGGGGAGCAGACTGTGAGCCGGATGAAGAAGGCGAGGACTCCTGGCTGGTGGGGGAGGCAGAGCATGTCTGTAGGCCGCCAGAAAGAGAAAGAAGGGCTAGGGAGAAGGTGGAGGGGTGAAGAAAAGTGGAGATGCAGGGGGAGGTGGTGCCAAGGGTAGCCTGAGCGCTTAAGGGCTGCCGGTGAGGGGAGGGAGGAGGCATGGGGTGGAGGTGAAGGCGTTGAGGAGAGATGGTAGGGCCTCCCTCGGCTCCACATGTGAGGCCAGCCCAGCGATCCATCGATCGATTGCGGGTGTAGTTTTACCAGGACACTCAGCAATCCAGGCTCTGGATTGGCCTGAACTGGATTCAGCAGGGAGGGGTTTGCCAGCCAAGCGCACAGACAGAGAAGGAAGGTCAGGGCTTAGTTTATGCCATGGAATTGAGGCTGGCTCAGAGGAGGTGGGGATGGGGGAGGAGGGGAGAGGAAGACTGTAATCGTCGGTCCCGGGATGGGGGTGGCTGATGGGTGTCGGAATTTGCTTACCTGATTGAGTGAGCTGAAAGGTTGGGGCTGGTCGGATGCCTGCAGTGAGTATTGGGGGGATGGCCATGGTGGGGACCAGATCGTCCACGGAGCTGGGGCTAAAGCCAGAGGGTGGTGTGGGGGTCATGTGCATGGACACTCATCACCGATGATGGAGAGGGGTAGTGTTCTAGTAACTGGGCAGGTCTTTTCAATTGTGTGCATTTTTCTTATTTTTTTTGTCTAGTCTTGCCCTTAATTGTTTTTTTTTAAATTGTTTTTAAATGTTTATTTTTATTTTTGAGAGAGAGAGAGAGAGCGCGTGCGAGCGAGCAGGGGGAGGGGCAGAGAGCGAGAGGGACACAGAATCCGAAGCAGGCTCCAGGCTCCAGGCTCTGAGCTGTCAGCACAGAGCCTGACGTAGGACTTGAACTCACAGACCAGGAGATCATGACCTGAGCTAAAGTCAGACACTCAACCGACTGAGCCACCCAGGTGCCCCAAGTGTTTTTTTTTTTTTTTTTTCTTTTTAAAGCAATGCATTTTACTTTTAGTTTTTAAAGTTTATTTATTTATTTTGAGAGAGAGACAGAGCACATGAGTGGAGGAGGGGCAGAGAGAGGGAGAGAGAGAGAATTCTAAGCGGGCTTCACGTTGTCAGCATGGAGCCTAATGTGGGGCTCGAACCCATGAACCGTGAGATTGTGACCTGAGCCGAAGTCAAGAGCCAGACGTTTAACCAACTGAGCCACCCAAGTGCCCCTTTCATTGTTTTAAAAAGTTAGGAAAAAGTTAAAACTCAAGAATGTAGTTTAAGAAGTTAATTATAAAACACTTGACATCTGCCTTATCTCCCCGTTCCTAAACTTAGAGTTAATTTTGATTTTATAGCCATTTGTTCTCATATTTACTTTAAGAAATGTGATTACTAAGTTAATGTTTATACTATTTATGGGTGTTTTCCCCCATGTAATTATTATTTATTGACTTCTTACTGTGGAAGATGAGGACTTAATATACCTGAGCTTTCATTTACTCATTCTCTAATATGTCATTTTATTTAATCAGTGTATAGCAGTTAACATCTGGAAATATTCTTCTCAGCTGAGATGATAGTTCAACTTAAAAAAATTTTTTTCTTAATGTTTACTTATTTTTTAATGTTTATTTTTGAGAGAGAGAGAGAGAGAGTGTGAGCAGGGGAGGGGCAGAGAGAGAGGGAGACCCAGAATCCGAAGCAGGCTCCAGGCTCCGAGCTGTCAGCACAGAGCCCGATGTGGGGCTCGAACCCACGAACTGTGAGATCATGACCTCAGCTGAAGTCAGACACTCAACGGACTGAGCCACCCAGGCACCCCAGTAGTTCAACTTTTTATTTTTATTTTAAAAAATGGTTATTTTTGAGAGAGAGTGAGAGAGTAGGGAAGGGGCAGAGAGAGAGAGGGCGAGGACAGAGGATCTGAATTGGGGTCTGAACTCAGGAACCTTGAGATCCTGACCTGAGCTGAAGTGGGACACTTAACTGACTGAGCCACCCAGGTGCCCCCTGATAGTTTAACTTTTAATGTGTTTAGTGTTAACTATTGTTGTTTTTATACTTTTGTATTTTTTTAAAAAATATTTTATGTATGTTTGTATGTATGTATTTGAGAGAGAGGGAGAGGGAGAGAGAAAGAATATAAAGCAGGCTCCATGCTCAGTGCAGAGCCTGATGTGGGGATAGATCCCATAACCCTGGGATCATGAGCCGAAATCAAGAGTCATACGTTCAACCTACTGAGCCACCCAGGGGCCCCAAGATACTATTTTTAAGTAATCTCTGTGTCCAGTGTGGGGCTCGAACTTGGAACCCTGAGGTCAACAACAGTCAAGTGCTCCACAGACTGAGCCAGCCAGGTGCGCCCATCCTTTTGTACTTTTTAATGCACCTGTTGCTTTTCAGCCCTCAGCTTCTGGATATGACTGTGAGATCCCCCTTTGTGTAGTTGGACACAGCAGGTGGCCTGTCAGCCCCTTCTTTCCATGTTGAGGCGTCCTTCCTGGAGCGGTCAGTTCTGCTGTCGTCTGGACAGATTGTTGGTGCTGCCCTCTGGGGACTTCCCTTCACCGTAGTCTGGAGGGGCTTGTCTCTGGCTGGACCTCGGTTCTTTGGAGTCCACGTGTGTGTGCTCCGGGCTTGTGCTCACTTGAACTCGGTAGGAGTGCATAGCAGGCGAAATTCTTTTGAGATACTGCATTTTTTTTTTTTTTTAAGTATTTTTTACCTTTGTACTTAATTGAGAATTTGACTCTGGTAGAATTCTGGCTGAAGTTAACTTTTCCTCAATTTTGAAGGTATGACTCTATTTCTATTCTTAGTTTCTAGTGGTCTGAAAGTTTAATTTTTTTTTTTTTTTTTTTTTTTTAAGTAGGCAGAGCCCATTGTGGGGCTTGAACTCACGACTCTGAGATCAGGACCTGAGGCCAAGATCAAGAGTCAGATGCTTAACTGACTGAGCCACCCAGGTGTCCCTCTAGTCATTTGAAATTTTAAGATGCTGTGCCCACGTGTGGCATTTGGTGGCATGATTCAATCTGAATGTCAGAAATGTCAGAAATGTTTTGGGAAATGTTCTTGTTTTTTTTTTTTTAATTTTTAAAAAATGTTTATTATTTTTGAGAGACAGAGACTGAGCGTGAGCAGGCAAGGGGCAAAGAGAGAGGGAGACCCAGAATCCAAAGCAGGCTCCAGGCTCTGAGCTGTCAGCACAGAGCCCAATGCGGGGCTTGAACTCACAAACCACGAGATCGTGACCTGAGCTGAAGTCGGCCGCTTAACTGACCGACTGAGCCACCCAGGCGCCCCAGGAAATGTTGTTTTATTTCTTTGGTAGTTTCCTTTCACTTTCTCCTTTTTTGAATGATCCTCTAATAAGGGGTGAAACCTGGACCTCTTGGCTTACATTTTCTTACCTTATCTCTCATTTTCCATTTCTTGGTCTTTGTGGTGTTCAATATATTTTCCACGACGTTCAACTTTGTCCTCCAGCCCTTTTGAATTCTTTTATTTCTGCTAGTAGGTTTATCATTTGAGGCCTTCTTCTTGTCCGAGTTGCCCTTTTTTGGTGTCATCTGCTTAAAGCTGTGTTTCTCTGTGTGAGACTATGCATTGCTTTGGAGTGCCCTCCTCCACGTAGCTCTTTGCTCTGAATTCCTTTCCTGGGGCTTGTTTTGGTGTCTGGCTCGTGCCGTGCGAGCTTCCTGATGCCTGCTGGTTGGAGGCCGTCCACTCGCATGCGCCAGCATTGGCCAGCACAGTCAGGGCCCCGGGGGGAGGGCTCCTTGAACGGGGACGGATGTGCGGTCTCCGTCATTGGGGGAACCCGCACGTCATTGGTTTTTTCGGTCTCTCCCAGAACAACCCTTCAGTCTCAATTCCTGCTTGGGGAAGGAGGTAAGTATTGCAAGCCCAGCTGCCACTGTTCTGGGAAGGGGGTGTCTCACCGTCAGTGGGTGTCACTCAGTTGTGCTTTTCTTAGTGTGGCGCCTTATCCCAGCATTCAGTGGTGTCACCAGGCCTAGAGCTTCTGTGTTCCTGCTTTTCCAGAGGAAACCTCTCGTCTGCTGCTGAGGTTGTGAGAGTGGGCTGCCTGGCTGTAGGGTGTGCTGGAGGGGCCTGCTATCCCTTAGGTAGACTAGCCTCCTCCAGAGTCCACTGCCCGAGGCACTTGGCATCTTTAATTTCTAAACCTTTGCAGGTTCTCTGAGAAGATTTGCTTTTTACTACTTCTCCCTCCTGCAGGCAGCTGGTTCCAGCTTGCTCTGTTAGGCTCAGTCAGTAGTTACCATTCGATCATCTCTTTCCAGCATCCCCAATTGTGGTCCTCCCTTTTACCTAAGTTTTGGACTGATTTCATCTACCTTCGCGATCTTTGTGGCCATTTTTTAATGCTTTGGATTAATCACGTCTTTGGAAATAAGAATCTGACTCTTAGTGTTTCTACTTTTCTAAAGACGTTTTTATTTATTTTGAGAGCAAGAATGCACTAGCATGTGTGGGGAGGGACAGAGAGAGAGGCAGAGAGAGAATCCCAGGCTCCTCACCGTCAGTCCAGAGCTCGACGTGGGGCTCGAACTCCCAAACAGTGAGGTCATGAGCTGACCTGAAATCAGGAGTTGGACGCTCAGTTGACTGAGCCACCCAGGTACCCCTTACTGTTTTTAGTTTCTAATTCTCAAAGGAAGTAGTAATACCTTTTTTAATTAAGTCTAATTTTGGAAGGTAGTTCTCACTATAAAGGTGGTTTGGCATGTGCTTCTAAAGTAGAATTTAAAGGGAACACATGATTCTGTGGCATATTTTTCTAGTTCTTACCTGAAGCCGGCAAGCAGGGTGGATTGTTCTTCGTTAAATGGAACAATATAGTATATACAGGTTTAGTTTGCTAAACCCAGTGCTCTGAAACCCAGATATCAAAGCTAGGCAGCTAGGTGTCTGATAGGATTTTGTTCCACAGACATGATCTGTGTTGATGAGGCAGTTTCTTGCTGGTAATGGAATATAGTAAATGGAAACTTCTCTCTCTCTCTCTGTCTCTCTTTTGGTTAATTTTTGAGGAGGGTGGGGGAGACAGGATCTCAGCAGGCTCTGCTTTGTTAGCGTGGAGCCCAGTGCAGGGCTCGAACCCACGAACTCTGAGATCATGACCTGAGCCGAAGTCGGACGCTTAACTGACTGAGCCACCCAGGCGCTCCAGTGACAGTTGTTTAACATCACAGTTGGGGGCAAAGAGTAGTCTGGCCAAAATATAAATATATTATATCAGTGGCATATATTGATATTTAAGTTAGTTAACATACAGCATAGTCTTGGCTTCAGGAGTAGAACCCAGTGATTCATCTTTTACCTATGACAGCCAGTGCACATCCCGCAAAGTGCCCTCCTTAATGCCTGTCACCCATTTCACTCATCCTCCCACCCCTTCTGGCAACCCTCAGTTTGTCCTGTGTGTTGTAAGTGTCTCTTATGGTTTGCCTCCCTCTCTGTTTTTATCTTGTTTTTCCTTCCCTTCCCCTATATTCATCTGTTGAGTGTTTCAAATTCCACATATAAGTGAAATCATGTGATATCTGTCTTTCTCTGACTGACTTAGTTGGCTTCACATAATACACTCTAGTTCCATCCACGTTGTTAAAAATGGCAAGATTTCATTCTTTTTCATTGCCGAGTAGTTTTCTGTCGTATATATGTACCACGTTTTCTTTATTCATTCATCAGTTTTGATGGGCTCTTTCCATACTTAGGCTATTGTTGATAGTGCTATAAACATTGGGGTTCATGTGCCCCTTCGAATCAACATTTTGTATCCTTTGCGTAAATTCCTAGTAGTTCAGTTGCTGGGTCGTAGGGTAGTTCTATTTTTAATTTTTTGAGAAACCTCCACACTGTTTTCCAGAGTGGCTGCGCCAGTGTGATTTCCCACCAACAGTGCAAGAGGGTTCCCGTTTCTCCACATCCTTGCCAACATCTGTTGTGGCCTGAGTTCATTCTAGCCATTCTGACAGGTGTGAGGTGGTATCTCATTGTGGTTTGATTTGAGTTCCCTGATGATGAGTGATGTTGAGCATTTTTTCATGTGTCTGTTAGCCATCTGAATGTATTCTTTGGAAAAGTGTCTATTCATGTCTTCTGCCGTTTTTTTTTCACTGGATTATTTATTTTTATTTGTGTTAAGTTTAAGTTCTTTAAGTTCTTCATAGATTTTGGATACTAACCCTTTGCAAATTTGCAAATACCCTCTCCTATTCTGTCGGTTGCCTTTTAGTTTTGCTGATTTCCTTCAGTGTGTAGAAGCTTTTTATTCTGATGAAGTCCCAGTGGTTCATTTTTGCTTTTGTTTCCCTTGCCTCCAGAGATGTGTTGAGTAAGAAGTTGCTGCGGCCAAGATCAAAGAGGTTTTTGCCTGCTTTCTCCTCCAGGATTCTGATGGCTTCCTGTCTTACATTGAGGTCTTTCGTCCATTTTGAGTTTATTTTTGTGTATGGTGTGAGAAAGTGGTCCGGGTTCATTCTTCTGCTGCGTGTCGCTGTCCAGTTTTCCCAGCACCCCTTGCTGAAGAGACTGTCTTTATTCCATTGGGTATTCTTTCCTGCTTTGTCAAAGATCAGTTGGACATACGGTTGTGGGTCCATTTCTGGGTTCTCTGTTCTGTTCCATTGATCTGTGTGTCTGTGTTTGTGCCAGTACCATACTGTCTTGATGATTACTGCTTTGTAGTATAGCTTGAAGTCCGGGCTTGTGATGCCTCCTGCTTTGGTTTTCTTCTTCAACATTACTTTGTCTATAAGGGGTCTTTTGTGGTTCCATACAAATTTTTGCATTGTTTGTTCTAGCTCTGTGAAGAGTGCTGGTGCTATTTTGATTGGGATTGCATTGAATGTGTAGATTGCTTTGGGTAGTATCGACATTTTAACAATATTTGTTCTTCCAATCCAGGAGCATGGACTATTTTTCTATTTCTTTGTGTCTTCAGTTTCTTTCATAAGCTTTCTATAGTTTCCAGCAAACAGATTTTTAACCTCTTTGGTTAGGTTTATTTGTAGGTATTTTATGGTTTTTGGTACAATTGTAAGTGGGATTGATACCTTGATATCTCTTTCTATAGCTTCATTATTGGTATATAGAAATGCCACTGATTTCTGTACATTGATTTTATATCCTGCGACTTTTCTGAATTCATGGGTCAATTCTAGCAGGTTTTTGGTGGAATCTTTTGGGTTATCCACATAGAGTATCATGTCATCTGCAAAGAGTGGAAGTTTGACTTTATCTTTGCCAATTTGGATGCCTTTTATTTCATTTTGTTGTCTGATTGTTGAGGCTAGGACTTTCAACCTACGTTGAACAACAGTGGTGAGAGTGGACATCCCTGTCGTGTCCCTGATCTCAGGGGGAAAGCTCTCAGTTTTTCCTCATTGAGGATGATATTAGCTGTGGGCCTTTCATATATGGCTTTTATGATGTTATTATGTTCCTTCTATCCCAACTTTCTTGAGTGTTTTTATCAAGAAAGGATGGTGTATTTTGTCAAATGCTTTTTCTGCATCTGTTGACAGGATCATATGGTTTTTATCCTTTCTTCTATTAATGTCGTGTATGCTGTTGATTGCTTTGTGAGTATTGAACCAGCCCTGCAGCCCAGGAATGAATCCCACTTGATCATGGTGAATAATTTTTTTAAAGTACTCTTGAATTTGATTTGCTAGCATCTTGTTAAGAATTTTTGCATCCAGCTTCATCAGGGATATTGGCCTGTAATTGTCCTTTTTAGCTGAGTCTTCGGTTTTGGAATCAAGGTAATCCTGGCTTACTAGAATGAGTTTGGAAGCTTTCCTTCCATTTCTATTTCTTGGAATGGTTTGAGAAGAATAGGTATTAACTTTGCTTTATTTTTATTATTAAAAAAAATTTTTTTTAATGTTTATTTATTTTTGAGAGAGAGTGAGACAGAGTGTGAGCCGGGGAGGGGCAGAGAGAGAGGGAGACACAGAATCCCAAGCAGGCTCCAGGCTCCGAGCTGTCAGCAGAGAGCCCGACGCGGGGCCTGAACTCATGAACCGTGTGAGATAATGACCTGAGCCAAAATCGGACGCTCAGCTGACTGAGCCACCCAGGCGCCCCAGCTTTGCTTTAAATGTCTGGTAGAATTTCCTTGGGAAGCCATCTGGTCCAGGACTCCTATTTGTTGGGAGATTTATGATAACCAATTCAGTTTCTTTGCTGGTTATGGGTCTATTCAAATTTTCTATTTCTTCCCATTTGAGTTTTGGTAGTGTGTGGGTGTCTAGGAATTTGTCCATTTCTTACAGATTGTGCAGTTTGTTGGCATATAATTTTTCATAGTATTCTCTTATAATTGTTTGTATTTCTGTGGTGTTGGTTGTGATCTCTTCTCTTCCATTGTGATTTTATCTATTTGGGTCCTCTCTTTTTTCTTTTTAATAAGGCTGGCTAGGGTTTTGTCAATTTTGTTTATTCTTTCAAAAAACCATCTCTTAGTTTCATTGATCTGTTCTGTTTTTTCTTTTTTTTGATTCTATATTGTTTATATTTCCTCTAATCTTTATTATTTCCCTTCTTCTGCTGGCTTTTGGCTTTATTTGCTGCTGCTTTTCTAGTTCCTTTTGGTCTAAGATTAGGTTGTGTATTTGGTATCTTTCTTGCTTCTTGAGATAGGCCTGAATTGGAAATATGTTTTCCTCTTAGGACTGCCTTTGCTGCATCCCAAAGGGTTTGGACAGTTGTGTTTTCTTTCTTTCTTTCTTTCTTTCTTTCTTTCTTTCTTTCTTTCTTTCTTTCTTCTTTCTACATTTATTCATTTTTGAGAGACAGAGAGAGATAGAGCATGAGCAGGGAAGGGGCAGAGACAGAGGGAGACACAGAATCCAAAGCAGGCTCCAGGTTCCGAGCTGTCAGCACAGACCCCGATGTGGGGCTTGAACCCACAGACCATGAGATCATGACCTGAGCCGAATGGGACACTTAACTGACTGAGCCACCCAGGCGTCCCTGGACAGTTGTGTTTTCATTTTGATTTGCTTCCATGTATTTTTTAATTTCTTCTTTAATTTCCTGGTTAACCAATTTATTCTTTTTTTTTTAAATTTATTTTGAGAGAGAGAGTGTGCACGCGTGAGAGAGTGCATAAGTGGGGGAGGGGCAGGGGGAGAGGGAGAGAGAGAGAGAGGATCCTAAGCAGGCTCCACACTGCCAGCACAGAGCCTGATGCAGGGCTCTAACTCACAAACTGTGAGATCATAACCTGAGCTGAAATCAAGAGTCAGATGCTTAACGAATTGAGCTGTTAGGCACCCCAACCCATTCATTCTTAAGTAGAATGTTCTTTAACCTCCATGTATTTGGGGGCTTCCCAAATTTTTTCTTGTGGTTGATTTCAAGTTTCATAGCATTGTGATCTGAAAACATGCATGGTATGAACTCAATCTTTCTGTACCTGTTGAGGGCTGTTTTGTGATCTAGCATGTGATCTATTTTGGAGAATGTTCTATGTGCGCTCAAGAAGAATGTGTATTCTGTTGCTTTAGGATGAAATGTTCTAAATATATCTGTTAAGTCCATCCGGTCCAATGTGTCACTCAGAGCTGTTGTTTCCTTATTGATTTTCTGCCTAGATGATGTGTCCATTGTTGTAAGTGGAGTATCGAATTCTCCTACAATTATGGTATTATCATCTGTACGTTTGCTGTGTTTGTGATCAATTGATTTGTATATTTGGGTGTTTCTACGTTGGGGGCATAAATATTCACAGTTGTTATCTTCTTGATGGATAGACTCCTTTAATTGTGATACAATGCCTTCTTCATCTCTTGTTACAGTCTTTGTTTTAAAATCTAGTTTGATGTCTACTAGCATGATAGATGGTTCCCCATCCCCTCACTTTCAATCTGCAGGTGTCTTCGGGTCTAAAATGAGTCTCTTGTAGGCAGCATATAGATGGATGGCATTTAAAAATTTTTTTATTTATTCTTTATTCTGATACCCTATATCTTTTGATTGGGGCATTTAGTCCATTTATATTCAGCGTGATTATTGAAAGATAAGAATTTAGTGCCATTGTTTTATGTGTAGATTTCATGTTTGTGGTGATGTCCTCTAGTCCTTTGTAGTCTTTGCTCTTTGCACTCAGAGTCCCCTTTAGGATCTCTTACAGGGCTGATTTAGTGGTCATGAACTCCTTTAGGTTTTGTTTATCTGGGAAAGCCTTTATCTCTCCTATTCTGAATGGCAGCCTTGCTCGATAAAGGATTCTTGGCCGCATATTTTTCCTATTCAGCACATTGAATATTTCCTGCCACTCCCTTCTGGCCTGTCAAGGTTCAGTGGACAGCTCTGCTGCTACCCTTATGTGTCTACCCTCGTAGGTTAAGGTCCTTTTGTCTCAGCTGTTTTCAGAATCCTCTCTTTATCTTTGTATTCTGCCAGTTTCACTATGATATGTCATGGTGTTGACCTGTTTTTTATTTTGAAGGGAGTTCTCTGTGCCTCTTGGATTTGGATGCCTGTTTCCTTCCCCAGATTAGGGAAGTTCTCGGCTATAATTTGTTCAAATAAACCTTCTGCCCCTGTCGCTTGCACTTCATCTTTTGGAACTCCTATGCTACGGATATTGTTTCGTTTTATGGAATCACTTAGTTTTCTAATCCTCCCCTCGTGATCTAGTAATTTCCTTTCCCTCTTTTTTTCAGCTTCATTATTTTCCATAATTTTATTTTCTATTTCACCTGTTCTCTCCTCTGCTTCCTCCATCCTCACTGTCACTGTATTTAGTCTATTTTGCATCTCAGCTATGGCATTTTTTAAAATTCATCCTGACTAGTTCTTAGGTCTTTGGTCCCTGCAGCAAGAGTTTCTCTGGTGTCTTCTGTGCTTTTTTTCAAGCCCAGCTATTAGTTTTTTGACTTTTATTCTAAGTTCTTGTTCACATAATATTATTTATATGTTTTGAGCAATTCTCTGGCTGTGATTTTTTCTTGAACTTTCTTTTGGGGAGAATTCCTCCGTTTTGTGATTTTGGCTAAGTTTCTGTCTTTTGCATGTTTTAAAAGCTTGTTATGTGTCCTGTACCTGAGAGCACTACTGTATTAAAACTATACGCTGTCCGGGGCCTGGCACTCGAGCTGGTGTTTTTGATGTATGTTGTGTGCTCTCTGTTGCTGTGTTTTGGCTGCTCTGTCCCACTGGTCAGTCCTCTGCAGAGCCCCTCCTTGCTTATAGTGGTGGAGTATTCGGACCTTCAACCAGATGTGCTTTAATTTGTTTGTTGAAGTAACCCTAAGGGGGGAGGGGAAAGCCTGATCCCATAAAAAGAGAAAAATAAAAGGGGGAGGAAAGAAATCCAAATGGAGAGTCAGAAAACCGTAAGTCTAAATCCAGAGAAAGAGAGAGGAAAGTAAGAAGAAGATGAAAGAGAGAAGGTCAAAAGATAATAGAGTAAAAATCCTTGATAAAAAATATTAATATTTATACATATTATGTATATAATAAGAATTGGCCAAAAACAAATCAGAAACTATGAGCCTGATTCCAAATGAAAAAGAGTAGAGTGATAAAGAAACGGAAAAGAAAAAAATGAAGGAAAAACCCTAAAACCAAACCAAAACAAAAAGAAAACAGTTGTGTTGGTGCCCGGGATGGGTGGCCGTGCTGGTGTGGAAGAGGGGCCAGCTGTGTTGGGTCCGTCAGTCTTGCTCCCCTCGATAAGCAGTCGCCAGGCACGGAGGGGCGGGGTTTGGTGTCAGCGGGTTCTGCCTCCCCCGGGGGTTGCTGTGCTACTCTCTGAAGTCAAACTGTGTCGGTGTTGGGGAGAAAACTGGCGACACCGCAGTCTCTCGTCCCCTGACTGGATATCTTAACCTGCGCTGTTCAGGCAGCCCTCACAGAATGGCCAGTCTGGGTGGTCGGTCTCCCAGCCTTCCGGACTCTCGGCTGGGATTCAAAACCCATAGTCTTGAGGGACCCAGCTCAGTGCGGCTCCTCTCCCCTGTTCTGGAGTAGAGCCACCCCGTGATTCTGATCTTTCATCAGGGTCTTTTGCCCTTGGGGAGGCTATAAACCCTCTTCCCGAAGTACTCCAGGAAGGGGACTGCTCTCTCCCATTGAGCCCCTGAGATCGCTCCTCCTTGCTATGCACCCCGTGGCCAGCTCCCTCCTCCCCAGGAGTGCTTGCCATGGCTTCCAGCTCCCTTCCGGAGATAGCCGTGCACTTTGAAACCTCAGAGTTTCAGCTCCTAAGGATGTTTGCAAAATAGAAAGTGGCACTCTCCGTATTTCTTGTTCCCCAGTCCGTGGTCCGGAGAGGCTTTCCTCTTGTGTTAGCTCAGTATCGCACTTTAACAGCCTCTTTCTCTCCTGCTCTCCCTTTTGTCCCTCCACAGAAGGGGTTCCCTCCCCTCCGTGCATATGCTGTTTTGCCTCCCCCGGTTCACATACACGCACCTCGATCCTGCCAAGCTGTCTTCTTGCAACTGTGGAGATCCTTTTGCCACTCTGCAGATCTATTTCCTGTGTGTTCCAAGTGAACTGACCTCAATACAGCTGTGTTGTAGGGGGTACGGGTATCCCAGTCCCCCTACTTCTCTGCATCTTAACTTCTCTGGTCAAAACCATTATTTTTATATTTTTTTATTTTTTAAGAATATTTATTTTTGGGGCGCCTGGGTGGCGCAGTCGGTTAAGTGTCCGACTTCAGCCAGGTCACGATCTCGCGGTCCGTGAGTTCGAGCCCCGCGTCGGGCTCTGGGCTGATGGCTCAGAGCCTGGAGCCTGTTTCCGATTCTGTGTCTCCCTCTCTCTCTGCCCCTCGCCCGTTCATGCTCTGTCTCTCTCTGTCCCAAAAATAAATAAACGTTGAAAAAAAAATTAAAAAAAAAAAAGAATATTTATTTTTGAGAGAGAGAGAGAGAGAGACAGAGAGACAGAGAACACGCAGGGAAAGGGCAGAGAGAAAGACACAGAATCCAAAACGGGCTCCAGGCTCCAAGCTGAAAGCACAGAGCCCGACGTGGGGCTCGAACCCACAAACTGCAAGATCGTGACCTGAGCCGAAGTCGGACGCCCAACCGACTGCGCCACCCAGGTGCTCCTCTGGCCAAAATCTTAAAAAGAATATGTGAAAAACGACACGTCATCAGGGGGCTTTGAAAAGAAAAGATCCGACAGATTTCAGAGATCTAGAAGGCTGCACAGGTGCAAGGCTGTATGCCTAGGAAAGACTCAAGAGGCCCCCAGTGTGTCACCTCTGGCTAATCTTGAGTCCCTGTGCAAATAGGAAATGAGGGCAAAGGCAGAGTTATGGCTGCCTTGAGTACTGAAAGTGTGCTTCTACACACAGGGTCCTTGGAACACTTATTCAAGGCACTTAAGGACATCCCTGACCAATCATTAACTGACCACTAAGTTAACTGAGCAAAGACTTTAGTAGCTGTGAACTACAGGGAATTTATGGACTTTACAGAACAAGTCCAGGAAATTCACTAAAAAAACCGACCGCAGCAACAACAATAACAGCAAACTATACTGCCAGCAACAGCAGCCCCTGATTCCCAGCAGCCCCACTTTGATTTCCAGAGTTGCCACGTTACATTGGTGAAAATACCCAGTTTTCAATAAAAAATTATGAGGTATGCCAAGAAAAAGGAAAATATGGTCTATATACAGGAAAAAAAATAGTAGAAACTGTCCTTGAAAGGGTCCAGATATTGAACCAATTAAACAAAGACTCTAAATCTGGTATCATAAATCTGTTCTAAGAACTTAAGTCATGTTTTAAGAATTAAAGGAAAAAATGAAAATGATGTCTCACCAAATAGAGCATATCAGTGAAGAGGTAGAAATAAGCCAAATAGAAATTTGGAGTTGAAAATACAATCACTACATTGAAAACTTACTGGAGGGGCTTAACAGCAGATTTGAGCTGGCAGAAGAAAGAATCCGTGAATTTGAGAATAAATTCGTTAAGATAATCATTAAGATCTATATCAAGGTAAGCATAGGTCCAATCTGAGGAACAGGAAATAAAAAAGTAAAAAATGAACAGAGCCTCAGAGATCTGTGGGATATCATCTAGCACACTGATGTATCTGTAACTGGAGTCCCAGAAAGAGACGAGTAGGAGAAAGATGCACAAAGATTATTTTGAAGACACAAACTCCCCGAATTTGGTGACAAACAATAATCTGCGTATCCATAGGGTTAACTTAAGAAGGAGATCAGTATCTAGACGTATCACAGTCAAACTGTTGATAAAGACCTCAGGATACTCTTGAAAGCAGTGAGGAAATTGACACCCTCAAGAGATCCTCAAGATTAACAGCTGATTTCTCATCTAAAACCATGGAGCCCAGCAGGCAGTGGGCTGACATCTGCACAATGCTGAAAGACTGTCAACTAGGAACTTTGTATACAGCAAAATCATCCTTTAAAAATGGAGAAGTTTAAGATATTGTTTTTAACATTTATTTATTTTTGAGAGACAGAGCCAGAGTGTGAGTGGGGGAGGGGCAGAGAGAGAGGGAGACACAGAATCCGAAGCAGGTTCCAGGCTCCGAGCCGTCAGCACAGAGCCCGACGTGGGGCTCGAACTCACGGACCGTGAGATCGTGACCTGAGCCGAAGTCGGACGCTTAACCGACTGAGCCACCCAGGCGCCCCGAGGTGGGATTGTTTTAAGTTAAGGTGTTAATTATAATCTCCAAGCAAGTACTAAGAAAGTAGCTCAAAAAAAAATACAGCAAAAGAATAACAAGGACATTAAAGTGGTACACTAAAAAATACCTGTTTAACCAGAAGAAGATAGTAATGAAAGAATACAGGAATAGAGGCACAAGATATATAGAAAATATAGCAAAATGGCAGATACGAATCCTACCTTATGTAATTGTTTTAGATGTCAGTGGATTGAACACTTGAATTGAAAGGCAAGGAGACTATAGACTGCAAGATGACAAGTCAAAGAAAGAAAAATAATGTGCCTTGCAAATAGTGACCAGAAGAGAGCTGCAGTGGCTATACTAATGTTAGACAAAACAGATATTAAGACAAAAATTTAGAGACCTAGAAGAACATTTTGTAATGGCAGGGGGTCAGTCTCTCAAGATACATCGTTTATTTGTTTGTTAGTTTATTTATTTTTGAGAGAGAGAGAATGAGAGAGAGAGGGAGGGAGGGAATGTAAGCAAGTGAGCAGGGATGAGGCAGAGAGAGAGGGAGAGAGAGAATCCTAAGCAGGCTCCATGCCCAGTGTGGAGCCCAATTCGGGGCTCAATCTCACCACCATGGGATCATGACCTGAGTCAAAATCAAGAGTTGGACATTTATCCGACTGAGCCACCCCGGCGCCTCTCAAGATGTATCAATTGTAAACATAGCTACACCTAATAACAGCACCCCCAAATACATGGGGAGGAATAGATAATTATAAAAGTTGGAGACTTCAGAACACTACTTACAGTAATACATCTACAACTAGACATGATCAGAGTGAATAGGAGACTCAAATGACACTATAACCCAATCAGGCCTAGCAGTCACCTGTAGACTGTTCCACCCAACAGGAGTGGAATATGTAAATTCTTCTCCAGGGCACATGGAACATTCTTCACAATACACTATACAATAGATTTCAAAGGATTGAGATCATACAAAGTGTGTTTTCCAGTCACGTTGCGATGAAATTAGAAATCACTAACAGAAGGAAATTTGGAAAATTCACAAATATGTGAAAATTAAACACTGTCCTAAGTAACCACTGGGTCAAAGAAGGAAACACAAAGGTGTTGGTTAGTAAGCTTCTTGGGAGCTTCCTGGGTGTAATCTGAAACTGGGCCCTGTATTTGGAGGGCAGGAAGAGACTGACTGAAGTGGCAGGCCACTCCACATTGGTAGGGGGCAAGTTTAATAAGCAAAATAACTTACATACGAGGTTTGGCTTGGGCAACTGAAGGACTAATGGATCTTTGTACCTATCTGTGAAATCTTGAGAAGTTTATATAGAGGCCTTAACTAGATCAGTCACATATACTTTCCAGACGGTCTCAGCACCACATCACTGTCAAGGCTGTGTCCTTGGAGCAGCTTCATGGAGGGGAGAAGGCAAGTGGGACCCATATTCCAAGGACAGGGACCGCAGTTTGCCGGGGTCTAACTCACATAACCTATGCTGAGATACAAGATCTCAAGGGGCACCTGGGTGCCTCAGTCAGTTAGGCCTCTGACTCTTGATCTTAATTTAGGTCTTGATCTCAGGGCTGTGAGTTCAAGCACCGGGTTGGGCTCTGTGCTGGGCACGGAGCCTATTTAAAAAAAAAAAAAAAAGGAAAGAAAAAAAGGGAAGATCTCAAATCATTAACCTAATATTTTACTTTAAGAATCCAGAAAAAGAAGAGCAAACAAAACCCAAAGCAAAGCAGAAAAAAGAAAATAAGATTAGATCAATGATTGGTTCTTTGAAAAGAATATCAAAACTGACAAACCTTTAGGAAGACTGACCAAGAAAAATAGAAGACTCAAAATTATATTTTTATTAAAAAAAATTTTTTTTTACATGTATTTATTTTTGAGAGAGAGAGCACAAGTGGGGAGGGACAGAGAGAGGAGGAGACAGAATCTAAAGCAGGCTCCAGGCTCTGAGCTGTCAGCACAAAACCTGACATGGGGCTCAAACTCACAAACCGTGAGATCATGACCTGAGCTGAAGTTGGATGCTCAACCAACTGAGCCACCCAGGCGCCCTGAAAAGACTCAAAATTATTAAAATCAAGAATGAAAGAAGGGACATTACTACCTTTATAGAAATAAAAAGGATTATAGTGGAATGATATGGATAACTGTATGCCAAAGATTAGATAGCATGGGGCACCTGGGTGGCTTAGTCAGTTAAGCATCCAACTCTGATCTCAGCTCAGATCTTGTTTTCAGGGATGTGAGTTCAAGCCCTGGGTTGGACTCTGCACTGGGTGTGAAGCCTACTTAAAAAAAATAAAAGGTAACAAATAAGATGGAGAAATTTGTAGAAAGACATAAGTAACTGAAAGTGACTCAAGAAGAAACAAAAAATCTGCATGAAGAGATTGTATTAGTAATTTAAAAATTTCTCACAAGAACAAATCCTAGCCTAGGTGGCTTCACTGGTGAATTCTACAAAAAACTTAAATAATCAGTTCTAATCCTTACAAACTCTTTGGAAAAACAAAGAAGAGGAAGAAACACTCTCCTATTCATTCTGAGGTCACATTTACCCTGATAACAAAACCAGATGAATACATCACAGGAAAGAAAACTCAGTATAATATCCATTGTGAATATAGAAGCTAAAATCTTCAATCAAATACTAGCCAGCTGAATCCAGCAATAAGAAAGATTATACATCAGGTCATTGTGAGATTTATCCCATGAATTCAAGATTGGCTTAACATCTGGAAATAACCATGTTTATACAACAAAGATCTAAAAACATCTGGTCATATCAGTAGATGCAGAAAAAACATTTAACGAAACCCAGTACATTTTTATGATAAAAATACTCAATGAACTAGAAATACAAAGGAATGTCTTGACTTAAAGTATATCTATGAAAAATCCACAGCTAAGATCCTATTTAATGGTGAAAGGCTGTTTCCCTCTGACATCAGGAACGTGACAAGGATGTTTGCTTTCACTGCTTCTATTTGATACTGGAGCTTGTAGCCTGGCAGTGACAAAAGAAAAAGGAATAAAAGGCATCCAGGTTGGAAAGAAATAGAATGATCCCTGTGTGTAGTTGACATCATTTTATATATAGAAAATACTAAGGAATCCATTAGAAAACGATTAGAATTATAAGTGGGTTGAGGAAGGTTGCAGTATATAAAATCAATGTAGAAAAATTAATTGTATTTCTGTACACTGACAATGAAGGAAACAGTTCCATTTACAGTGGCATAAAAAAGAATAAAGTGCATAGGAATAAGTTTAAACAAAAAAAGCCTAACGCTTGTACACCTAGCTATGAACAGTAGTTGGAAGGGAGTAAAGGAGCCCTAAATAAATGGAAAGACATCCCATGTTTATGGATTGCAAGACTTAATACTGTTAAGATAGCAACAATCCCCAATTGATCTACAGATTGAATGCAATCTTTATTAAAAAAAAAAAAATCCTAGGTGCCTTTTTTTTTTTTTTTTTTTTTTTGCTGAGATAAGCTGATTCTAAAATACAAACAAATTCAAGGGGCGCCTGGGTGGTTCAGTCGGTTAAGTGTCTGACTTTGGCTCAGGTCATGATCTCACAGTATGTGAGTTTGAGCCCCATGTTGGGCTCTGTGCTGACAGCTCAGAACCTGGAGCCTGCTTCGGATTCTGTGTCTCCCTCTCGCCCTGCCCCTCCCTTCTTTCTTGTGCTCTCTCTCTCTGTCTCTCAAAAATAAATAAACAGGGGCGCCTGGGTGGCTCAGTTGGTTAAGTGGCCGACTTCGGCTCAGGTCATGATCTCGCGGTCCGTGAGTTCGAGCCCCGCGTCGGGCTCTGTGCTGACAGCTCAGAGCCTGGAGCCTGTTTCGGATTCTGTGTCTCCCTCTCTCTGACCCTCCCCCGTTCATGCTCTGTCTCTCTCTGTCTCAAAAATAAATAAACGTTAAAAAAAATAAAAAAAAAAACAGTAAAAAAAACTAAACAGAAATTCAAGGGACCTGTAGTAGTCAAATCAGTCTTGGACTGGTTAGATGAACAAAGTTGATGATGAACAAAGTTATTCCAAAACTTAATACAAAGTGATCAAGACAGTGTTGTTATGGTGTAAGGATAGATATATAGATTAATGGAATGATGTGGAGAGTGCAGAAATAAACCTTGACATTTGTGGTCCCTTGATTTTTGACAAGAGTGCCAAGGCAATTCAGTGGGGGAAAAGAATAGTCTTTTAAACAAATGGTGCTGGGAGTACTGGACATCCACAAATAAAAGAATGAAATTAACCCCTACCTCACATCATACACAAAAATTCACTCAAAATATATCGTAAACTTAAATGGAAAAGCTAGAGCTGTAGAACTCTTACAAGAAAATAATAAATTTCTGTGGCCTTGGGAAAAGGATTCTGATACATTGACAGAAGTATAAGTGATAAAAAATAAATAACAAGGCTTCATCAAAATTAAAAACTTTTCATGCTGCAAAATGCTATCAGGAAAGTGAACAGACAACCCAAGAATGAGAGAAAATATTTGAAAATCATGTACTTTTCCAATTTGGGAATAAATTATATTAAAAAAAAAAAGAAAATCATGTATTTGATAACAGGCTTGTATCCAGAATACATAAAGAACTAAATTAGAAGACAACTCAATTAAAAGTGGTTAAAGTATTTGAATATACATTTTTCCATAGAAGATATACAAATGTCCAATAAACACATTAAAAGCCCTCAGGCAAATGCAAATCAAAACCATGGTGGGGTATTACTTCATACTCATTAGTATGGCTGTAATAAAAATGATTGGGGAAAAAAATGATGGACCATAGCAAGCATTGGCAAAATTGTGGAGAAATTGGAACCCTCATTCTTTTCTAGTGATATAAAAGGGTGCTGCCCTTGGGAAGAACATCTTGTTAGTTCCTCTAACATAGAATTATCATATGGCCCAGTAATTCTACTCCTAGGTGTCCTCCCAAGGGAAATGAAAACATGTTCACACAGAAACTTGTACACCAATGTTCATAGCAACATTATTCATAGTAGCCAAAAAGTAGAAACTACCCCCAAGTCCGTCAAGTGATGAATAGACAGTAAAATGTGGTAGACCCATACTCAGTTTGATCCTTAAACAGTGCGGTGTTAGGGGCACTTAAACCCTGTGCATTAAAAAATCTGCATGTAACTTTAGTCCCCTCAAAGCTTAACTACTAATAAATAGCCTACTATTGACTGGAAACCTTACCAATAGCATATTGCTCAACACATTCTTTGTATGTTGTATGTACTATATACTCTTACAATAAAGTGAGCTAAAGAACGTATTATTCAGAAAATCATAAGGAAAATACGTTTACAGTGCTGTATTGTATTTACCAAAAAAATTTATGTATAAGTGGACCTGCACAGTTTAAACCCATGTTGTTCAAGGACCAACATGGGTCCTTGAATATATTAAAAGCCATTGAATTATATACTTTAAGTGAGTGAATTGTATGATATAGGAGTTATGTCTCAATAAAGCTGTGAAGGAAAGATATGCCATAGTCAACAGACACGTGAAAAGATGCTCATTATCATCAGGGAAATGCAAATCAATAGCACAGTGAGCCATCATCTCAACATCTGTCAGGGTGACTAGTGTCAAAAAGACGAGAAATCACTAGAGTTGGAGAGGATGAGGAGAAAGGGGACCCTGTGTGCTGTTGGTGGGAATGCAAATTGATGCAAGCACTATGGAAATAGTATGGGGGTTCCTCAAAAAGTTAAAATACGATACGATTCTGTAAGTCCACTTCTGAGTGTTTGCCTGAAGAAGACAGAAACACTAACTCAGAAAGATACCTGTGCCCCTGTGTTTATTGCAGCATTATTGACAGTGGCCAAGATAGGGAAGCAGCCGAAATGTGTGTTGATAGATGAATGGATAAAGATGTAGATGACATGTATTTGTCACGTACATGTGTACACACACACACACACACACACACAGGACTATTACTCAGCCATAAAGAGGATGAAATCGTACTGTTTGCCTCAATATGGATGGACCTGGAGGTTATTATGCTAAGTGCAATAAGTCAGAGAAAGACAAATACCATGTGATTTCACTTATATGTGGAATCTCAAGAACCAAGCAAATGAACAGACAAGACAAAATAGAAATAGACTCATAGGTATAAGAACGTACTGATGGTTGCCATGGGGGGGGGGGTTGAGAGTTGATGAAAACAGGGGAAGGGGATTAAAGGTACAGGCTTACAGTCATAAATAAGATGGGTGATGTAGTACGTAGTTAATAATGTGTAAGTAACCACTTTGTATGATGACAGGTGGTAGCTGGATTTATAGTGGTGATCACTTCTTTTTTTTTTTTTTTTATTTTTTTTAATTTTTTTTTTTTCAACGTTTATTTATTTTTGGGACAGAGAGAGACAGAGCATGAACAGGGGAGGGGCAGAGAGAGGGAGACATAGAATCGGAAACAGGCTCCAGGCTCTGAGCCATCAACCCAGAGCCTGACGCGGGGCTCGAACTCACGGACCGCGAGATCGTGACCTGGCTGAAGCCGGACGCTTAACCGACTGCGCCACCCAGGCGCCCCTGGTGATCACTTCTTAATGTGTTTAAATGTTGAATCACTATGTTATACACCTGAAACTAACAATATTGTATGTCAACTGCACTTGAGTAGGAAAAGATAATCAGTTAACGTTTGTCAGTCAAGAGTGGCTTTATCTTCTATGGCATAACAACTTGATATTTGAAGTCTTTTTTTCTGATTTGTTGTTGAGGGTTTCTGTTCTGAGGCCTGTCCTTCCTATGCATTCGTAAAGGGAAAACATAGACGCTGTCCTTGATGACGATCCTTACAGCCTCCCGCGACTACGCTGCTTTGTGTGGTCTTTTGGCTCCTTATCTTGTGTGGTCCTCATCACGGTGCGTTGATGGATGACATTCCCATGTAATGAAGGAGAAACTGAGGCACAGAGACATTAAGTTGATGGCCCCAGCTCACATAACTGTCGAGACGTGGGCCGGCATTCCAGTGCAGGCTTGATTTCAGACTTTTTGGCCACTGTGCTGACCACCTTCAGTATAATTGTAGCAAAAATATTTTCCTTAAAAAATAGGATTTTGTTTGGTAAATTTGGGGCTTTAGGTTTACTTAGTGAAATTATTTTTTTCTTCTTTTTTTTTAAAGTTTAATTTTAGAGAGCATGAGCAGGGGAGAGGCAGAGAGAGAGAGAGAGAGAGGGAGGGAGGGAAGGGGAGAGGGAGCATCTCAGGCAAGCTCTGTGTTGTCAGCATGAAGCTCAATTCAGGGCCCCATCCTATGAACCGTGACATTATGACCTGAGTCGAAACCAACAGTCGGCACTTAACGACTGAGCCACCCAGGTGCCCCAGTTGTAGGATATACAGACTAAAATTCTTTATTTAGACCAAATTTTATTGTAAATTTCATACTTACTACCTTAAGGTTTTCGTAGTTTGGTACTGTACTCTTTGTTTCCAAAGTTAGGGTCTCAGCTTGCAATGAGAAATCATTAACCGGCATGTTATTCTGGAAGACCGACCAGGGCGGTATTCCTAAAAATCCAGAAGCTTTTATTAAAGCCTATCTGCAGAGTGCATTCTTTGCTGCTTACTTGGGCACACATTGTAGCTTGTCTGGGGGCAGTGGTTGTGGGCTCGTCTGGGTTACTCATTAGCTACCAGAGCTCGTGAGTCCACGCTGGGCACTGCCTGTTACAAGTTCAGGGTTGTCAGGGGCTGAGCAACCTGCTGAACATAGAGGCAGCGCCAGGAGGCGAAGACCAGCCGCTCTTCCCGTGGAACAAAGATCAAACTACAAGCCCAGTGAGGCGTTTCCCTCCAGGCCAATTACCCTAGTTGACAGTTTTCCCTTTCAAAACTGGTTTCTGAGGTCAGGGTGGGCCGTAAACCTCTCCCCAAGCCCGCAAGGCGAATTCTTCATCTAAAAAGAGAAGGGTTTTTGCTAGGTTTGCTCCCCGCTATGTGGGGTGGCTTGGTTGTCGGTGGGGCCCCCACCTGTCTGGAGAGAAGTACAGTATGAATGAGCGTGAACTAGCCTTTGCCAGGAAAGCCCCTGACGGACCCCAGTGGACAGGGTGCTGCGCAGTGTCCTCCCCTCATGGGGACTGAGGGATGGACAGTGCACAGTGGAAGAGGCCGCCAGGACATTTTGGTACGTTCAGGACATAAATGTTGGTGTGGATGTATGAATCTGCGTGTGGGTTATCAGTCACCCACAGTTACACTCGATTTTCTTTAAAACCTCGGACAGGCACGTTAGAACCCGGTGCAGCAGAGGGCGTTCCCCTTCGGCGTTTGAAGGGTTAACACTCAGGGCTAGCCTCGTTCAGCTGAGTGAAAGCATCCAGCTAAGGGCTAGTGTTTGTGGGCTCACGTGCCAGGCGCTGTTGTCAGGGCTCCTTGTATTCCTTGCTGCCTGCGGTGGCGTCTCTGCTGGGAGACGGGGGCACCGAGGCGTTGGTGAATCGGCGGTGCAGCTTGGACCTGAGCCCAGGGAGGCTCCCGCGCCAGGCCTTGCACCGTGTGTGTGTGTGTGTGTGTGTGTGTGTGTGTGTGTGTGTGTGTGTGTGTGTCTGGGCACTGTCTCATGAGCTCCCCTTTCTGGGAGTCCCCAGGGGGGTTCACCTGCCCCTCCGCTCGAGAGGGAACCCCAGTCATCCTGCCCAGCCTCCTTTGTCTGTGTTGGTCGCCAACCAGCCCTGTGGTGGGTGTGCTTGTGCAAGGCTGTTGAGACGGGAGAAAATCAGCTGGGAACAGTGACAAGAAGGGCCCAGGAGACCAGGGTCACTGTGGCAGTAGAGACAAGGGGGCACCTAACCTTGTTGTTTGAGGGGTGAGGGGGGCTTCTTGAAGAGGTGACACCCTTGCTGCTTAGTTGGGGGGGGTGAGGTGGAGGAGAGGATACTGCAGGGGACTAGGGGTGGGGAGAGAAGGGCCTGGCTGGTAGGGGGAGGGGGCTCCGCCGGATCTCCTTGGGCCCCGCCCCTTAGGGGAGGGACGATGAACAGTGAGCAGGATCTTGTACACCGGTGGCACGTGGGTGGGTGGGGGGCATGGATGGCATCCACTGTCCTCAGAAGAGGCTTGGGTTTCGTGCAGGGGAAGCTGTGGTCAGATGCATCGAAGGGACCCAGTCAGAACTTGAACATTTCTGGAGTTAAGGGATCCAGTGTCTCACAAGGCAGTTTACTCCTATTTTCTCCTTTTTGTTGTAAAATAAAACACAGACCTATGTTTGGAAATTAATGAGTTATGATAAAGCAAACACCCTTGTGACTTCCACCCGGGTGATGACCCCAGAAGCCCTTCTGCTTGCCCCATCCCATTGATCCCCCCTCCAAACCTCCTGTCCTCATTGGGTTCCTTTGTGTCCTTTACAGTTTTCTCCCACCGGGATGCATCCTGAACATTCTGGTGTGGGCTTGCCCATTTCTAAACATTTCCTGTTCTTTAATCTTTATTCCTTTCTTTTCCTTACAACAGTCTGCTGAAGACCCGGGACATTTAAGGGATGTTAAGTTGTGGAGGTCCTAGTGTGTTTCACCATGTTCTTGGCCATCTGCCAGCTGGGTGTGGAGGCTGAGTCGCATATAGTCGACACCTTGGCAAGACTGGAGGTGAAGCTCTGCTGTTGCCTGTGGGGCTTGTGTGGTGTCCATCTGACCCCTTGTGATGCTGTTAGCTGCTCGGTTCCCGCCGTTCTGTGGGGGGAGGGGCCAAATGGTGATATTCTCATTCTCACTGACTTGTGAGGATCCTTTTATGAAGAGACTGTTCTCAGTTACGCTGGGGGATGGTTCCCGTGGAAGAGGCAGGGTAGGTGCTCAGTTCTTTCCCCTTGTCTATCAGGTTTCTTTATTAAAAAAAAACTTGTTTTTAATTTTAATTTTTTGAAATTTATATCCAAGGTAGTTAGTATATAGTGAAGCAATGATTTCAGTAGATTCCTTAATGCCCCTGACCCATTTAGCCCATCCCCCCCCCACACCCCCTCCAGCAACCCTCCATTTGTTCTCCATATTTATGAGTCTCTTCTCTTTTGTCCCCCTCCCTGTTTTTATATTCTTTTTGTTTTCCTTCCCTTACGTTCATCTGTTTTGTGTCTTAAAGTCCTCATATGAGTGAGGTCATATGATATTTGTCTTTCTCTGACTGACTGATTTCACTTAGCATAATACCCTCCAGTTCCATCCACGTAGTTGCAAATGACAAGATTTCATTCTTTTTGGTTGCCGAGTAGCACTCTATTGTCTGTATATCCCACATCTTCTTTATCCATTCATCCGTGGATGGACGTTTGGGCTCTTTCCATACTTAGGCTATTGTCGATAGTGCTGCTATAAACATTGGGGTGCACGTGTCCCTTCAAAGCAGCACACCTCTCTCCCGTGGATAAATGCCTCGTAGTGCAATTGCTGGGTCGTAGGGTAGTTCTGTTTTTAACTTTTTGAGGAACCTCCATGCTGTTTTCCAGAGTGGCTGTACCAGCTTGCATTCCCATTAAAATGTTTTAATGTTTATTTATATTTGAGAGAGAATAGGGGAGTGTGAACAGGGGAGGGGCAGAGAGAGAGGGAGACCCAGAATCCGAAGCAGGCTCCAAGCTCCGAGCTGTCAGCACAGAGCCAGATGTGGGGCTCGAACCCACGAACTGCAAGGTCATGACCTGAGCTGAGGTTGGATGCTCAACTGACTGAGCCCCTCAGACGCCCCTATTACCAGTCCTCAAGTCAATTTGTTCCTTAGTATCCTCTCAAGGTGACTAGGTGGTTTTTAAAATGTAATTTTGAACTCATGGATTTCAATGTCTTTGTGAATTTTGACCATTGCACTTTTTATCCTCTTGGAAGCTCAGGCTGTTGCCACCTTTGACTGATGGAGTCTCTTCATTTGGGTGCCGTTTCTGACCTGGCCCTGGTGGCCCGTGGTCTTTGAGAGTCCTGTGAGGGCTGGGCTGGTCTTGGGCCTCTCCCCGTCTTGGGGCCAGCGGTTCCACCAAGAAGCCTGGATTCCTGTAGTGGGAACTGATGCTCCCCGATGCGGGTGTGGGGTGCTTACGGCGGCCAGGCGTCGTCGCGCTCAGTAAGCCTCCTCCTCTAGGAGGTACACGCACGCGTCTTGAAGGGAGAGTGCCACATGTGGTCCCGTGGACTCCAGCCGAGGTCAGGGCGGCTGGGGTTTTCTCCGGAGCCTCGTCCACACCTGGAGTCTCAGGGACTGGGGACGACTAGGTAGACGGCCCCCGGCTCACCTGTGAACCTTCTGCCGGCTGTGCCCCCGCCCCGTCCCGCCTGTGTGCCGCTCCGCGGTCCCTCGCTTCCTCGGAGACGTCGCTGGAGTGCCACGAGCCGCCTGGGGCCCCCACCTCGCTCTCTGAGGCCACGTGGCGCAGGAGTGTGGCGGGCGCACGTGGGCTGATTGTGCCGGCCGCAAATTCCTGGTCGCAGGTCTCGCCTCCCCACGGAGCCCCCGTGCCACCGCCTGCCTCCCGCTGGGACGCGACGCCGGAACCTGAGGGGCCCCGCTTTTCTCCTTCAGGCGGCTTGCCCTTTCTTCCTGGGTGTCCAGGCGATTTTATTTTCTGTGAAGTCAGGTACTTCTATTAGAATACGTGTTGGTGTGTGTTATTTGGGGCCGGCGTTCCCAGGAGCTCGCGTGGTCATTTCAGGGAAGTCTTCGAATGACGCCTTGTAGCCTCTCTGCTGCTTGGTTGGCCGCCGGCCTCAGGGACTCCTGCCACAGGTCGCGTCTCTGTCCATTTGCAGTGCTTGCTGCTTTTTCTTGAACCCTTTATCTCGTTTTCCATTTCCGTCTGGTTTGAACAATTTTCTTCGTATCTTCTATTTCTGTCCAGACCTCTGCCGTGTCTCTTTACTCTTGTACCCCGAGGCCATTCTTCGTTTGTGGAACGATGTTTCTACTTCCTGTTTACCCGATACCTGAATGTTTCTAGTGGATTTTTGGATATTTTCTCGGTTTTTCTTGCCGTCTCTCAGCTGGCTTTGAAACAGTGCTCTGATGTCGGTGCCCCGTTGGAGCGTCTTTCTGCGGCCCTTGCTCAGTTCCAGGCGAGAGCGTTCTGCTCGGTCCCCTTTGTTCCTAGAGTTTCTTTGTGCGGAGTTGACCCCAGCACTTTCCCGCGGCTTATTTTTCCGTGAACTTTATTTCTGAGCCGTGGGAGGAGGCACGGGCCAGGGCGGCGGCTCCATCGGCAGGCAACCCCCCCCCCCCCACCTGGCGGCTGCTCCCCGCGGACCTTCCCTCTCTGTGTCACTCGGGGTGTGACGCAGTGCGGGCTCTCCCGTCTTGGCTGCGGCCCCCTGGGTGCTCCCGCCCGGCTCTCTGAACCCCCCCCCCCGACCCCGTTCTTCTCTCTGCCTTCTCCCGCACAGGTGCACCGCGTGGCGTCCGTGGCGTCCGTGGCTTTTCTTTTGAGGGGGTGTGTGTTCAGAGAGGTAGAGGAACTCCCCCTTGGTCACAGAGGGAGCAGAGACCGCTCGCGGACTCCAGCCTCCCACTCCTGCCTCTGGAGCCCACTCGTGGCGTTTGCGTACGCCTTTCCTCCAGGAGAGCCCTCGCCTGCCCTGATTGAGAAAAAAATGTGTACTTCCGTGTTTGTTGTAAATTGGCTGTTTTATTTGTTATTATTTTTATTTATTATTTTTTAAAATTTTATTTTGGAGACCGTGTGAGCGCGAGCAGGGGAGGGGACAGAGGGGGAGAGAGAGGGAGAGAGGGAGAGGGGGAGGGAGAGAGGGAGAGGGAGAGGGGGAGGGAGAGAGGGAGAGGGAGAGGGGGAGGGAGAGAGAGAGGGAAAGAGAGAGGGGGAGAGGGAGAGAGGGAGAGAGGGGGAGAGGGAGAGAGGGAGAGGGAGAGAGAGAGGGAGAGAGAGACGAAGAGGGAGAGAGGGAGAGGGAGAGAGAGGGAGAGGAAGAGGGAGAGAGGGAGAGAGAGAGAGGGAGAGAGGGAGAGGGGGAGAGGGGGGGAGAGGGAGAGAGAGGGAGAGAGGGAGAGGGGGAGAGGGGGGGAGAGGGAGAGAGAGGGAGAGAGGGAGAGAGAGGGAGAGAGGGAGAGAGAAGGAGAGAGGGAGAGAGAAGGAGAGAGGGAGAGAGGGAGAGGGAGAGAGAGGGAGAGGGAGAGAGGGGGGAGGGAGAGGGAGAGAGAGAAGGTCAAGCAGGCTCCACACTCAGCCGTGGGGCTCAATTCTCCCACCCTGGGATGGCGACCTGAGCCAAAACCGAGAGTCAGACGTTCAACCGACTGAGCTACCCAGGCGTCCCTAGATTGGCCACTTAAAACAAAACAAAACAAACTTTGGATAAAAAGCTGTAGCTTCCACCCTGGCCTGGTCTTGCTCTCTGGACGGAGCGTGGTTTTACTGTCTGCTTCTGTCTCCTGGTGGTGACCCTTATAACTCTATGTGCCTTTAGTTTTATTTTGTGACTTTCCAATCTTGGGTAATCTCTGCAGGTTTTATGAAAGCTGATTTAGCTCATTTCGCGTTACTGCTTCTTTCCACCGTCTCCCCGTCTTCGGACTGTCTGCACAACATGGGTTTCTGCCACTCAGGGGGCCTCTTCTCCTGTAGGGCTTGCGGAGGTGGAGTGGCACACGTCCCAGAGAGAGCACGGGGACAGATTCCCGTCCACCTCGTGAGCAGCACAAACGCACACGTGCACACACACAGCCACAGGCGTGCACATACACGCATACACGGGTGCACACTCCCACCCAGGCACACATACAGGCACACGTAAACAGGTGTGTGCCCCCACACAGGAGCACGCCTGCGTGCTCACACAAACACAGGTGTGCATGCACACACGGGCACACTCGGTGCACGCTCAGGCTGGGCTGCGTCAGGCTGCCTGCAGGCGCTGGGTGTGAGCAGGAGGCTACCAAGATAGCACTTTCACGGCCGTTTCAGCCAGGTCCAGAAAGCTTACTTCAGCAAAAATAACACTAAGGATGACTTCCCTGCCGCCCTGGGCCATTAAGCCTACTGCTCTAGCGGGTACCCCCGACTCTTCAGGGCTGCGCCTTATCTTTGGCTGCGCCTTAAATTTAAAAATTTTTTTTTAATCTTTATTTTTAGAGAGAGAGAGAGAGAGAGAGAGCGTGAGCAGGGAAGGGGCAGAGAGAGAGGGAGACACAGAATCAGAAGCAGGCTCCAGACTCTGAGCTGTCAGCACAGAGCCCGACGTGGGGTCGAACTCACGAACCGTGAGATCATGACCTGAGCCGAAGTCAGACGCTCAACCGACTGAGCCTCCCAGGAGCCCTTGGCTGTGCCTTATCTTAACTGTTGTGATCGGCTCTGGCCGGCATGACATCGGGGCTGCTGAGGGGGGCTGGACGCCCCTTCCCAGCCTGTCTGCCTCCCTGTTTCCCCAGAGCTCACCGTGCTGTGCTTGTTCCGTTAAAGGTCTCCAGCCCCCACCGCCGCCTGGAACGGTGGCTCCCTGAGGGCAGGAAGTGTTGTTTTGACCTGCATCTGTCTGTCTCGGTGCCTCGAACGGTGCCTGGTGAGTGAGCCTGCCTCGTGGCCCTGTCCTGACCAGCTGCTCCATAGGGGCTTTCTAGGGTGGGATTGGCTTAAAGCCGTGTTCCTTTAACCTGGCAGATGGGAAGCCCTACCTAATGGCAAATTAGCAGTAAAAGGTAAATGATGTTCTGGGAGCGTCCTGGAGAGAGGGAGGCCGCCTTGCTGGAGGAGGTGACAGACGTGCCACAAGGGGAGGCAGAGCAGGTGGGCAGCATTTCTGGAGGAGGACGCAGGCGAGCGCAGAGTCTGGGCGTCTGTGAGCGTGGGGGCGGTACTTGTTCCGGCGGCTGCTTCCCTTTCCTCGCCCGCCGCACGCTGTCGCCAAAGCAAGGGCTCGCCCGGAGAGGGTCTCTGATAGTGAACTGGTGCCGGCTTTCACAGGGCGATGGGCACTTACACAGATGTGTTTCCACACACAGCTCACTGTGTCCTGTGTGATGAATCGCTTCTTCCATTTTTACAGTACCTGTCAAGATTTGTAGCCCTTAGGAAGTGTCCTACGCTCTCGAAGCCTCGGTTTCCACATTCGGCCAAGGTGGAGCAAAACCGTGCACAGTCTGCTCTCCATTCCATGGCCGACACGCTGCATACACACAAATATTTGCTGGATTGAGTCCAATTTGCAACAGATGTAGAATTCAGCAAAAGTCTGACTGTCGTGTATATGACGTACTTTCCATCTCTTTTGCATATAATGGAGAAAACTTCCCAGACTTCACTGCATGTGGTAAAAGATTTATCAGATTTTGTAGTTTGGTGAATTTCATAGGGAAGGAAAATTGGAAGCTGCTAAAAGGATTAAAACTTTATACTTTCAAAAATTATCCATGGCAATAACAGTCAATTTTAGGAGTTAACTATTAACTGTGGAAAATGTTCAGGTATTTTGAGTGCTTACAGTTCCAGAACGGTGGCGGAAGATGGGATTAAAAATGGTGCTGTAGGGGTGCCTGGGTGGCTCGGTCGATTGAAAGTCTGACTCTTGATTTTGGCTCAGGTCATGATCCCAGCGTTGTGGGATCCAGCCCCGCATCCGGCTCTGTGCTGAGTGTAGAGTCTGCTTAAGATTCTCTCTCTCCCTCCCTTGGCCCCTCTTCCGTCTCTAAAATAAAAATAATAATAAAAAATAAAGTAACAATGGTGCTGTAGACCCCTTCGGTTTTTAGAGTGGCTGCTTTCCTGTGTGGTGCTTCTGGACTCACCCTGCTTTGACCTGGGACAGCCTGTGTCAGGGCCCCGGCTTCTGTCCCAGTTGCCTCCCTGCTGGTTTTGGCTGCTGGCAGTGTGGTTCTTTCTTTGCCTCCTAAAAGCAGTGATTTTTGCCTTTAATTCTGAGGTGTTGGTCTTGTCGGGGAACAGATGTTTGCTCAGAAGTGAGTTAAAGTAAATGCATTTGTGTTCTCTCTTTTTTTAGGCAAAAGTAAAGAAGCAGAAATAAAGAGAATAAACAAAGAACTGGCAAACATTAGATCAAAATTTAAAGGTAAGTGTGTTCAGTCTTTTTCGTGAAATGTCCTTTTGTAAATCTTCTGGAGCGGGGCCTCGTCTTCTAATGCCTTTTAACTCTTTCCTCTTCGAATCGGAGTTCTGAGTTAGCACAGTTACTCTTGTGGCTCTGCTGGAATTAAAACGTGCTTAGGGTCAGGCCATTGGTCGCTCTTGAGTTGTCTGAGAACTTGTGTGGAAGGGATGGGGTGGAGGGGCCCCTCCCGGGACCCAGCCTCTTCCTGAAGAGCAGCTCCTTCCACTCCTGGACTTCACTCCTTCAGGTCTGGGAGTGGTGAGCCAGACAGACCCGGTGCGGTATGGGCTCAAAGCGTGAATCTCAAAGAAGTGCTCCACCTGCGGCCACTCATTGTTTCAGTATGACAGTTATCTGGGCACTTCCTGTACCAAAGTGTTTCTGGCTTTGTGAACCAGTCACGAGCCACATTGCCCAGCCTCTCAGGTGGTGCCTCTTTGTAGGCCAGCGTGTCTGGAGCGCACCTCCCTGGGCGCCCGCACCTTGAGGGGCTGCGAAGTGCAGATGGTCAGTACTGAGGACACGTCTGTGAAAGGCTGGCTGATCCGTTAAGTCTTACTTTCTCAGTGAATTTTTCCGGGTTTGACATCTGGTTCACGTGGCTGAGCAGACTTTAGCCATGAGAGTGGCTGGAATTGCCCGGGAACAGTGAATAGAGGAGAGGCTGGGACTGAAGCCAAGGAGCTGGGGCAGGGTGGGGTGTGTCGGGGGGGACACAGAATTTCTAGGAATGGGTGGCTTCTCAGGGCTTGAGGATGGGTATCCTGTGTTATCAAGGGATGCAAACTAGTGGACCTCCAGTATTTCCCTGTGGAGCCCTAGGGAAAGGATTATGTTCTCATATTTTGAATTAGGCCTGGGGATCTTCTAAATTTTTTTTTTTTTTTCAACGTTTATTTATTTTTTGGGACAGAGAGAGACAGAGCATGAACGGGGGAGGGGCAGAGAGAGAGGGAGACACAGAATCGGAAACAGGCTCCAGGCTCTGAGCCATCAGCCCAGAGCCCGACACGGGGCTCGAACTCACGGACCGCGAGATTGCGACCTGGCTGAAGTCGGACGCCAACCGACTGCGCCACCCAGGCGCCCCAGGCCTGAGGATCTTCTAGAAGGTCTGTGAAACTTCTGAAGTTGCACATGAAAAGGTTTGCTGTTTCACACACACATGTGCGCGCATATACGTGTATATAGTACGTGTGTATGTTTGGGGAGGTCTATAACTTTCATCGCTTAAGTTTTTTTTTATTTAGTTGTTCTTCTTAAGATTTTATTTTTTTATTAAAAATTTTTTTTACACATGTTTTTATTTATTTTTGAAGGAGAGCGAGACAGAGCATGAGCTGGGGAGGAGCAGAGAGAGAGAGGAAGACATAGAATTTGAAGCAGGATCTGGGCTCTGAGCTATCAGCACAGAGCCTGATGCGGGGCTCGAACTCATGAACTGTGAGATCATGACCTGAGCCAAAGTCGGATGCTCAACCGACTGAGCCACCCAGGCGCCCCAAGATTTTATTTTTTTAGAGCAGCTTTAGGTTCACAGCAAAATCGAGGAAGGTATGGAGATTTCCCATACACCCCTGCCCCCACACCTGCACAGCCTCCCCACTGTCGACACCCCACCAGGCAGCTGAGGAACCTACGTGAACACGTCATCATCACCCAAAGTCCACAGTTGATGTCATGGGTCATTCTGGGGGCTGTACATTCTGTGTGTTTGGACAAACGAGTGATGACACATATCCATCACTGCAGTATCGTACAGAGTTGTTTCATTGCCCCCAAAATCTCTTGTGCTCTACCTGTTTATCCTTTCCTTCCCCCCGGCCCCTGGCAACCACTGATCTTTTTACCGTCTCCATAGTTTTGCCTTTTCCAGAATGTCATAGAATTGGAATTATACGGTATGTAGCCTTTTCAGATTGGCTTCTTTTACTTAGTAAGGTGCCTTTAAGATTCCTTCTTTCCACGGCTTCCTAGCTCGCTTCTTTTCGGTGCCGAATAGTATTCTCTCGCCTGGACATCTCACAGTTTATTTATCTGTCCACCCGCTGAAGGACATCTTGATGGCGTCCGGGCGTTGTCAGTTGTGAATGTAGCTTCTGGGATTATAAATAAAGCTGCTGTGAATGTCCCGTGAGCCCGCGTTGCGTGGTCGTAGGTCTTCGGCTCCCGCGGTAAATACCAGGGAGCGGGGCTTCTGTGTTGCGTGGTAATGGCGTGTGGAGTTTTCTCAGAAGCCACCAGACTGTCTCCCAAAGCGGCCGCCCCGCTTCCCATTCCCACAGGAACAAACGAGAGTTCCCGTCGCCCTGTGTCCTCGCCAGCATTGGGTGATGTCGCCGTTCTGGCTTTGGGCCGCTCCAGCGGGTGTGTGGAGGGAGCTCACGACTGTTTTGATGCGCGTTTCCCTCATGCCACGTGACGTGGAGCATCGTTCCGTGGGTCTGTTTGCCGTCTGTGCCACATGGTGAGGGGTTTGTAACTTTCACTGCATCCTAAAGGCACTGTCACATGGTGGTTAAGAGTAAGGTTGCCCTGACCACCTGCAGACAGGGTCCTTGCTCTGATGCTTTACAAGGTGTGCTGCCTTGTCACGTTACTTACCCTTCCCCGTGTCTTTTCTCAGCTTTCACGTGGGCTACTGATGATCATTTCAGGCTGGATTCTCTGTGAATCAGACCCTGAGCTAGGCTCGGAGGACTGAGGATTTATGAGAGGAGCATCTGTGGGCAGGGAAGGGAGGGAGAGGGCTAGAGGCCGGCAGGGGAGGCCCGTTCGGGAGCTTTGACATGAAGATTGCCTGTCAGGGGCATCTGGCGTGGGGTGGGCATGGCTGGGCCCTTGTCCCCCCGCCTCGCGCAGCTGTGGCTCGAAGCCAAGGAAGGCAGTCCCTGACGAAGCTGACCCTTTGAGGTCCCCACGCTCTTCGCAGCCCCAGTCCTTCACTGAAGGGAGGGTCCGTGTCTGCTGCAGTAATTCTATCTATATGTGGAACTAAGCGTAAAGTGCTCTATGGAGAGCGAATGCCTATAAACGTTTACCGTGTTATTAAAAATGAGTTCATGGCCCTTCGGATGGTACGTCTTCAGACTTTCCGTATAAATGTTTGGGGGCAAACAAGCCTTGTGTTGTTTCTTCTGTCTTCATGCCTGCCTAAGCTAAGCTGTCCTAGGGAGGGAAGGAGGTTCCCTCTCCCCTGTGAAGCAGTTGGCATTATTGAGTATGTGTGCACCTTGCATAGTAACAGGTAATAGAAAACCTACCCTTTGTCCTCAGAAATGTGCACCCTGGGGGGCTTCTCAGTCCAGTTGTGGCAGATTGGCTAACATACGTCTGTACCATATGGTGGAAATATAATACAAGTCACTAATGCAGACATACATATAATTCTAAATTTTCTAGTAGCAACACTAAAAAAAAAGTAAAAAGCAGACGAGACTAATTTTAGGAGCACCTGGCTGGCTCAGTTGGTGGAGCGTGTGACTCTTGACCTTGGGGTCATGAGTTTGAGCCCCAGATTGAGTGTAGAGATTATTAAAAAAAAACAACAAATGAAACTTCCCAAAAACCTAGTTTTAATATGTTTTATTTATTGTAATATGCCTAAAATAGTATCATTGCAACATGCAGTCAATAGAAAAAGTTACCTCTTTTTCTAAAGAGGTATCGTACATCTTTTTCATACCACGTCTTTGAATTCTGGTGTGTATTTTACACCTCTAGCACACTCCACACTCTACGCAGACCAGCCACACTTCAAGGGCTCAGTAGCCACACGTGGCTAGAAGCTGCAAGTTGGACAGTGCTGACTTCAGATACACTGTTAAAAAAAGTCTTGAGGGGTTGCCTGGGTGGCTCAGTTGGTTAAGTGTCAGACTCTGGATTTCAACTCAAGTCAGTCTCACAGGCCTGAGATTGAGCCCCGCATCCCAAACCCTGCTTGGGATTCTCTCTTGGAAGCATCATAGATAACAAGAAACAAGGAGAGTTTCTGGGCCTTCTCCAGGAGGAGGAAAGTGTCCACGTAAGCAACTACAGCACACCGCTGTTTGTGCCTCGAGAGCGTTTGCTGATCCCAAAGAAAGAACCGTGAAACAGACATTGATGTGACCATGAAAGTCAAGAGGGTGGTTATCTGTCAGGGCGGCTTTGCCCTCCAGGGGACATTTGCAACACCTGGAGACCGGGTCCTTTGTCACCACCCGGGAGGGGGTGCGTTACTGCCATCTAGTGGGTGGAGGGCAGGGAAGCTGCTTACACCCTACAGCACATACAACAGCCCCCCACCGAGAGCCATCGGCCTGTGATGTCGACGTGCCGAAGTTGAGCAACCCTGGTCTAGGAGAAGAATCAAAGCCCGGAGCCCACGAGAAGTGGAGACCCTTTTTGCTTTCCACGGAGACTTTCAAGGCAGTGCCCTAAGGGCAGGAGTGGACTGGACGCAAGCCAGCCCTGTCACAGGTGTGCAGTGGGCCTTTGGACACCTCGAACTTTATACTCGGGTTAAGGTAAGAAAAGCAGTCCCCCGGAGGAGGACATTGTCATTGCAGGCCACAGATGATGCCTAGAATTTTCACACATGTAGTCCAGCATCTGGTCACAGATAACCAGGCACATAGGGAGTCAAGGTGGCGTGAGCGGGAATCAGCAGAGACCACGGGAACAGACTCACGGAGAGCTCTGATACCAGATTCAGATGGTGGTAAAGGGGCAGGTGTGCCATTTTTATTTTTTATTTTTAAAAAAAAAATTTTTTTTTTTCAACGATTATTTATTTTTGGGACAGAGAGAGACAGAGCATGAACGGGGGAGGGGCAGAGAGAGAGAGGGAGACACAGAATCGGAAACAGGCTCCAGGCTCTGAGCCATCAGCCCAGAACCCGACGCGGGGCTTGAACTCCCGGACCGCGAGATCGTGACCTGGCTGAAGTCGGACGCTTAACCGACTACGCCACCCAGGCGCCCCAAGTGTGCCATTTTTAAAGAGATAAAGGCACCTTTGAAATTTGTAGCAGGAAACTTGGGGTGCGAAAGGTGGCGTAGCGGAATTTGAAATATTAGAGCAAATGGAAATCCCAGAACTGAAACCTGCAGAAACCAAAGTGAAGAACTCTGGATTTCACAGCAGACATAGTTGAAGAGAGATTTGGTGTTCTGAACAATAGGAACAAAGCGGGTCCTGAATAGAGAGCAGGGGACAGGACAGGGGGCGAGAGGTAAAGGGATGTGGTGATCAAGTCTCAAAGGTTTAGTTGGCGTCCCAGAAGGAAAAGAGAGAGAATGTGGCAGCTTTTAAGAGTGCACGAAGTTGTATTGTGCGAGAGGAGAGAAGTTCGCTGTCCCCTTGTTGGGGATGGAGGGGGCCCTTGGGCCTGGCAGCACGCTTACCGTTAGGCTGTGCCGCCTGCTTCGTGGCATCTGACCGTCCTTGGTTTTTTTCCCCTAAATCCTTTAAAGTCTAATTCCTAATTCTATCTTTCTAGATTTCGTATATTAAGAATTTATTTTTCTGATTTCAGTACGTTGTGAAATATCTTCAAAATTTTAGTGAATTTGTGTGTCTTAAAAAACAAGGAATGAGTGAAATTGGCCAGACTGCAGGCTCCACACACACAGGTGGCGTGAATGAGGCGCACACCTAGACGCGTTCTGCGGAGACGCAGAGATCACAAGTCACGGGCAGGGGAGCTGTGCTGGCAGCCGACTTGGCACGCGGCAGATCGGAAGCCTGGCCCCGTGCTGGAGAACGGCCAGTGGAAGACTGCCCGGCAAGAGCGTCTTCTAAGACTGAAGCTGGCACGGAGCTTCTTGAGACAAAAATGGAGAGAGTTTCCCGTGAGGAAAAGGGAATTCCAAAGGATATACTTGAGGCCAGAAGCAGAGAATCCCAGATGCAAGGTCAGAGGGGCAGAAGAGGAGGAAAGACATGGCGGCCACGGAGGTGACTGCACGCTCGCTGCGCACGATAGCACCTTGTGCAGTTACAGATACACGTGGAAGCAGGTAGATGAGAAGTGATATGATGTGACAGTCCTGAGAACGTCGGGAAGTTGCATCTGTAATCTGAAACCCTGCTACCGAGAAGGCTGGAGGCCGATGGTTTCACCGGTGGGCTCTGTCATTTGAGGAAGGATGTGGGGCTTGGTCATGTGACGTGGCCGGTGGGATGTAGACCACGACTGTGCGCCACTTTGAGACCTAACCTCGAGGGGGGTTGCTTGTTTCTACTTGCCCCTTCGGGGGCCTTCCCGTCACCTCCTTGGGAAGGATGTGCTTTGGGTGCTGCTGGGCTCAGAGAGGGAGAGGCGCCCTGTGCGGGCCTAGATCCCGCTTGTGGCTGGAGGCCACCCCTGCTGAGTCTTGGCTGACCTGCAGACTCGTGAGCGAGAAGGTGGTGCTTGTTGTGTGAGCCACCCGGGTCTGGGGTGGATTGGGGTAGTTACTATGACATCAGCCGGCACACTCCACCTCGAGACCTCGGGGAAGCAGCTGCTGTGGTACCCTTCGCGGAGACATCACGCTTGCTTATCACTGACTGTCCGCAGGGGTGTACCACATGGCATCCGCTAACTTGCTACGTAACCACTGGGTGTCCGCCACGGTCTGGGGTGCACAGCTGAATGAGGACGTTCCCATAGAGGGGGGCGCCTGGGTGGCTCAGTCGGTTAAGTGTCCGATTTAGGCTCAGGTCATGATCTCACGGTTCGTGAGTTCGAGCCCTGTGTCGGACTCTGTGCTGTCATCACAGAGCCCTCTTTGGATCCCCCCCTCCCCCCGCCCCTCCCCTGCTTGCACTGTCCCCCAAATAAAGAAAACATTAAAACAAAAGTTCCCATAAAGAACTTAGGTTACTGTAGGTATAGAAAGACTTAAGTAAAGCACAGCTTTTTATGGAGGAAGCGTGAAAGCTCTCGGCAAGGGGGTGCCACGCTGGCTCCCGACGGGCTGGCCGCACCCCCTACCCCCCCCTCCCCCCGCCCCCAGTCCTCGCCAGTGTTCTCCCATGCTTTATGCCTTTCTTCCTGGTGTATTTGACAGGAATGGCTTAAAAGTTGGCTTTATGGGATGTGTTTTACTTGCAATAAAATTGACTTAAGCGTGCACTTTGAATTTTGGAAGGTGCACGTATGTTCCCTGTGTCCCCGTGTACTCGGCCACCTTCGTCAGCCCCCAGAGGCCACCGGTCTGCTGTGTGTCACGGTAGCTTTGCTGTTTCTTGAAACCCACGTGAAAGGGATTGGGTGGCACGAGGTCTCTTCAGCTGAGCACGGTGCACTCAGGGCACGTGCGTGTGCCAGTGGCTTGCGAGCGCTTCTGCACCGCCGTGCACTCGCCCGCGCTTGCCTGTGAGGCCGAGGCTGCGGTGAGCGCTCCTGCTGGGCACACACCCTGGGCCCGCGGCAGGGGGCCTTTCGCCGTTTTCGGGGGCGGCCGTGCACGTGTCGCTCCTGCCAGCCGGTGGGAGCGGTCCCAGTTCCTCCACGTTCTTGCCGGCACTTGGTATGGTTGATCTTGTGAGTTTTGGTTACGGTGGGGGGCGTGTAGTGGAACCTTACTGTGGTCTTAATTTGCATCTCCCTTTTTCTAACCACTGAAATCAGTAAGCATTACAGAGAGTGGAGGAAACGCCTCGGGTCTGTGGGGACTCGGGGGTGAAGAGTGGATTCTCCGGTGTGGGCATCTCTCAGTTCACGGAGGAGGCAGGCAGAATGGCGTGGGGGCGAGGGAAGAATACCGTCAGGGTGCAGACGCGAGGAAGGGCCATGTCCCTCCTGGTCTTTCCACCTCTTTGATCGCAAGATACTTGTCGAGCGCCGGTGTCTGTGAGAGAAAACAGTGGGAAAGGGCCACAGCTCAGAAATTGTCCGGAAGAGTCTGCTTCCTGGGACTCAGATGCTATGCCCGCAACCACACGGGCTCTGGCTGGCATCTTATTTGTCAGGTGGGAACATCTTTCTTGGTGAGATAGGGTCGTACTCGGGCGGCCAAGCTCAGACCTCCTCACAGTGGGCCAGGCGCCCTTGCCCTACTTTATGTGACTGCCCACGTGATCCCCCGGTGGAGGCTGAGGGTTTGGAAACCTGTGTGTCCCGGGCCACGTCTCCATTTAGCACAAGAGCCCCGCCCTTAAGGCACAAATGACAGATTCGTGTCAGCCTGAGGCCTGTTGGGGTCAGAGGTAAAACTGATAGGCATCTTTCTCCTGTCCCTTAAGAGTGGTTATCTTGGACGAATGTTGACCATCGCCACTGTCGAATGAGAGAGGATAGGCCCTGAAAAGCATGAGCGACTGAGGGTGTTTTAGGTTGATCGGTGCTGGGACATGGCAGGGACAGAGCCTGCAGGGACACAACAGTGTGGTTGGAGGGGGTGCACGTGGGGAGCACCGCTGTGTGGGTACGCAGGGCTGACCTGGCTCTGACCCAGACACTAAGCCACTGTCAGGGTGCCTGCCCTCCAGCCCAGCGCCTGAGGAGGAGGGAGCGTGTTTGTCCCCGCGTCTGGGTGCACTGGTGACTCACTCTCCAGTCTTGGGTCTTACTGCTTAATATCTTCTTACAGAAGGACCAGGTTTTTGTCATCCTCAGATAGACCTTGTTTCACATTTCACATTCTGAAATTGGCATGAGTCTTAAGAGCCAGTGATACAGGGTCGTCATAAGCCTCACGTTGTCTCAGGCAGTGCTAAGCCGTGATGTGGTGTCCTGCTTCATTTCTGGAAGGGCCCACCGAGGAGGGGGCCGTAGACAAGTTGGGTGTCTCGGGCACAGACTGGATCCTGATCGTCAGTCAGGATGTGTGGCCTGTTTCCCACCTCCCCTCTTCTCTGGTCTTCACGGAACGTGGGGACGTGGGCCACCCCCTCTCAGGCACGAGATGTGCAGTGTGACAGTTTGAAATTACTGGAATAAAGACACAGTTCTAGCCCGCCCTGAAACTCACATTGTGAGGACCACCTCAGTCTAGTCTGGTCCGAGTGAAACCACACCAGCTTGGAGCGACGGTCACTGGGAGGAACTCCTGAGTTCTGGTGAGGGTGACTACAAGGCCCAAAGTATGGCCCCTCGGGCCCAAGGAGAGCCCCCAGGAGGACAGATCTTCAGGCCCCTCCTTGGAGCAAGGGGGTAGCTCAGCCGCCGGAGAGAGAGAAGGCAGCTGGTTTGGCCGGGCCAGGGCACGGGCCGTCAGGAACTCTCAGAGGGCGGCGACCCACCTCGGGCAGGCCGGTAGCGTGGGGCTGCAGAGGGGATCTGGATGATGGCGTGGGCACCGGGGTCACCTTGAGAGGGCCGTGAGAAGGTTATGGCCAGGGTGGGGCCCCAAATTCACTGTGGGACCTCGGAGCCCCTCCAGTCCTCACCCCAAACTGCAGGAGGGCCCCTTCTGCAGCTGTGGCACCGCCCCCCGCCCCCCGCAGTGGCCCTGTACTGAGACAGCCACGAGGGAGAGGCGTGCAGAGGGCTCTGCCCCGGGCCGTTCGTGGAGGTGCGCTTGGAACTGACAGGTGGCATGGGGACACTGTGTCCAGCCAGCCAGTTCTGTCCTTGGGAGATGGGCTCGGTCTCTTCAAGAACGGAGAGGATGCGGGGCTACCCATGTGGCTGGGGTTTGTGGCGCACGCTCTGCCCGGGCCTTGCTCCTGAGGTGGGTGGGTGCTGGGTGCTGGGAATGTGCGGGTGGACGCAGGCGGGGCCAGCAAGCACACTCTTTGTTGACGGAAACAAAGCATCTGGGCTGCAGAGTGAGCAGAGCTCTTTGTTTTTGAGGCCGCTCAGACTGAAGTGCACCCGTGTCTCCTTCCTTGCCCGTGAGGGCCGGCAGGGCCGCTGTGGTGTACCTCTTGAGCCGGGAGGGGACCCGGTCCCTGAGTCTGCAGCCCTTGTAGCTGCTGCTGGGAAGGCCGATGGTTGGACACTTGCCAGAGAAAGCACTGGAGTCACCGTGGGCCCCGAGATGGCGGGGCAGCGGCAGCCAGTGCTCCCCAGACCGCACGAAGCCCACGGGACCCTCCCCCCGCCCCAGCCAGACTCCAGCGTACGTGTGGGAAGTGCGAGTGCTTCCCTCCCTTCCGCACCGCCCTCCACGACAGGACCCAAGGTGGGGGCAGTCCGTGGAAAGGAGAGGCTTCCCCACGGGTCACTCTTGAGTAGGTGAGGAGCCCCTGAGAGCAGGTGGGGCTGGACTGGGCGGGTGCCTGGGGGAGGCACGTAGGCATAATGTGAGCCCCGCTCTCTTGGGGCCATCGTTTCTTTCCTGATCACGCCGGGCCTGTGGCACGGTCGGGCGTCTCCCTGCTGGTTCCCCTTGGGAGAGCCACCCTCTCACTGGGGGCAGGGCTCTGGCTTCAGGCAGGGTGGCGTGCCGGACTGCCCTCTGGGCTGGCACCCAGGTTCGTCCCCACTCTCTGCAGTACCTTGTGAGTTCCCGAAGCTGCCTTCTGGGCACTGGCCGTTACTGTACATCATAGCCACGCACCAGGGCCAGGAGGTGCCTGGTTATTCTTCTGCCTTAGTGACGGCCCTGCTGTAAGTCTCCTGGCATCCGGGAGGGCTCTAGGAGGGACCCTGTGTCCGAGTTCCTGCAGGAGCAGCAACCAGTAAGGGGTTTCAGGGAAGGAGCCCCCAGGTGCTTCTGTGGCCGTCTCCACAGAGCTCAGTCTGACCAAGCTGTTCTCTCTCTTTGGATGCTGCTGTGTTTTCCTTTAAGATGTGCTCTGAGTAGCAGAGACCTGTCTCCAGGAGGTGAGAGGAGGTAGGGTGGTACCTTAGGCTTGGTTGTCAGAGGAGGCTTCCGGAAGGTGATGGAATCCGGGTGGGCAGGAGATGGGAGATCGGTGCTGCTTGCTCTGGGCTGCATGTGCTGAGCCTACAGACTCTTTCCCACAGCAGATGGGGGGGTGTCCCAGCCAGAGCTGGGCTCCCTGGGTGCGGGGAGCGGATGAGCCAGTGGGGGCTGGCGGTGGTGGAGGAACCAGGCCTGGGCTCCTTTTATACTCTTAGGTCATTACATTGTATATCAGTTTGTTGGTGAAAAGGGAGGGTTTCTCAGAACGTCTCAAGGTGAGGTGACCAGCTGGCTGGCTGACATGTGATTGTTCCCCTAGGAAGTCTTGGGGGAGGCCTTCCAGACCTCTCTCCATGGTCAGCCAGTGCTTGTTGGCCCACGAGCACGAGGGTCCTGACTTGTGAGGCCAGTGCTGTCCCCGAGTCCCCTTCAGCCCTCATATGTCCCACACGGGTCCTTCACACTGTGACAGCAGTGTCACTGGGAGACCCAGCTCAGAAAGATGACCGATCTCTCTAGTTGTCACCTCTGCAGTCCGCTAGTGGTGGGCTCTAAGGAAAACTGTGTCCTCGTCTGGTGAATTGAGAACTTCGATCCTTAAAATGGCGCAGGGTGGTCTTTTCTATTTTTTTTTAAATGTTTATTTATTTTTGAGACAATGTGAGAGACAGAGTGCAGGCAGGGGAGGGGCAGACAGAGGGAGACACAGAATCGGAAGCAGGCTCCGGGCCCTGAGCCGTCAGCCCAGAGCCCGTTCGAACTCACGAACCGCGAGATCATGACCTGAGCCGAAGTTGGACGCTTAACCACCAGAGCCACTCGGGCGCCCTTGGGTGGTCTTTTTTAAATAGCAGTTTGTGTTCTGCCAGTGATGTGTCTCGAACCCGCCTCGTCATGATGTCTCGTGAGGTGCTCGTTTGCGCTGTGTTTAGGGTGAAGACACGGTTCCTCTGGCCCTCTCGTGTGTGACTTCCGCGGGTGGGTGCTTTGTCCTAAAACTGAAGCAAAGGGGGGTCATTTAGAGCATGCTCATCCGCCTGCGGGAAAGAACTTATTTAAAAGACTGACTTGCTGACTCCAGGGGCCCTGGCAGGGCTGGTTGGTCCTGGGGAGGCCCCCTGGGGCCTGGCCTGCCTGGGGCTGTCGGGGGGGAGGGGGGGGCTGTGGGGGGTGGGGCAGAGCTCTTGATGTAAGGATTCTGGCTTCGGTTTCTGAGGGAAGCCGCACCCTTGGGTTCTGCCGTGCATCACCCGGTCTGGAAACGTCACCTGCACTCGTGTGCAGCACGGTGGTGCCCCGTGTGCGGTGGAAGGCGGGCCCGCGCCCTGCTGTCCAGCTCCTGCCGACGACTTCCCTGCCCTCCCACTTCACCCGCCTTTTCTGTAGGTGACAAGGCTCTCGATGGCTACAGTAAAAAGAAGTACGTCTGCAAGTTGCTGTTCATCTTCCTCCTGGGTCATGACATTGACTTTGGGCACATGGAGGCCGTGAACCTGCTGAGCTCCAACAGATACACGGAGAAGCAGATCGTGAGTGTCGCCGGAGGGGGGCGGGGGTCGGGGTGGGGCTGGCATCCAGGACACCTGAGGCGGCCCCAGGGCCCCCCTCCCCTCCAGGAGGCAATCTTGCCCGTGGAAGGGCCTTTTCTTCTGGGCGGGGTTCTTCTGATTTGGAGGCCGTTTCTTTCCTTGCTCGCTCTTTCCAGCTCCCCTGCAGCCGAGACTTCCTGTGGGTCTAGATGGATGCTGCAGGGAGCCAGGCTGGGGTGTCTGGGGCAGGCCTGCTTCCTGCCCCAGAGTGTCTGCCTAACTCACCGGCACGGACAACCCCCCCACCGACCCGCTCCCCGTGGTCCCTGTACAACTTTCCCTTTCTGGCAAGGCCGCCACAGCCCCGTGGCAGAAGAGCTGGAGCTGCTCCTGGGTGTGCCCTTGCCCTGCTGCCGGCTCCCAGTGCCCTTCCAGATGGCGCTGGCACCTGGGCCCCTGAAGCCCTCTCCGGCTTTGTAGCTTTAGCCCTGTAGCTCCTCAGAGTAGCAATATTTTTATGTTTTCCCCAGTGTTGCAAAGTTAACAGTTTCCTCTGTCCGAAAATTTAACTTACAGGAAGTAAAATAACAAAAAACCAAACAACCCTAGACCCCCCCCACCCCAGGAATGTCATGAAGTATTGGTATTTACCTGATAAGAATTTGGGTGTCTGCCATGGACCAAGCAGTCTGCTGGGAGGCCCCTGGGGACATAGGGACCAAAAGCAGATGTGGGCCCTGCCCTTTTTCAGTGAAGAGATGGCATCATACAGTTCGTAAACAGAGAATTATAGCTGTGGCCAGTGCCCAGGGCAGAAGGTGTGGAGAGCTTTCTGGGGCCCTGAGAGGGGCTGGCCGGTAGGGAAGGCCCTCCAAGGAGGGCATCCTGAGCGGGGACAGAAGGACGAGGGCTTAACTGGGGGATGAGGGCAGACAGAGCCAGTAGCGCCCAGCTGGGCTCACGTGTGCCGGAGCTGAAGGGGCAGCGGTGGCTGGAGGGGAGACGGGGGAGGTGGGCTTGTGGGTGGGGCCTTTCTCCCAAGGCCAACAGGAAGCTGCACAGGAGTTTCACCTGCACGGTCAGTGATGAGATGAGTCTCGAGAAGGTCACTGTGTCCCCTGCATGGGGAGAGTGTGGACGGCAGGGGTGACACGGGGCTGGAGTTGGGCCAGTGGTGAGGGCGCAGAGACAGATCAAGAGAGAGGGTGAGGCCGGAGTGAGCAGGGTTTCGGGAACTCATCATGGTTTCTTGGGGCCTTCCAATCAGGGTCCTTTCCGCCCTGTTCAGGACAGTGGTGAGTCCACATTGCTCACACGTGGTACCATGGATAGGTGAGTGGGATGGGAGGTGGGACTGGGGACCGAGGCGTCTGGTTCCCATGGGGACGTCTAAGTGCCTCTTGGGTGCGTCCCTCAGGACTGTCTTATGGCAGAGCCGGAAGCAGGGACTTTGCCTCTTTAACGACACTGGTGCTTTCATCAGAGTGCAGAGGAACCCTCTGTGGCGCGACCCCCTCCTGCAGGACACTGGGCAGTTGAGGCGTCGGGAGGCCGGCCCAAGGCTGGACGCTTGTGCCTTGTTGTCCGTGTCGACCCAGGTTGTCACGAGCTCTCTGTCCTCTTGTCTCTCTGGAACCAGGGCTACCTCTTCATCTCTGTGCTGGTGAACTCCAACAGCGAGCTGATCCGGCTCATCAACAACGCCATCAAGAACGACCTGGCCAGTCGGAACCCCACCTTCATGGGCCTGGCCCTGCACTGCATCGCCAACGTGGGCAGCCGAGAGATGGCCGAGGCGTTTGCTGGGGAGATTCCGAAAATCCTCGTCGCTGGGTATGTGTCCCATGACTTGTCAGAAGTGCGTGTGTCTCTCGCGTTAAGTGAACCAAACATGCAGCTACTTAGAGGATTTCTAGGATGAGTTCGTCTCCCTGTCTTAGGCGGTGGGGCAACCATACGTCTAGGTGCCTGGCGAAGTCCCGTCACGCCTCTCCTGCCCCAGTACCGCCGGGGTTTGGAAGAGCACGGAAGAAGGGCCCTGCCGGCTGCAACCAACCGACGAGGGCCCAGCCTCCCACGCGGCTGCCGAAGAAGGAGCGCGTCGTCCTGGGTTGTGGTGCAGCACCCCTTCTCGCCCTTTCTCCAGAGTGTCACTGAGGAAAAGTTCAAGCACAGAATTCTTAGAGACCTATCCCCACCCCCTTTGATTTGGAGAGGGGCCACGTGGGGCAGAGTAGGCCGCTCTGGAAGGGTGCCACGGGGCATGGCAGAGGCAGGGTCCTGCGTTCGTGTTCCCGGACTCTGCTGAGCTGGGGAACTGACCCAGGGTCCACACCCTGGTGACACATCTGGCTCAACAAGCGCCCCAGGCCCGGGCACTTCGTCGGGACCAAGCTCTTCCAGGATGGCCGGCAGTGCAGACAGAGGCCATGGCACTGTGGATGCCGGGACACCGCCCCAAACCCTGTGGCACACGGACGCTCCTCCCTGAGGCCTAGCTGTGCCTCCGGGGCGAGCCCTGGGCTGCACCAGTGACCAGAAGGGCTGTGGCCACACAAGCCCCGGAGGAGTGTCTGTCCGAGGCGTGTGCCACCAGAGGGAGACGGAGTGGCCAGGCCGGAAGCAAGGCCCCACGGGAAGGGGGGCGGGGCACTCAGAGACACACGCCGGGAGCAGGTCACTCACTGGAAGGACAGCAGAGCCGAGGAAGCAGGTGGGGAGCCGAGACGACGCTCCACGTCTGCCGATGAGAGCTGTGGGGCATGGTGGCCGCCCTGAGCGCAAACTAAGACAGAAGAGACTCGAGGGACTTGATGTGAGCAGAGTGACCCTGACGGGACGTTCGGGTCCGGACCCCACCAGGGTGGGTGTGGGTTCAGGGCCGCACGGCACCTTGTTTTCCTCACTCGTTAGGGCTGCACCAGGTTGGGCAAGGCCTTCCCTGAACCCCTTTCCCTGCTCTGGCTGCCGCCTGGCCCTTGCCCTGTTCCTGGCGCACACCAGGGAACACGTCTGCGCCCTGCCTGCCTCCGCCCGCAGAAGGCAGGCTCCTGGGGGCTGAGGTTTCTGTCTGCTGTGGCCATTGCTTTATTTCCAGCGTTTTGACCAATACCTGGTACACAGTAAGTGCTTGAAAAATGCCTGTTGGACGAGTGTGACGTAAACAGAGGTAATCTCTGGAGAGCATTCAGATGGCAATTGAAGAACGCTTTCCTGAAGTAAAGGACGGACCGCACCTATGGTGAAAGGGCACAGGGGGCGCACGGCGAGGCCCAGCGTGGACGGGACGGGGGAGAATCCTGCTGTGGGAAGACAGTTGAGCTGTGCCTGTGAGTTTCACGGCCTAGGGGACCTGGCGCGGTCATGCCCACCCCGCTGGATTACCTGTCAGAATCGAGGTCACAGACAAGCCTACACCAAGAGGCTCAGGCCGCGTGGTACCCACGAGCCCTATTCGAACGCCATTCCCAGCTCTTGAATGCGCAGTTAACCCACGGGCAGCTCAAGGTGAAGTGCTCAGGCTGGAGACGGCCAGAGACGGACTGAGGCATTGCAGGGGTGGCAGATGCAGAGGAGATTGTCAGCAGTCAAATAACTGCACTGGAGTTGGCACGTTGGGGGCGGGACGGCGGCCCCCAGCAGGGGTTCAGGAAGCGAGGGTGCCGGGCACTGGACCATGGGCCCGAGATAGAACTGACACAGAGCGGGCAGTGGCCTCCCCGGCCTCCCCAGGGGTGTTGGATGCCGTACTTCCCTCTCCTCGAATGTTCTTCTGGTGTGGGTCCCGGGGGCAGGAAGGCCCTCCCGTGCGAGCACAGAAACGCAGTGGTGACTTGGGGCGGCTCTGCCGTAAGGCCTGCGGGGCGTGCTGCCTGCTCCTTGTGAGGATGGTGTGGGGCCAGAGAGGGCCAGGGACGGACTGCTCCCCCGGGGCAGTAGAATCCTACGGGGTTTCTGTGAGGGCAGTTTCTCCCGGGGGTGGAATGGGGAGCAGCTTGAGGGTTTCTTGTGTTGGGCTGGATTTAGGGCCGAGAAAGCTATGAGGCGGGTAAATGGTGACGACGGTCCCCAGCCCTCCTCTCCCCTTCACGTGGAGCGGGAGCCCCCACTGCTTCCACCGTTGCCCTGCCGTGTTCTTTTTCAGACGGCCTCCACGGGGCTGTTCCTTGGTGGGCGGCTCAGCGGAATTTGGCTGGGGTTTGGTGGGGAGGAGGGATAAACAGCCCTGGGGACGTTCTCTGCCCGCCGCCAGCATTAAAACCGGAGCAGGAAACCCTCCAGATGTCCCTCTCCCCGGCTGTCTGCAGTCGTTCTGACCTAGCTTCTCAGTGTTTGCTGTGCTCCAGGGACCCTGGGCTCTGTGGCTCAGTGGCTACTTTTCACAGTCAACCACACGAAGGGGCAGGAGGGCATTTGAATCCTCGCCTCTGCTGTCCCAGCACAGAGAAGCAGGGGGTGGGGTGCTTCACAAGGGCACCCGACAGGGGCTTTGGACACAGGAGGAAATCGCCGGGGGCGTTTTGTGGCAGTGCAAGGCTCTCTGTTCTTTCTGTTTTGATTGTATGTTGTTAACTGAGTTTTGAAAAAAATACCGTGATCCAAGCAGAGAGGAGCATGAGTCGAATATGGTCAGTCTTGCAGAGCCAAGGTCTTATTCAGCAGTTGGGAAAAATACCAGAACTGACACTTTTGGAGATGAGACACCTTTCCTGGTGGGATTCTTTGCTGTTGATTGTCTTGGGCAGGAGCCAAAGGCAGGTCTTCAGAGCAGAAGCCGTCTGTCACTGTCCACACGTGGTCCACACGGACACCTCTCGGAGGTGGTGGGCGTGGGCTGGATCACACGGGAGGGTGCAGTGACCTGGTCTCCATGTTACTCCGGCGTATGATCTGTGAGGCTCGGGGCCGTGCTTAGCTTGTTGGGGCCACGTGGGGTGCCAGCCGTGTTCTCGAGCGACCACCGGTGTTTGTCTTTCAGAGACACCATGGACAGCGTGAAGCAGAGCGCCGCCCTGTGTTTGCTGCGTTTGTACCGAACGTCTCCCGACCTCGTCCCCATGGGTGACTGGACGTCCCGCGTGGTGCACCTCCTCAACGACCAGCATTTGGTGAGTGCCTTTGGACGAGGGTCCTGCTCACCCCACCAAGTGACCGTCTCTGGGATGGCCATTAAGAAAACAGCAGCTTGGTGCTTTCTGAGGGGACACCGAGCTTAGTCCACTGAGTCTGTGAGCGTGTGTGCGCTCCTGTGGCTAGGGGGAGGAGCCCCTCCTTCCCGGGGGTGGGACCGTGCAGACACGACCTCCAGCCCGCCCCAGAGCTAGCTGTCGCAAGGCTTCCCGTGTGCTGGGGCCGCACAGACCGGCCAGACCGAGATCAGCGGCTTCTGGAGACACCCTGTCCAGGGAGGGCAGTCCGTGTGGTGTGCCTGTCTGTCAGGCGGTGGTGAGGGTGTCCCGTGACCCCCGCCTAAGCTCCTGCCCGCAGTCTTGCTAGTCTGCACGACTGCTCCACAGGCCAGGCCTGAGTGTCCTCCCTGTGTCGTAGACAGGAACGTTTGGTGGTTGTGGTTTGACATGGGTCACAGGTCCGGTCCACACCAGCCGGGGCATACAGGGTCGTGACACCAGGAGATGGGTCAAGTTGGAGCAGGCGTTCGGCACAGTGGCTTTGCGCTGTGCAAATTCTGTTGTAACACTGAGAGAATTGAAATGTAACACAGGGTCTTCTCCTGAGTAGATGGGGGTTAGTATGCAGGCTGCTTACTATGTTTTTTCCCAGAAACGAACCTACCTCAAAAATTAAAAATAAATGATCATTGCGTGCAGATTCAGAGGAGAGAGCCGGTGGCCGTGTCGGCAAGCTTGCTGTGCTGCGGCCGCCCCGGGGGCTGTTCCCACGTTGTCGTTGCCCATGTTTACTGGGTGTTTGTGTCCAAGCACGGCAGCCCTCCCTGAGGGTGGAGCTCCGCCTCTGTGGCCAAGTCCTGGGGAGAGGGGGAAGGGCCTGGGTGGGGGGGGGGGTGGGGTTAGGGTTAGGCCTGCACGCCGGGTCACCCTCAGTCTGTTCAAGTTCAGACTCCGCTGGTAGAGCCGGGAAGCCGTGCTGGTGGCCGTGAGGCTTGAGGCCACGGGTCACCCACCAGGCAGCCCCTGCGAGGCAGTGGGGCTTTTTCTAGTTTTGCACCTGAGGAAACCGAGGCTCGGAGAGACGGAACGGCTTCACATAGATGCGGATTTGAACCAGGAGGTGACGGAGGGTCAGAACTGGGACAGCTTGGGGGGCCCGAGCCACACGGCCAACCGACACCAAAGCCCTTGGCCAGCAGACGTCCACCCCCAGCACTTGTCGCAGTGACGGGGACTATCCCAACTGCCCGCAGGATTCCTCTCGCCGACACCCAAAGATCCTGCAGCCCTAGCTATGGGGTCCGCTTTGGTGCCCTGATGCACACGACTCTGCTTCACCAGGTGCGCTGCCTGGCACCTTCTTGGCTACAGGCACCAGAACCCAGCTCGAAGCGGGAGAGGTGGAGGGGCCGGCCCAGCCAGACCACGGGAGGGCTGAGCCCATCATCACCCCGCCTCCTTTTAGCCTGCTGTTCTCGGCCCACGTTCACTGTTCTCTTGGCGCCTGTCCTCCGTGTGGCCTTGGCTTCCGTGTCAGATACTTCCTGGCTTTGCCGGTGAAGGAGGCCTGAGACTTGGCTTTCTTTGGTTTCAAGGTCAAAGAATGCCCAAAGGGGTGTCAGCTGGGTGGCAGAGCGAGCCAGCCCCTGTGGGTCCTGTGTTCAGAGAGCAGTGGAAGAGCTGAGGGGGTGTGTGTATGTGTGGGGGGGGCAGGCCATGGGCTGTGGCCCGGGGGGCAGCACCGAGGGCCATTTGGGCCTGCCCCGGTCTTCTCACACTGCCCTTCCTACGAAGACCCCTGCAGGGTGCGGAGGACGTGAGACACTGTGCTTTAGGAGTCTCCTCAGAATGCGCAGATTTGTTCTGTCCTCGTGGTGGGCCAGGCCGAGCCCCACACGCTTAGGAGCCGTGGGGACCAGCTCTGCCCTGGTGGGACCTGCGTGCTCACAAATACTGACCTGTCGGAGCTGGCTTGCGAGGGGAATCTGTTGGTACTTACTCTGCCCGCTGAGAAGTGGGCGTTGAGGCCAGTTAGGTCCGTTCGGTGCAGCCTTCACGCTGTCGTTGGAAGGCTGAAGGAAGCGCTCAGCTCTGGCTCTCCCCCACGGTCTCCGTCCTCGAAGCCTCGCAGCTGCTCGAGATGCTGGTCTTGTCCCACCTGCTCGGGAGCACGGTGGAGGATGGCCAGCCGGGTCCGGTGGGGGGGGGGGCAGGGCTCTCCTGGGCTTTGTCCTCGTCCTCACCGTCAGTAGTGGCATTCCTTTGTTCGCGTATCTGTGAGGGCATCTTTTCTTCACCAGCATCCGCCTTCAAGAGATGTGGATTGCCGGGAGCCGCTCCTGGCGGTGCCGGGACAGCCGTCTGCAGGGAGAGTCCCTGCACGTTGAGGCCGGGTGCCGTGTGGGGGCCCTGCAGGGAAGGAGTCTCGCCTGGGTCTGGGGTGCTTCGGGGGCCAGTGTGGTGGGGACCCAGCCTGGACTGCTTCCAGAGAAGGGGAAGAGTGGGCTCTCTCAGTTGTCGTTCTGCGCTGGAGTCTAGATAATGTCTCCCTCCCCAGTCCACACAGAGTGATTTTTTTTTCTTTAAAAAAAAATTTTTTTTTTAATGCTTTATTTATTTTTGAGACAGAGAGAGACAACATGAACAGGGGAGGGGCACAGAGAGAGGGAGACACAGAATCCGAAGCAGGCTCCAGGCTCTGAGCCGTCAGCACAGAGCCCCACACGGGGCTCGAACTCATGAACCGCGAGATCATGCCCTGAGCCGAAGTCGGACGCTTAACTGACTGAGCCACTCAGCCTCCCCTTTTCTCTTTTTAAAAGATTTTATTTTACACCCAGTGTGAGGTTTGAACTCACAACCCCAAGATCGAGAGTTGCACGCCCCACTGGCTGAGCCAGCCAGGTGCCCCCACACAGAGTGATTCAAATCAGGGGCAGCAGTGAGTGCAGCTGCCCACAGGACCAGACAGGCGGCCAAACCCAGAGAAGGGCAGGAGGGCCAGTCGGGATGGGGCCTCCGCTGCCGCAAGGGTCTGGGCCGCGCGTCCAGGCTTGCAAAGAGAGGCTCCAAAAAGAAAATGGGAATTGTGCGCTCTTGATTGTTAGAGATCTGCGAATCTGGCCCACGGACTACAGGTCTTTGCTCTCCATTTGAAGTTTTATTCGGAAAATGACTTTGCAACGAGAGGCCAGGCACTTTGGCTGCAGTCACAGCATGTACCTGTCGTGTCTGTTCCAGGGTGTGGTGACCGCGGCCACCAGCCTCATTACCACCTTGGCCCAGAAGAACCCCGAGGAGTTCAAGACTTCTGTCTCTCTGGCCGTGTCCAGGTTAAGCAGGGTGAGTCTGTCGACGGGGGCGGGACTCAGGGTGCAGTTTGGTCTCAGTTATTTTAAACAATACGTTGGTTTATTAAAATGAATTATTCAATTAAATAATTATTAATTATTATTAAATAATAATTATTAAGTTAAATAACTAAATAAAATTATTAAGGTAATTTTAAATAACACGTTGGTTTACTGTTTAGAGTACAAGGTGTTTGGCTCAGTTTGCAAATTCAGGACTGAGGACTCTTCTTGGTTAGGAAGTCTTTGGGTTTTCTTTCAACCTTTTTGTCAGTTGAGAGGTGTCCTGTCTGCACGGGAAGGTGCACGGAGCGAAACAGCCCGGCTCACACTCGTGCTGCCTAGGGTGGGGGCGGGGGTGCCGGCTGGGCCCCCTGCTGTGGGGAGCCCTGTTCTCACTCGTGTGGCCTCGCTCCTTGCTTTCCTCCTTTGCTGCCTGAGCGGGTGTCCTTAACTCTGTTGTCTAGCTCCGACTGCGCCCTGAATCTTCACACAGATGGATCCGCGTATGGGGTGTAGTCTTTTATGTTTGTCCCGTTATGCTCCGCATTGTGGAATGACCGTATTTGTCCTGTGTGCCGTTCGTTCAGTTTTGACGCTGTAGGATTTGTCTGAACACACAGCACACGTGCCCAGCGCTGAGGCGGGTGTGAATCACCTGCTGGGAACAGCTTTGCTGCCTCGGTTGGTGTGTGCGTGTGCGTGTGTGTGTGTGTTGTCCCTGGAAGTGGCGCTGCTGGCTCGTGGGGTGGCCGTGCTTCACCTGAGGGGACGGTGCCACGGCACTCCGCCAGCAGCAGCGTGCAGTTCCCGCTGCTCTGCATCTTGGCTTTTTATTTATTTATTTATTTATTTTATTTTTTATTTTTTTTTATTTTTGGGACAGAGAGAGACAGAGCATGAACGGGCGAGGGGCAGAGAGAGAGGGAGACACAGAATCGGAAACAGGCTCCAGGCTCCGAGCCATCAGCCCAGAGCCTGACGCGGGGCTCGAACTCACGGACCGCGAGATCGTGACCTGGCTGAAGTCGGACGCTTAACCGACTGCGCCACCCAGGCGCCCCATCATCTTGGCTTTTTAAATGTTCGCCATTCTGGGGCGTGGCGGGGTCTCGTGATTTACGTGTCCGTTTTCTTCAGGGTCAGTGAGGTTGGGCAGCTTTGCGTGTTTATTGCTTTCTTGAACATCTTCTTCTGTTCCTGTGCCTGTTAAGAAGTCTTTTGCCCACTTTTCTACAGAGTTAGCTTTTTTATTGTTTTGTAGAAGTTGTTCTTCTCTACATATTTTAGATATGAGCACTTTCTTGGTTAGATTAAGTTGAACCAAACAAAATTGCCCACTTTTAACTATTACTGCTCTCTGAAAATGGCATCTCTGTATGCTTCAGTCTACCCTGTGTTTAAAAATCTTGTCCTACTCTGTAACTTGCCGTTTTACTCTCTTGGTGAGGTCTCCTATGGTCGGAAATTCCTCCTTTTAAAGCACCAATCCTTTCCTTTGTGGTTAGTGCTTTTTCTGCCCTACTTATGAGGTCTTTCCCAGTTCTGGGGTTTCATTTAGGTTGACCACCCGCTCTGGGACTGGTGTCTGTATATATCCAGTCCTAAAAGGCCTCCCTGCCCCCGCACCCCCCCAACAGTGCCGCCTTGACCACAAACCACGGGGCTCTGTCTGTGCCTCCTTCCCTTGGTATCATCTCTGTTCATTTTACACAGCGGTGCGCTGTCTTCGTTACTGGAACTTGAGGACAAGTCTTGATGTCTAGTGGAGCACGTGTCTTGTTCCCCCAAGAATCCTGTTGGGACTGCCTTTAATCTGTAGGTCAGTTTTGAGAGAATTCAAATCTTTACAGTATTGAGTCTTTGAATCTGTGACCATGGCATACCTCTCCATTTATTTGGGTAGTCTTTAATTTTTCTCAATAATGTTTTATAACTTTGTGAGTGGAGATTCTTTTATCTTTTGTTAGATATCTTTATACAGTTTATTTTTAAAATGCTGTCCTCAAGGATATCTTAAAATGTTATTTGTAAACTACTATGGGTTGGTTTTAAGTAACTGGTGAAGCCATTTGAGATTGGGGTTTCTTTGTTGGCAATTTCTTTTTAAAAAAATTTTTTTTAGTGTTTTATTTATTTTTGAGAGAGAGAGAGGGAGGGAGGGAAGGGCAGAGAGAGAGGGAGGGGCAGAGAGAGAGGGAGACACAGAATCTGAAACAGGCTCTAGGCTCTGAGTTGTCAGCACAGAGCCCCATGCGGGGCTTGAACTCATGAACCGTGAGATCATGACCTGAGCTAGAGTTGGACACTCAACCGACTGAACCACCCAGGCATCCCTGTTGACAATTTCTTATTATGGATTCAACTTGTTTGATAAATTATGAGTCTTTGTATTTTCTGTCCTTTCATTCGCTTTGGTTACGTTGCACTTTCCTGACATTTGCTAATGTGTCTCAATATTCAGATGTATTGACAGAAAGTTATTCTGCACACGGGGGTCCGTAGTGCTGCCTCCTTCCTGGTGTTGATGCGGGTATTTGCACCTTCTCCCTTTCCCGATTAGTCTCAGCAATTCTTCTGATTTTGTTGCCCTTTCTATTATGTTTTTTTTCTCCCTGGCTAGTTTTGCTTCATATTTTTCTTTCCTCTACTTTTTGGGTTAATCTGTTACTATCTGTAAATCTTTGAGGTAAATTACTCATTGCTTTCTTTTTTATATTCGTTTCAAATGTGTATGTTTAGGGTTGTAAGTTTTTGAGTGTGGTGTTAGCAGCACGAGACGGCCTGTATTGGCCCCCCCGTCCTGAGGAGCACGGTGCTGCTCCCTGCCTTCCTCCAGTGCCTGCCCGTGTGCCCTCTGTCTATCGCTCTGCTTGTTCTGCCCATGCCTCAAACAGCATGGAGCTCACCTCCCTGCAGGAGAGGCCACCTCCTGGGTCCAGGCTGCTGTCTTGCAGCCGAGTATAGGAATTAGGTGAACCTTCCTGAATGTGTTCACCTAGGACCTAAAGTGTCACACCTGTGGCTTTGTAAGGCGGCGCTCCTCTGACTTCCCTGGCAGACACAGGAGGTGGGGAGGCACTGGGCTGTGTGTTAGTGGAAGTGAAATGTCTTAGGGGCGGTCGTGTATTTGGAAGGTAGAGGGGGTGTCTGCCCTGCCAAGGACTGTGATAGACAAGGAGATGGAGCCATGAATGGAGGAAGCTTGCTGTCTGGCCTCCGGTGAGCTCATGGCAGGGGTCTGTGCTGGAGGGCTTGTCCCTTCTGAGGGGACTGAAGTTCTCCCTTTTGTGTTTTGTTCACTTTCTGCTCCACAAAGGAATGATTGGGTTTCCGGTCTGTTGAATTCTGTAACGGTTCTGGGTCAGTGGTATAGGCTGGTGTGTGCCCACGGAGCGGGCCGGCCGTTGCACAGCAAGGGCGCGTGGGCTGTTCCCCAAAGTGACAGCGGGCAGCTGCTCTCCATGGGAGCCTGGCACGGCTGTGCTCCTTTACCTCTAAAATAGGAGACAACTAAATGTCCCTATTAGCTCATCGAATGGAACTGTTTCTCGGGTAGTGTGTGACCTCAGGACCACGCCGAGGGCCTCTCTAAATGACACCCGTCCGCACCCTGTGTTGTCTTACAGATTGTGACATCTGCATCAACAGACCTTCAGGATTATACCTACTATTTTGTCCCGGCTCCCTGGCTGTCCGTGAAACTTCTGAGGTTGCTACAGTGCTATCCACCCCCAGGTAACAGCTGCCAGGACAGACCTGTCTGAGAGGGGTTTGCTTCAGCATCGTAGGGTTACTCTTGTGTTGTTATCTTTACGAGACCTTTTCTGCTGCTAGTTCTTGTTCTGCGGGTCCTTTATGATGCTGCCACACATCTTGGCTTTCCCAGAGCAGCTGGTAGAGAACTCACAATTTTCTTAGGATTTGGGGTTATCTCTGCTTTTTAGATAATATGGTATCTGTCCTGTGCAGCTTTTTGAAACAGTGTTTTTCAGTAAAACTGGAAACGCTTACAAGCTCTGTATTTTAAGTTGTTAATACTCTGTATAACCTTAATATACACAGTGGAGATATTTTTCTGTTGACGTTTTATTGCAAAATGTTACTTTTGACTAATACGGCAAGTATCTAGAAATGGAACTCTTTTTAAAGTTTTTATTTACTTATTTTTGAGACGTAGAGAGCGCGTGCATGCCCGCACGCAAGCAGGGGAGGGGCGGAGAGAGGTGGTGACAGATGATATGAAGTGGGCTCTGTGTGCACAGCACAGAGCCCAATGTGGGGCTCTAACGCATGAACTGAGATCATGACCTGAGCCAAGGGCAGATGCTTAACCGACTGAGCCACCAGGCATCCCTAGAAATGGAATTTCTTGATCAAAGGATGTAGATACTTCCGAGTTGTCCTTTACACTGATTGCTCGTTGTAACCTTTACGTTTTAATCTAATTGGTTTTGTGCAAGATATTTCTTTGTTAGATTCCAGTAATTTTCTCTTACTTCCATACTGAAGTATGAACTGCACACCTGCAGCCGAGCCTTCGTGTGGGGGGACTTCCCTTGAGCCGGAGCAGGACTGGCCTCCCCAGCAGCCACTCCTTACTTCTGCCTCCCTCCCTGCCCGGCCCTGCCCGGCCTGGCGGCCATCCCGCTCCTTCATTCTGAGATCTGGGGTGTCTCCACTCACTCGTGGGTGTGTTTCCCTCATGACTCTCCTTTCAGGGCTTGGCCACCTCTCTGCTCAAGCCCTGGGGCAGGGGGTGGGGGGAGCTCCCCAGGGCCCTGATGGCACCCCACCCGCGTCTGCAGGGCTCCGCTCTTCTTGACTGGCTGGGTTTGCTAGCCCTGGGTGTGCTGGGGGCTTTGGGGGACATGCTGTACAGGTTGTGTCTGATATTTGATATTTTTATTGCTTTCTTATTCTTTTTTTTTTGTCTATTATTTCTTTTTTCTGGTTTCATTAGAATTTTTAACATTTCTTTCTCTTTGTTGGTTTTGATAACAGTGTCTCTATTTCTATTGGAAATAGAAAGTGGAGGAAAAATCTTTTGTCCCCTTTCTTTCCAACTTTTATATTTCTTGTCTGCGTCTCCGAGATTTTCTTTTCTCTCTTCTAATTCAACGAAGGTGTTAAAGCATCTCATTTGCATTAAAATGTACATGCAGTGACATCCTCTCGCTGGAAAGAGCCGCGCACTCTGATGGGGAGCATGTGCTGGCCAGCCGGCTCCCCCTGGTTGTGAGGTGGTGCGGCTGGGGGGCAGGTGGCTCTGGGGGGCCCGGCCCGACAGCGCTCTGTCTCGCCCAGAAGACCCTGCAGTGCGAGGCCGCCTGACCGAGTGCCTGGAGACGATTCTGAACAAAGCCCAGGAACCACCAAAGTCAAAAAAAGTGCAGCATTCCAATGCCAAGAACGCCGTGCTCTTCGAGACCATCAGCCTGATCATCCACCACGACAGGTGCGTCAGCAGTGGGCGGTGCTCTCCTTCCCCGGCCTCTTCCCCGGAGCGTCCTGGGTGACGTCGGGTGCTTACCCGCTCCCCGACACGGACAGGTCGCCTCTGCCCTATTCAGATGGGTGCGTGCTCCCTGTGGGCTCCTCTTCTGGTCTCTCCTCCGCTGCTTCTCTCTGGCCTCAGAACTCGCGCACCATCTGCCGCGGTGTTACCTTTCCCCGAGGGCCTCTCCTGTTTGTCTGGAGCACCCTGCTGCTGCCTGGCTTCTCCCGTGACCGCACAGGAAGGGGGGCGGGGGCCCTGTCCGCGTGTGTCCCCGTTAGCCTTCCTGCGGCACAAAGCGACAGTCAGCATTGGTTTGAGGCCTTTGTGGGGATGTGGTGGCGGTGGCCGAGTGTGTCGGCGAGCAGAGAGATTGGGGATGGGGGGATGGTTTGCTTCCTTGCGTTTTCTTCTCAGCTCCTGTAGCCCGACTTCCTGCCCGTGGCCTTGAGCCCAGTGCCTTGTTTTAGCATTCCCGTTAGCGTGCCGGGGTGGCTCCCATGCGGGGCTGTGGGAGACGCTGCCAGGGTCCCCACGAGTGCCCGCTGCTGCACTCCACCCAAGGTGGTGTGGGGGCACGGTAGGCGTGGCCCACCCTCTCCCCGCCACCTTCCGCCTCGACGTTTTTGGACAAACGTAGTTACTTGTGACAGAAACTCAGTCTGAGAGTCCTACTTCAGCAGGGTTGGGAACTGTTGAAAACAAAACTTTAGAGGTCAGAGGAAGCCTTTTGGTCTTTATTGAATGCGTTTAAAGAGCCACAACATCACGAAGGTAAAGCGGAGAGTGAGCAGCAGGGTGGCGGAAACTTCTTGGCGGCTGGCGCTTCGGGACCCACCTCTCGTGTCTGCCTCTGTGCACGCAGCTCTCGGGACTCTTCCCATGGCAAGGCCCGTGTTCAGCCGTTCACCACGGCTGGCTGCCTCTGGCTGAGGTGACGTTTCCGGCCGCTCGGCGAGAGCCCGGAGCGTTCCCTCCGCCAGCTCGGCGCCGAGGCTCAGGAGGAGCTTGGTTTGGGACGGCGCCTCCGCCGCCACCGCCTCTTTGAAGTTGTGGAATCCTGCGCGCGAGGGGGCAGCGAGCTGAGCCGCTGCGAAACTGACCTCAGGGTTTAGGTCCATGGCTTCCGGTGTGGGGGCCCCGAGGTCTCCTCTAGCAGTGCCGTGGCCGCGAATGCCACCCGCCTCGCCGACCCGTGCGTGGCCCTGTCTGTGAGGCTCCTACCGAGGAACCCCCAGCCGCCCCTCTTCTCCTGCCCATGCAGTGAGCCAAACCTGCTGGTGCGCGCCTGTAACCAGCTGGGCCAGTTCCTGCAGCACCGGGAGACCAACCTCCGCTACCTGGCCCTGGAGAGCATGTGCACGCTGGCCAGCTCCGAGTTCTCCCACGAAGCCGTCAAGACGCACATCGAGACGGTCATCAACGCGCTGAAGGCGAGTGCTCTGTCCTCGGGGCTCTCGCTGCCGTCTCCCCGGGGGTCTGTTCTCTGTGAGGCAGGCTTAGAGCACATAGTACCCAGCGCCGAGTCCCGCACGTACCCGAGTCACGATAGGTGTTTGAATCAACGCAAACGGTTCTTTTTGGTAGAAAGATAAAACATCTCGTCCTTGTCTCTGAGAAAACTCACCATGTGCAAAAGAAAATCCGCTTTTCTCAAGGAATTAAAATTCCAGAGTTGAAGAGCCAGGTTGAGGTTACTTGCGCCTGTTACCTGCCTTTGTGAGTCTCCAAAGCAGGCGGTGTGGGCTCGCTCCGCAGGCTCGGCCGTGACAGCACCCCTGCATTCTCCTTGTCACGCTAGGTCCGCTGGAGAACGCGAGGCCGGGGGGAGGCCACAAAGCCCGTTGTTCTGTCCCTGGCCTGACCCCGTTCCTTTGTGTGCTCACATTTTTGGTGTGTGTTTTGAACGAGAGGCCACACGAGGGCCTGGCCCTGCTTCTGGTGTTTGTTATCACTCACTGCCAGTCTCAGAAAGACTTGCCCTTGCTCTGGCCCGTGGTCCTTCAGCGGTGCTTCCCGGGGCTGTCCCGTGCTGAGGAGCAGCTAGGGTCTTACTCCGCAGCAGAGGCTGAAGAGCAGGTGTGGGGTGGGGCCCGAGAGCAGCGCTCTGAGAAGCTCCCGGGGGAGGCAGAAGGTGCCAGTCTGTGACCATACAGTAGAGGCCTCTGACTGCTCCCCAGGGACGGAGCTGGATTCCGGGTGGGGAGAGTCAAGGAGCGAGGGGCTCCGTGAGACCTGTCGCGGGGAGGGGGGTGGTCCCGAGATCCAGACGGGGAGCGGGGGCAGTGCGCAGTTAGGCGTTGGGACGGAGTCGGGTGCCTGAGCCGCGTGGCCTGGTCACCTGGCCCGGGCTCTGCTCGTGCGGCTTTTCACTCTGCCTCGCACCCCCAGACGGAGCGGGACGTGAGTGTGCGGCAGCGGGCCGTGGACCTCCTCTACGCCATGTGTGACCGCAGCAACGCCCAGCAGATCGTGGCCGAGATGCTGAGCTACTTGGAGACGGCCGACTATTCCATCCGGGAAGAGATTGTGAGTCTGAAGGCCGCCGCGCTGCCACCGCAAGACCTCCTTTCCTTAGAGTGTGTGATTCTGCCCTGGCGCTTGATCGGGAATCCGCTAGGTCCCGGGTCGAGATCCCTCTGCTTAAGCTTCCAGGCCGCGTTCTCAGGGGAGCCTTGCAGGCTTTTGGAAATGACTTGAAACAGCCCTTGCTAACAGGGACCCTCACAGTGAGGTAGTTTTGCAACGCAGGTGAGTAAGAGTGCAGACTTGTGGGCACCGCTCTGTACGTTTGACCCTTGCCTTACTGCTTATGTGCTCAGCCTGTGCTCCTGCCTCTCTCGGATGCATCGAGCTCAGCCACCATCGGCAAAGCGGGTGTGCACGCCAAACAGATTGCCAAGAGTTCCCCAGATACTTATCGTGAGAAGCGCTGATCATGATCCAGGTAGCCTGTGGCCAGCAGAGAGGGGCCCCGAGCGTGTGTGTGATTCACAGAGGGCTCAGCGTGAGCCTGTGTGAAGGGGTCAGCTGCTAAGGTTAGCGGTCCCGCAGCCTCTCATCCTATGAAAAGTGTGTCTTATTTGTCTTTCTGGGGAGCGAAGTGCAGTTGAGGCCTCCTTGGGAACTCTGGGGGCAAGTGCCCAGCGTCAGAGCTCCCCACGGCTGACTCTCAGCATTGCTCCTGGGCTGCTGTTGGGCTTGGAAATGAGAGGCTGGGAGCTTCTGAGCCGATGTGGCTCCGCATATAGCTGGACACTCAGGCTTCTAGGGGATCATTTACTGAATGGCTCTGGCCCCTGTGGCCAGTCTGGGGCAGGTGCTGGCTCTTCAGTGCTGAGTGGCGTGGCCTAATTACCACGTGGCCATGCTTTGATGAAGAGCGGGGCTGGCCTGGAGAAGAAGGTCAAGGAAGGCTTCTCAGAGGAAGCAGCCCTGGAGCTGAACCGCTGAGCAGCCAGGAGAGAGGACACAGGCGCTTTGGTGGGGACAGGAGGGACAGGGGTGACCAGCCAGGAGAGAGGACGCAGGCACTTCGGGGGGACAGGAGGGACAGGGGTGACCAGCCAGGAGAGAGGACACAGGCACTTCGGGGGGACAGGAGGGACAGGGTGGAAGATCTAAGAATAGACGTGCAGGGAGAGGGGAGTCCGTTGTGGGGTAGGGGTGGGGTCACATTTAGAGTGTGGCCAGGCAGCAGGGCCTGGGCTCCCGTTTGTGTGGGTACAGCAGGTTCTGGGGACTGTACTCACTGGGGCACTGTTACCATCGTGGTTCTGTGTGTCCTGAGCTGAGACAGAGGGGCCATGGTCTTCTGTGTCATTAGGTGGGTTTTTTTGTTTTTTTTGTAAGTCTTGTTTATTTTTGAGAGAGCTAGAGAAAGAAAGTGAGAGAGAGAGAGAGAGCACGCAAGCTCGAGCAAGCAAGGGAAGGGGCAGAGAGAGGGGGGGAAGAATCTCAAGCAGGCTCTGGGCTGTCAGTGCAGAACCGGACGCAAACTGTGAGATCATGACCTGAGCTGAAGTTAAGAGTCGGACGCTTAACCGACTGAGCCACCCAGGTACCCATGGGTAGGTTTTTAAGGTTTTGAATGATAACCGGTTCCGTGTTGGCTCTTACTCCCTTTTACATGGTGAATGGCATTGCTCAGTTAGCTTCAGTCATACGAGGGGTAAGACAGATCTTCTGAGTTCGCGGTAAATGCTCTGTCTGGCCGTCTGTCCAGCCTGGTGTGTCGTATCATGCGTCCTGTGGTCGTGTTAGCTGCCGGGCGTCCGTACCTGGACGTGCTGCTTGCCCTGCCCACGGCGGGGCCTTTCTGTCCACGAGGAGTGCAGGTCATAGGCAAGATGGTGGAGCGCCTGTAGTGTGGGTGAGGATTGGCAGAGGCAGGGCTCTGGACCCCGGGGGGGCCTCGGGAGTCGCTGTCATGGAGTGCTGGGGGGTTTCTGCAGGAGGTGGCAGTGAGCTCGTCCTGAGAGGATGACGGTACTTGGGGGTGGGCAGCTGGGCGGCAAGGAGGCGGCTCCGTCCGGTGGGAGCAGGGCATGTATGGCAGAGGCAGTGAGGCTGCTGTCCCGTGTCACGGTGAGAGGCCCCGAGTGCTCAGCTTCGGGGTGAGCTCTGGGCTCGAAGGATTGAAGCCGAAGGAGGGCAGTGATGCGGCCTGAATTTTGGAATGATGCTCTAGGATCACTGTGGAGGGTCGCCACGGAGGCCAGAGAATGGGCAGAGCAGGTGGGTGGTGGTCCAGGCCCCAGCAGGAGCTCTGGGGGCGCGTTCAGGAGGGCAACACAGCAGGGAGGTAAAGACAGGCAGCTGCGTGAGGGACACAGTCTAGCGTTGGCAGCTGGTGCTGTTTGGGGGGCTTGGTGCCCTAAGAAGGTGGCGTGGGTGGGGGTGAGGGTCTGCTTTGGGTCAGCCCAGTGCCATTGCCCCTGGGCAGTGTATATGGCCCGCAGAGTCCTCTGGAGGGCGTGGGGGTAAATGAGTGGGTGGGGTCCCCCGTGCAGAGTTGAGGGAGGCTGGCCAGAGCAGGAGAACCCAGAGAGCCCTGCCACCCTGAAGGCGGGCTTGCTGGGAAGGGCTGCCGAGGCTCTGGTCCGTGGCGGTGCAGGGTCGCCATGACCCGGCTGGACCGTGTCTCTCCCGGTCTGTTCCTGGAGGGCAGTTTGGCTTTCCCCAGTGAAATCTGCAAATCTCAACTTTCTGGGCTCCCTCGAGAATGTGGTGGAAGCTTCTTGCACACCCGAGCTTTGGCACACGTGTTCAGGTCCTTCCGAGGCCCTCGAGTTGACGCGGCGCCGGCGGCTGTGGGGCCCGGAGCGGCTGCCCTGAGCGTCCGCACCCTGCAGGTGCTGAAAGTTGCCATCTTGGCGGAGAAGTACGCTGTGGACTACACGTGGTACGTGGACACCATCCTGAACCTGATCCGGATCGCCGGCGACTATGTGAGCGAAGAGGTGTGGTACCGCGTCATTCAGATTGTCATCAACCGCGACGACGTGCAGGGCTACGCTGCCAAGACGGTGTTCGAGGTACGGCCCGGACGCGCCCTCGGGATAAGGCGTGGGGTTCTGGCGGGCGTTGCCGGCCTCCCTGTGTCTCCTGCCCACCGTTCTGGGAGGTCCCGGCTCCTATGCTGTGGACACCACCTCTGCTTGAGCCTTATCTCCTGCACGTGCAGGGTCTCCGTTGGTGAGGGGCGTGTGCCCCTGGAGGATGCTGGTGTGCACCTGCCCCCGCCTGGGGCCTGAGTAGAGCATGGCTGTTGTTCCAGGGCTGGCACTGGCCGCATCTCTGCCTTTGGCGCTTCCCTGCTACTGACCTACCTGCCGAAGTGGCGGGAAGGCAGGGAAGGGGCAGATACTAAAGCCGGAGGGTCTCGGGGCAGCTCTGGTGGAAGCTTGCACTAACGTGAAAAACAGGCCGTGCGGGAGGGCGGCCTGAACCCCGTGTGGGCCTGGTGCCTCGCCACCTCCTAGCGACTTTACCCTGTCGTCAGACGCCTCCCGGCTCTTCTGCCTGTGCCGCGTGCTCCTGTGCATCAGGCTCACAGTGCTCACGGTTTCACAGGCTCTTCAGGCTCCGGCGTGCCACGAGAACCTGGTCAAAGTGGGAGGCTACATCCTGGGAGAGTTTGGAAACTTGATAGCTGGGGACCCCAGATCCAGGTGAGAGACCCCGTGGGAGCCGGGTGAGCACTGCGCCGTGATGCCGGCTCCGTGCTTCCTGGTTCCCACCTGGCGGCCGAGGGGAGGTTGACGGGTGTCCTCACCTGCTTGTTGGGACAGCAGGGCAAGAGCACTTCCGCTCTGGATTCGTGTGTTTTTATTCTCGTTCAAGCCGTACAAAAGTCAGGACTCTTGTTGACAATAGATGCGTGGTCACGTGGCTCCCACTGCCACAGGGAAGCGTGCTCTTGTGTGGGACAGGAGGCGCACGCCTGCCTGTGCGCCCTGTCCTGCGTGGGAGCGGTTCTGGTCTCGCGTAGGGGCCGTTCCCCAGAGCCACTCCTCGCTCGCGCCCGTGGGTGAGGTGCGTGGGCGCAGGAGCAGGGGGACACGGACGACGCGCTCCCGCCCCGTCTGTGCCCCACAGCCCCCTGATCCAGTTCCACCTGCTGCACTCCAAGTTCCACCTGTGCAGCGTCCCCACCAGGGCGCTGCTCTTGTCCACCTACATCAAGTTCGTGAACCTGTTCCCGGAGGTGAAGACCACCATTCAGGACGTGCTGCGCAGTGACAGCCAGCTGAAGAACGCCGATGTCGAGCTGCAGCAGCGGGCCGTGGAGTACCTGCGGCTCAGCACGGTGGCCAGCACCGACATCCTGGTAGGCCCCGGTGGCTTGGAGAACCCCTGCCGCACCGTCCCTCGCCCTGGGGCCGGAAGCTGCGGGGCTTTCCGCCGCCGTGACTCCGGGCTTCTTCCTCCAGGCGACCGTCCTGGAGGAGATGCCTCCGTTTCCGGAGCGCCAGTCCTCCATTCTGGCCAAGCTCAAGAAGAAGAAGGGCCCGGACACAGCCACGGGTCTGGAGGAGGCCAAGCGGGAGAGGAGCGCCGCTGTCAACGGGGGCCCCGAGCCTGCCCCGGCCAGCGCCGCGGTGGGTCCCTTTCTGGTGGCGACGCCTGCATAAGCTCCTGGGTCGCCGGGTCCCCGAGATTCGGCACCAGCAGAGCATTTGCCCCCTGGGGAGAATGTGTTGTTAGGTGTGAGGTGTGTGCCGAGAACGCAGTGGTGGGACCCAGCCAAGCCCTCACCTCTCCTTCACCTCTGACCTCAGAAGGTGCTCCCCCCACAGGCGCCTGGGCCTCATCTTCCAGACTGGTCTTCAGACTGCCGTCTCGGGCCTAGAGTCCCCTCCCATCTCCTCTCTGTCCTGAGTGGTTCAGACGATGTGAGCGCTCGCTTCTTCTGTGGGACTGCCTTGCGTAGGAGGCCATCCGGCTGCTCTTTGTTGGTGGAGAGCGGACCCACCTCACACCTTATGCTGTTCTTAGAGATTTTCAGCAGTGACTTGGGTTAGGGCCTGTTTCCCTTTTCTGTGTGACGTGGTGAGGGCATTCACGTATAAGTGAAGACCTGTCTTTTGATGTGCGTCTGGGGGAGGTGTCATTTTGAGAGCTGTATTTGTTTCTTTTCTCTCCCTGGCTCGAGCAACAGCTTCGTGGGAACGCACACGCCAGCCCTGCCCCGCGACCGCCAGCTGGGCGCCATGACCAGCTCCCCAGGACTGTGGGCTTTCTGCTTGTCCATTCTGGGAGGAGGCCTGGAGAGCTTTGTGTCGTCTCTGGGATCTTGGCCCAGGGGTGTGAATAATGCCTTTTAATGATATCAGGTGGCCTTTGTGAAGAGGAGTGTCAGAGGTGACATGCGCCTGTGTGCAGACAGACCGAGGCCTTGGGGGCTGGCTTGTCAAGGGCGTGATTATGCCTGAGCCGTTGTGCTCCTTGATGGGGTCTGTGGCCTGTCCCCTGGTCTACTTGTGTGTCCCTTTGACCGTGTGTCTGGCCCTCAAGCCGAGGATCCTGGGCCTGCCGTGAGCCCTCTATTCAGGCCTCACCGGGCCTCCTGGGGGAGGGAGGAGGCAGCCAAGGGGCAGTGGGTCTCTGCACGCCTGCCTTGGGGCAGAGCTCGATGTGGGACCTGGGCAGGGAGTGGCTGTCCAGGTGGGTCTTCCCAGCAGAACAGCCTTGCTTTTGTCTGTTGTAACTTTCAGGGCACATATTTGACTTCATTGGACAAAAGATTTGCCCATTGTCAGAAGCGTGTGAATCGTTATTCGGGAATCAGTGGTAAAGATCTTTCAATAGATGGCAGAGGCGACACAGTCCCCATAACTCCCATGTAGGCTGTAGTTTGTCAGCTATGACAGATATCTTCCTTGCATAATTCAGAGCCAGGTTCAAAGCCACCTGAGTTCTGCTCCTGACCCTCCTCAGGTGGGCAGACTCCTATGGCAACAGTGTCAGTAAAAAACGGTGTCATGTGAGTAGCTGTGCTCCCAGGAATGCCGCTGCAGGTGCAGTGAGGGGCAGGAACCACCTTGAGAGGCCACGTCCAGATGCTGCTGGCTCCTGATACCTCCTCTGACAGCTCCTCTGGGGTCCCCGTCCCTCAGGCGCCTCCTCTCCCAGACTCTCCGCTTCCTGAGGGGAGCCTCGGCAGGGCTGGGAAGGAGGGGCCGTCACGCAGAGCACACGTTTTGTAATGCCTCTTTTATCTTGGAATAGAATTCGTATGTGATATGACATACCTACGATGTAATTTTTTAGAAGTTCTTTAACTTAACCTGAAAGAGAAACGGGCAGTTATTTATACTAACGTTGATTTTCATGTGTAACTGCTCAGCACAGCCACACTGGAAGCAGGTGGCCGTCAGAGGCCTGGCCCGAGGTGTGCCTGGCCAGTGCCCAGAGTGGGCACGCCCACACGCCGGGGGGCAGGGGTGGGGGGGCAGGAGGAGAGTACTTGGCCTCCCTCAGCTGTCCCTTCAGGGTAGTTGTGTTCTGGAAAGATGGACGTGGGTTAAGCCCGACCAGAGTGTGAGTGCAGTAATGTAAAATGGCGCCGGGTGCAGTCTCGGATAAACTGATTTTGACCTTCACGAATGCTCAGTGGGACATTCAAAGGTCACTCAAGACGAGTCCTCAAGGCAGAGCGGCTCATCCCTGGTTCTTGCGGCGACATGGCCCCTGGTCGTAAGCAGAGCCCCACGTGTTTATAGGGGTGCGGGGTCAAAGTGTGAGTGTCAGCTTGGGTGAGTGGTTTGTGTTGTGTGTGGCCCTCGGTGGCTTTTTCTTTTGCCTCGGATCAAAAAGTAATCATTTAAAGAAAAAATGGTCTGTAGGCTTTTCGTCTATTTGTTCTCTATAACTCCATAAGGCCTGACACGTGGCTAAACCAAGAATGCACCCAAAGTAGCTTGCCCACTTCTTTGTCTCTTCAAACTCAGTCTCACTCTGGAACGTCGACAGTAACGTGCGTGGTCTCGTTTCTTTTTGATCTCTTTTATGGCAAAAGCGTTTTCAGAACTTTTTTTCCCCATTCAGATAATCGTCACGGAAAAAGGTTGGCTGTCTTTGCAGTTGTGTGAGATGGTGACTGATCTTCAGACTTGGCTCTGGGGTTGCAGTCTCCCCTCACGTGCCGGGCCCTTGCCCCGTGCAGCCTGGCCACGATCCCTGGAGGGGAAGCGCGGGCACTCGCGCTTGCTAGGCCATGGCGTGCCCGGAGGTTCCCTGCTCACCCTCTCCCTCCCTGTTTTCCAGTCCACGCCTTCTCCATCGGCAGACCTCTTGGGTCTGGGGGCCGCGCCCCCTGCGCCTGCGGGCCCCCCACCGTCCTCCGGCGGGCTGCTCGTGGATGTATTCTCAGACTCACCCTCTGCGGTCGCGCCACTGGCTCCCGGCTCCGAAGACAACTTTGCCAGGTAGTTGGTCTCCCGTGTTCTCGACACAGGGACTCTTTCCTGCTCTGACTGCCCGGGGCCCACGGTCCGCATAAGCTGGTCCTTACTGCCCAGGCCCGCCCTGGAAGAGCTCAGGGCACCGGCCTGCTGGGTGGGGTTGCTCCAGAACCACCCCTGCAGCTCCGCAGGTCATCAGTTCTCACGAGGTGCGGGTAGCTCACTGTCGCCAGGAAGATCGGGTGGAAAGGAAGAGCTTCAGGCACTGGCCGCCCGCGTTTCTGAGGCGCATGCTGGCCTCTCACCCGCCTGCGACTGTGCCCCTCTGGCTCCGCACCCTGCCGTGCGGTCGCGCCCTTTCTGGCCTCGACGTCGGTCCCTCTTTGTGTGTGCCTTGCGGGCGCCCAACCTCTGCTTTCTTGTTAACACACACTCTCGGTCGCGCCCTCAGTCCCAGCCTTCCTGTGTCCCGAGGCGCGCACTGCCCCCCACAGCCAATGTGGTCTTTCTGGCTTCCTGTCTCACCTTCCTGGAGGCGCCACGTGCCTGGCTGTGCGTAGCCCCCACTGCCCACGAGCCCCGGACGGGCCCCTGCACCCCCTGCTGCTGCTCTGCTCAGCATGTTTCTCTTCCTGCTCCGTTAGCTGTGCGGTTCCATACCTTTCCCCTGTTGGCTTTCTGTCCCTCGAGTCCCTGCCGGTCTCAAGTCCCGCAGGAGGTGTGGGAGGGCTCGGCCTGGGTGCGGGGGCACGCCGGCCGGAGAGGAGCACCTTTACTGAGCGGCCCCTCGTTCTCCTGAGTCTGACGACAGCAGCGGGACTCGTGCGCTTGCACAGTTTCCTTGTGTCTTGGTGTCCGTGCTGCGTGTGAATTCTTACTTCCTGCTGCTCGTCGAAGATGATGAGGAGAGGTGGGTTTGGACAGGTGCGCGTTGCCGTCGGTGGCTTCCAGAAGTGCCGCGTTGGAGATTGAAAAGCATTGCAGACCCCAGGCTGCGAGGCCCTTGGTGCTGGAGCGGCGTGCGTCCCTGGGACAGTGCCTGCTCGAAGCTGGGCATGCTGGTCTGGGTGGTGGCCCAGGGCAGGGGCTTTCCCCAGCGTTCTTGGTCCTTGCTGTGTGTGCAGGTGCACGTGGTGCCTGGGCCACGGGCTTCCTCGTGTGCACGACGAGGTGGGAGGCCTGGGGGGCGGGTGTCTACGGTGGGAACCCTTGGAGCCATTTGCTCGGCAGCTTGCCCGCTTCCAGGCCCCCAGCCCGGGGGGTGGTGGTGGTGTGTGTGTGTGTGTGTGTGTGTGTGTGTGTGTGTGGTTCTGGCTGTCTGGGCCGTGCTGTGGCCTCAGAGGGGTGGTGAGGGGTCTGCTGTGGGCCGGGTGTAGGTGCAAGTAAAGAGTGCTTTGGGACCAGCACCGCCGGCGTGGGGGAAGGTTTGCATTCTCCCGAGGCTGTCACAGGTGCTTGTTATAAACCTATAATCCCACAGGGTCAGGTTTTGGTTGGGGTGACCCTTTAAGAAACAGCTATCCAGCCAGCCCTTGACTGTCACCTAGTGGGCCATCAGTCAGTGCCCTTGCCATCTCCTTGGCAAATGTCAGATTAAAGTGGTTCAGCCCAAACCAGCAGTGCTATGTGTGCTACAGGGCCTCGGATCTGAGGGTGGGGCACTATGGGCTGCCCCCTCCTTGGGTCTGCAGGGGCGGGGATGTGAGGGGCTCTGCTGCCCGGTCACTTCTTTCTGTCCCCTTGGGCTCAGTTCTGGGCGAGCGTGTGCAGAAGGTTGTGCATACGGAATGGACTGCATTTGACCTGTGAGGCTTCGTGTGGGGCTTGAGCTGGAGAGAGAGCCCGTGGTGTTGAGATGGGGAGTGCCGGATGAGGCGAAGGGCAGCCTTGGGGTCCCAGGGGAGCACGGCTCCGTGGAGCAGGTATGGAGGGAGGACCAGGCCCGACCGTCTCTGAAGGAGCTGCGCCTCCTGCTGCCTGTGCTAAGACCATGCTGGACGCCAGGGGTCGTGTGCACACGTGAGCAGCACCGAATGTCATCTGCAGGGTGCCCGCAGGCCCTTTGTGCGAAGCAGGAGGGGGGCAGGGAGTGCTGACTCTGAGCTTTGCTGGGCCGGCAGCACGGTGGGACTTGGAGATTTTGGGCCGTGGGGGCTGCTGCCATGGGGCGTGTGTCTCTTGGTCCCCTGGATGCCCCAGAGGGCTCCACGTGGCCCTGTGCCGCCCCACTGCCCGCTCTGGATCGTGAGTCCTTTGTGTGCGGGCTGCGGTGCTAGGAGTCACCCCCCAAGTTGTGGCCAGCACCCTGCGTCAGATGGGACAGCCTGGGGTCCAGCTGGCCTGGGAGTGTGTGCTGCGCCCTGGGGCACCTGAGGGAGTTGTGGAGAAGCTGGCTGTTGTGGACCAGCATGTTCACGGGCAGAACACTGACCCGCCCCCTCCTGTGCGGTCATGTCTCTGATGCGCCGGTTCTGTCTCTGGAGGGCGCTTTCACTGGTGTTCCCTTGAGTATTTTCCTACTTTTCCTTTATCTCGTGTCCCATAGAGGTTTTTCCTGGCCTTTTTGTTTGTTAAACCTTTCTTCAAAAAAAATCTTTATATTTTCATTGGGTGCCTTGGAGTGACTCACATGCTGTCCCTTTTCTCTAGGTTTGTCTGTAAAAATAATGGTGTGTTGTTTGAAAACCAGTTGCTTCAAATTGGATTGAAGTCTGAATTTCGGCAGAATTTAGGTATGTGTTTAATTATTTAACAAAAAAAACTCCTCACTCAGATGATATGGGCAGAAAATATTTGTAAATCATACATCTGATAAGGGTTTAGTCTCCAGGATAGAATATATACAGAATTTGAATTTAACAGCAGAAGAACAACCCCATTAAAAAATGGGCAGAGGACTTGAACAGGCATTTCTCCAAAGAAGACAGACACCTGACCGACCAGCACCTGGAAAGATGACCACATCACTAATAATCAGGGAAGTGCCGATCAGAAGTAAGGTGCCCCCCCACGCCCATTAGGATGGCGGCTGTCGAAACAGCAGGGACCGCACATGTGCCGAGGATGCGGCGGACGGACCCTCGGCCCTGTCGGTGGGAACGTGAGCCGGTGCAGCTGCCGCGGAGGACAGTGTGGTGGTTCCTCCAAACATTGGAACTGGAACGAGCGTGTGACCCCCAGTTCCTATTTCACCAAAGAACCGAGAGCTGAACAGATAGAGGTGGTCCGTCCGCTCCCTGGACGGTCACTCAGCCTGACGAGGAGGGACATTCTGACACCTGCCACCACGTGGGTGGACCGGGGGGACGTGATGCTCACGTGTGATCCCCTCACACGAGGCCCCTGGAGTCTCCAGGTTCCCGAGACAGAGTGGACGGTGGGCGCCTGGGCTGGGGGTCAGTGTTTCACAAGGACAGAGTTGCCTTTTGGGAAGATGGAAAGTTCTCGAGACCGAGGGTGGGGACGGCCACACAACAGTGTGAATGTGCTTAGTGCCCCTGAGCTGTGTGCTTAGAGTTGGTGAAGACAGTACTTTCTACGTTTGTGTATTTTATCACAGTTTTTTTAAAAAAGCTTGTAAGTCTGCTCCTCAGCGCCCCCCCCCCCCCCAAAGAAAACTATGTCTGCTGACCGTTGGGGTGCTGCTGGGGGGCTCTTGTGGACTGACAACTGCCCGCCTCCCTCTTGGGCACCGTCTCTGAGCCTCGTGAGGACCCCGTTTTCTCCGTAAGAGCGAGTGCCAGTATGGGAAACGGGACAAGTGGGACGCCTGCCCTCTAGGGGTGTTTAGGGCCATCGTGAGGATTACCAGAAACCTCCTGGGAGCTCTGTGCTGACAGCAGGGGCTGAGGCGTCCTTCTCGCTCTGGTGAAGGTGCTGCGCTCCGGACCCTGACAGTCCCCACCCCTAGTGGTGGCGATGTCAGCTGGGGGAGGGGTGGTGCCGGACAGTTTGTTCCCCTCCAGGGCATTTGAAGTCCATTTTCCACTCGAGTTCAGAGGGTATGAACGTGTTTAGAAACATTTGTGTACGCGTTTCTGTTGCGATGTTAAGTAACTGATCACATCGGAGCATCCTCCTCGTCTGCAGCACACGGCTCATGAGCTGCTGTGGTGGGGGCAAGGGGCATCGCCGTCGGGGACGCAGGTCTGGCCTGGCCTCCCCGGAGGTGGCGGCCAAGGCCTCCGTCCCAGGTCCCAGGCTGGGCAGGGTCCCAACAAAGGCACGCTCCCCCTTAGGTGGAGAGCAGGAGTTACCCCAGTAGGGGAAGCCGCGGCCCCCTGTCCACCTGCGGCCAGTCTCTGGAACTGATGTGACAGCAGTGACTCTGCTGTTTTTCACGGTTAACATTCAGGATGTGTGTGAAAGAAATTGTTTTCTCCCTTCTAGGTCGGATGTTTATATTCTATGGAAATAAGACCTCCACGCAGTTCTTAAATTTCACTCCAACACTGATCTGTTCAGACGACCTTCAGATGAATATCCTTGGTCTCGTGTGTCTCACACCCCAGCACATGGCCATTTGGGATTTAGAGGAGGGCTCTGAGGAAGTCGTTCTTTATCAGACGCGGGATGCTCCCCAGCTGCTGTAGCGCCTCCAAGTGGCCCTTGTGTTTATAGGGAGCTCGTGGTCACGCGTGGAAAACACACTCGGGCGTCTGCTCCCGGGTCATTTGGTTCCTTGGAGTCACTTTTGTTTTCCCTTATTTAGCTCTCCTGTCACATTATTTTTAAGTCCCTCTGAGCTCTGGTTTCCTTCTCTGGGAGTCTCCCTGAGAGAGCAGCCGCTGAGAACAGGGTGACCGGGGCCTGTGACTGCCCGGGGCCCTGTGCCGCGCCCCCCTGGGGCGAGTTGTGCTTCTTTCCAGCAGCCCTCTTCACACCGGAGCCTCGTCCCTCCTGAGTACCAGAAACGTGGTTAGAACTCTCCCCGCTAGTGCCAGCTTTGTAGCCAAATATCTTTCCTCCAGGGATAGGCCGACCGAACAGAGCGAGGGTTAAGAATGCCCCAGCTTGACCGAGAAGGATGCTGCTTCCTGTACAAGAGGCATGCGAAGCAGCCACCTACCTACCACAGGCGAGGTCCATTTTTATTTTGAGATAAACTGGAAACAGATGGTAAAGGAATTAAAAACCCGTATATGTAGGATTGACTGCATTAAGGGTTTCTTTCGAGATCAGGAGCGTGAACTCGGACCCTTATGGACCCCTTTTGAGAAGGTTTCAGAGCTTGCTCGGCTCAGGCACGTTTCCCCAATGTTGGCGTGGCCTCCTTGACACCTGCACATCTGAGCTTGCAGACCAAGCCTGTGGACCCGACCGTGGACGGTGGCGCGCAGGTGCAGCAGGTCGTCAACATAGAGTGCGTGTCTGACTTCACGGAGGCGCCCGTCCTCAACATCCAGTTCCGGTGAGGACCCATGGGCCTGTGGGCTGAGCCAGCAGCCGGCTCCTGCCTGGAGCTGGGGGGGGGGGGGGGGGCTGGCATCACACACGCCATGCCTGGGCGCAGCTTCGTCCCTGGGGGCCCTTGGTCCTCGCTGAGCCTCAGCGTCCTTCCTTTAGAGGGCATCGTGAGGGCCGAGTGGGCAACCCCGGCAGATGCCGGCACCCGCGTGCACGCGGAAACTCGAGGCCGCTGTGACCTACGGTTCTGAGGGGCCCACGCTGCGGCGTCGGGGCCAGCTGGGTCCGGGTGCCTCTTCGTGCTTGCTGCTCCGGACGTCAGCTGCTGGGGGCCGCCCAGGGGTGCATCGCTGTCTAGTCCCTCCTCCAAGCACACACGCCATCGTGAGTCTTTTTTAAAAACCGCGTGTTGTGCTGCTGCTCGGTTCACTGCTATCCTTTTTCAGTGAGCGTGATGGCATGTGTGTGAAAACCCGGTTCCCTGCAGGTGTCTGTAAGGTTAAAGGTTTGGGGGTTTTCAAATCAGAAACACCAAGAACCGAAGACCGTGTGCTTTGTAGAATTTACGGAAACCGACACGCAAATGTTTGTTTCCTTCTGTAGACAACTGCTTTCTTTAGTCTCTTCTCCTGGAAGAAGGAAAAACCATACACAACTTAAGCCAACTTGGAGTTGTAGGAAATGGGCTCTGGGGGAGAAGTGACGAGATGGTGGGAATTCGTGCCCAAGGTCCGTCCCTGTCCTGGTCTCGTGAGCCCAGCGGGGCCTGGCCAGAGCACCAGCCCCCCTCCCGCCCCCGGACGTGTGCACAGAAACCAGCGATCGCCCGGCTCGTCGGTCTGCACACTGAGACAGCCCAGGCCTCTCTGTGGCTCAGTGCCACCCTTCCAGAACTCTCGACCCCCACGCTGTCGACAGCTCCCATCCACAGGCCCTCCCTGTGCCCCATCGATCAGCAAACTAGGAATTTGATTCTCTAGTTGAGTTTCAGATTTTTTCGGCTGTCCGTTCACTTTGCTCACCACGTCTCTCTGTGTTGCCCATAGGTATGGGGGGACTTTTCAGAATGTGTCCGTGAAGCTGCCTATCACTCTCAACAAATTTTTCCAGCCCACAGAAATGGCTTCTCAGGATTTCTTTCAGCGTTGGAAGCAGCTGAGCAAGTGAGTGGGTGGGCGCAGGGGCAGGGCCCCCCAACTCTGACCTGGCTCAGTGTGGTGACCCTTGTTTCTACCTCACTAGTCCCCAACAGGAAGTGCAGAACATTTTCAAAGCAAAGCATCCGATGGACACAGAAATCACCAAAGCTAAGGTAAGGCCTGCTTGTGGGCGCTCCCAGGGTGGGGACGCTGCCTCGGGCTCTTCAGGGAGGCCGGTCGGGCTGCTGTGCCTCTTGCGGTGCCCGGTCCGCTGCCCCCCCCGCTCCTGTCTCTGTTGCGCAGATCATTGGGTTTGGTTCTGCGCTCCTTGAAGAAGTTGATCCGAATCCTGCAAATTTTGTGGGGGCTGGCATCATCCACACCAAAACCACCCAGATCGGATGCTTGCTGCGTTTGGAGCCAAATCTGCAAGCCCAGGTCAGGCTTCTCCGGGGAATCGCTAAGTCCGCGTAAACTGTGCCGTCCTTGCGGCAGAGCGCGTGCACGGCGAGATCCGTAGGCCTCAAGTGTAGGAGTGAGTCGCAGTAGAGCTGCACGCCCGTGTGGCCGCCCCTGCTACACTGACACGTGTGGCGTCTCTGTCTCCCCAGGGAGTGCCCTGACCTCCCTTAGAGACCGCCGCCGCGGGGCCTGCCGTCGGGCCGACCTGGCCCCGAGCTCCAGCAGCGGTGGCCGCGTGGCCCTCCTGTGCCGGCTGTGCCCCGGTCGGCTGACCTGGTCCTCCTGACGGACACCCGGGCTGTGCCGGTGTGGGGCCGTTTTGAGGAGAGCTGCTCTGTGCCTCTGTGCACATACCTGTTTTCACTTCGCCTGGGGGCCGCCTAGGTGGGAGGGCAGGCTCACAGGGTCTGTGCGCGGGTAACTTCGCGAGAAGCTGCCCCGTCGCTCTCCGGGGCAGCTGCCCGGTGTTGCACGCACCGCGGCCCACGGAGATGCCGGCTGCTCCACGCGCACGCTGGCGCTTGTTGTCGTCGGGCTCGCTCTGTTGGCCTCGGTCTGTGAGACGGGGGTGCTCCGGGGAAGGGCTGGGCACACGAGCTCGGGTGGCCGTCTGCCGCCCCGAGCCCTCTGCCGAGCGCGCCCGCTGACCTGCCGTGTTCTGTTGCAGATGTACCGCCTCACGCTGCGCACAAGTAAAGAGACCGTCTCCCAGAGGTTGTGCGAATTGCTGTCAGAGCAGTTTTAATCGCCGAGGATGCAGCATCAGGCTCCTGTGTGTGTCGGTGTCTCTCCGTGTCTGCTGTGTGTCCTCCTTGCCATGCTGCAAATAAACAGCCCAGTCGACAGGCGCCTCTCAGCCCTGCTTCTCAGACCTTTCGGGCGGGGCCGGGGTGGCCGGGGTGCGCGTCAGAAAGACAGGCTGAGCCCGCACTGCGGCCGAATCGGAAGGGAGAGCGGGCCCGGGACCGGTGTCTGTGGAGGTCAGGACCGTCGTGTGGTTCGGTCTCCCGATGACAGGAGGTTACCGGTGTGAAGGAGGGCGTAGATTTGTTTGGAATCGTGCCGAAACGCCGCTGCTGCGTGGCTGAGAGCTCCCCTCCGCTCGCCTGAGAGAAGCCGCAGCTGGATCTTGACGAGGCTCTTTGGCCGTTTTGGGAGGCGACGCCGGGTGCGGCAGCCGCGTGGCCAGGCCCCGGGTGCGCGAGCACAGAGCGCTCGGACTGGGCACGGCACCCACGGCAGGGCCCTCTAGGGTGGGGTCGCAGTCGAGAAGTTAGAAGCCCTGGTGTTTGGCTGGCGTGGCTGCCAGCGAGACCGCCGACGCTGGCCGGGCTGAACTCCGTGCGGCTCTCGCCAGCCCTGTGGCCGTGAAGGGACACCTGCAGCACTGACCGTCCCGGGCCCCTGCCCCTGGTGGCCACAGGGCTGCTGGCCGCTCTAGAGGGGGCGTGGCCGGCTTCCCTTATCTTTGGGTTTTAGGGAAGTTCACCGTAACCATCGTGGCCTCGGACCGGTCCCTGCTTGTGATCAGAGGGTTAAGTGTGGGTGGCAAAGCAGATTCTGGAAGGTGAGCCGGTCTCTTTTCCTGGGTCGTGGGGACCTTGTGCCAGGGGAGGAGGGGCTCTGGGCGTGGTCAGGGAGCGGAGGGCCGTGCCCAGAGTGAGCGGGAGCCCGGCCTCCGCAGGCTGTTCCTGTTCTCGGCTCTCACGAGTCCTTGGCTCTCACATAACGTCCCTGTGTGCCAGCTGCCAGGGACAGCTGTCCCTGTGTGCCTGTCTGCACCTGAGGTGGCCGGGGCAGGGGCAGAGCTGAGCCGGGGCCTGTGTGTACCACGTGGGTGGTGGGTGCTGGCTGGCGGTTTTTTCCTAAGCAGACACGTCTCCTGTCAGCACCTGAAGGGGCCCAGGGAGAGTCGGGGTCCTCTGTGGGTTCCCCTGGTTTATCAGCAGGGACTGGCCTCCTCGGAGACAGGCCGTAGGGGAGCCGTGTGGGGTGGTGAGGGGCACAGATGGCCCTTTGCTGTGGCGCGGGTCTCAGGGAGGCCCCTGGAGGGGGTCGCTGTCTGGGTGCCGGTGCCACCGCACCCACTGCTCTGCGTGGGTGTGGGTTTCGGGGCTCACGACTGCCTCGGGGGTGTGGGAGACGACACAAGTGGAGCTCGTGGGCCGGCCCCTGTGCGTTGACCAGTGCTGGTTTATTCGTAGCAGTGGGTTTGTCGTGCGCGGCACATGTGGCGCCCCTCCCCGGGGTGAGATGCCGGCTGGCGCCTGCATCCGCCCTCCCTTCCCTTCCCCCGCGGTGGGATCCTCGTGGCCCTCTTCGCTGCGGCCCCGTGCCTCTTCCCCGCCCATCCCTGCTCAGGGGCCCCGTAGCTCCCGGGACCTGTGCCCCGTCTTCTCAGGCCTCCCCCTAGAGTGGCCTTCTCACTGCCCCCACTCAGGCTGTTTCCCGGGCCCAGTTCTGGCAGGGGCGGGTGGCCACCGTCACAGGTTGGGAGGTCGTGAGGATGACCGACGGGCGTGCTCAGGGGGCCACCAGTTCATTCCAGTCTGTTGGGCTCGCTCAGCGTCCGCAGCCCTTCTCGGCAGTGCACTTCCCCTGAGGTGCCCCGCCGAGCCGGGTGCGGGGGCTCGTTGAGGCTATGCCCCGTGGGAGCAATGGCGGGGGGGGGGGGGGGCTGCCGGGCACGACAAGCCAGCGTCGGGGGTGGGAGAGGGCGGGTGGTGTCGAGAGCGGCGCTTCGTCCTCACGCCCGGGGTCTGTGTCCCTAGTCCCCACAGCGCCGGGGGTGGCACGCACAGCTGCTGAACATCTGCAGCGTGAGCACCAGCCGCTGTCCTTGTGCTCCGGGGTCTGGGCAGGGCAGCACGACCTGCTTCTCGTAGGAGCTGAGAGGGTAGCAGCAGCTGCAGTGCACATCCACTTGCTCGGTGTGAACGTTGAAACTACAAAGAAGCCACAGCCGGGAGCGTGGGTCAGGGCCGTTGCCCCGGGAGTGCTCCTCCTGCTCCTCCCCAACCAGCCCCGCAGTGCGACCCCTGCTCCTCCTGGACGGCTCCAGGGAGAAGGGCGGTGCCAAGTGCCTGGGCCAAGGGGGCCCTGAGGAGCGTGCCCCCTGCCCTTGCTGGCCTCCCCAGCTCCCGGGCAGTCAGGAGAGGGTCTGCCTTTGCCCCAGGCAGGCTGAGGCGCCGGCCTGGCCACCTGACTGGCTGGCACGCGCTCAGATGGGGGAGGCTCGCAGCCTGGGGCCAGCAGCTCACCTGGCGGAGGAGGGGCAGAAGCCCTCACAGCGGGTCACCGTCACGTTGGCCGTGCACCCCTTGTACGTGACCTCCTCCTGAAGCTCCTTCACCGAGCAGATCCCTGGGAGGCAGATAGGTGTGGTCAGCTGCCAGCCCTAATGCACGTGTGGGGGGCGACACACTCTGACCCTCCCAGGGGGCAGGAGGAGTGAGGCGGGGATTCACGAGGCTCCCATGAGTGAGGAGGGAGCAAGCTGCAAGCTTCACAGCCGCTGCTGCTCACAAGATGTCAGGATGCCTGCCTGCCCACAGTGCGGTCTCCCCGGGGCCCTCGCCCCTGCACTATAGCCCCTGTCCCAGGCCGTGTCCCCTTGTTCCAGCGCTGCTGCCCTCGGACCTCACAGCTGTGCATGGGAACCAAGGCTGATGCTCTCTCATGTGGTGTGTTCCTTCCGGAAGCTGGCTATTTTGGGGGTACCCCGAGGTCAAGGGTTTCCTGATCCCTGCTGAGTTACACTCAGGCTCCTACCCTCATGGCCCAACACTGACCTGTGCACATGGGCGTCTCTGGTCAGCTGGGACCAGAGCCGGGGGGGAACGGGGAGGACGTGAATATCCTGGAGGAGAGAGAGCATCTCGGAAGCTCCCTGCAGGGGTCTGTCCTCTCGGAAGGGACAAGGAGGGGCCCCGGCAGACAGTCTGGGCAAGCCGCCACTGGCACCCCGGCGGCAGGCAGAGCAGCGCCGACATCAGGCGCTGCCCGTGTGGAACGTAAGGGAAGAGGTTCAGTCTGCCGTGTGGCCTGCCGACCCAGGAGAAAGGAGGCTTGCTGGGGGACAAAGGAGATCCCACGCCGCGATGACCAGTGAGCTGCTGTCGGCAATGTGTGGGGAGGGCTGGATGGAGCACAGCCGCGTGGGGAGTGCGGGCTGGGAGAGAAAGGCACGGCCCAAGAGGTCCCAAAAGGCTGGGAGAAAGGGAAGAGGCGGGGGCCCCGGGGGGAGAGACCGAGGGTACGCTCCAGAGTCACCAGGCTGCACTGGAGGAAGCCAAGATGGCAGAGTGGGCCCCAGAGATACTCCTCACCTGGGGACCTGGTCGGAGAGGAGGCCAGGGGTGAGACGGGGGTGCCCCGGCTCGACCATGACTCCACAGTATGAAAGGACGAGCTTCCACGGCTCGGGGTGGAGCCGGGCAGGAACACGGTGGTCGGCTGCACACTGGAGCTAGACTGTCCGGTGGTGAGGTTGGTCACCGGAGAACTGAGGATGGCTGTCATTCCCAGGGTGGAAGACGAGAGGCCAGACGTGGGGGTTTGGGAGGTGAGAGACGTAGACTGAGAGGTGGGAGACTGGGAAGTCAGAGTGTGGGACGTGAAGGGGCTGGGTGTGGTCCTGGGTGACGAAGGAAGGAGCTTGGTGCTGGAGGCAGACAAACTCGACAAGGGTGGGGTAGAGGTGGGGAGGGAGGTAAGGGAGGACTGACTGGGAGTGGGGACAGGCGGGAAGGAAATGGATGCAGTGTGTGACAGGCTTGGGGTGCCTGAGGATGCGAGGCTGCGGGAGACAAAATTTGACCTGGTGTTGTGAGGAGATGGAGAAGAGGAGAGGGGAGGGCTGCCGGTGGAGTGGGGCTGGTGGGTCTCCGAGTGGGTTGGGGTGATGAGTCGGTGGGTGGTGTGCGTCACCGAGGACGTGGTGGAGGGGGCAGGGCGCGTGGACCGTGTGGCCTCGGGGCGCGGCGGGGTTGGCCTGGCGGAGGTGGTGCGGAAGGACGTGCCCGTGGGGGGACCTGTCGAACGCGCGCTGGTGGGGACAGCGGACGGCGTCGGGCCGGAGTGGGTCGTGTGGGGTGTGTGGGACTTGCTCGCGGTGGCCGTGTGTGTCGCGGTGTGTGTCACGGGGGTCGTGGTTCCGGACCTGGGGGGCGTTGGGGAGACGGTGGTGTGGGGAGAGGGTGAGGATTGCGTGTGGACGGGGGCGGAAGGAGGTGTCCCGGGCACGCTGGAGGTTTTGGTGGTGGTGACTGAGCTAGGCGTCTGGGTGGTCCGAGTGAGTGGCGGTGTCGTGTGCGTGGGCCGTGTGCCAGTGCCGGGCACGAAGGGCGTTGCCGAAGAGGAGAGGGGAGGGCTGCCGGTGGAGTGGGGCTGGTGGGTCTCCGGGTGGGTTGAGGTGATGAGTCGGTGGGTGGTGTGCGTCACCGAGGACGTGGTGGAGGGGGCAGGGCGCGTGGACCGTGTGGCCTCGGGGCGCGGCGGGGTTGGCCTGGCGGAGGTGGTGCGGAAGGACGTGCCCGTGGGGGGACCTGTCGAACGCGCGCTGGTGGGGACAGCGGACGGCGTCGGGCCGGAGTGGGTCGTGTGGGGTGTGTGGGACTTGCTCGCGGTGGCCGTGTGTGTCGCGGTGTGTGTCACGGGGGTCGTGGTTCCGGACCTGGGGGGCGTTGGGGAGACGGTGGTGTGGGGAGTGGGTGAGGATTGCGTGTGGACGGGGGCGGAAGGAGGTGTCCCGGGCACGCTGGAGGTTTTGGTGGTGGTGACTGAGCTAGGCGTCTGGGTGGTCCGAGTGAGTGGCGGTGTCGTGTGCGTGGGCCGTGTGCCAGTGCCGGGCACGAAGGGCGTTGCCGAAGAGGAGAGGGGAGGGCTGCCGGTGGAGTGGGGCTGGTGGGTCTCCGAGTGGGTTGGGGTGATGAGTCGGTGGGTGGTGTGCGTCACCGAGGACGTGGTGGAGGGGGCAGGGCGCGTGGACCGTGTGGCCTCGGGGCGCGGCGGGGTTGGCCTGGCGGAGGTGGTGCGGAAGGACGTGCCCGTGGGGGGACCTGTCGAACGCGCGCTGGTGGGGACAGCGGACGGCGTCGGGCCGGAGTGGGTCGTGTGGGGTGTGTGGGACTTGCTCGCGGTGGCCGTGTGTGTCGCGGTGTGTGTCACGGGGGTCGTGGTTCCGGACCTGGGGGGCGTTGGGGAGACGGTGGTGTGGGGAGTGGGTGAGGATTGCGTGTGGACGGGGGCGGAAGGAGGTGTCCCGGGCACGCTGGAGGTTTTGGTGGTGGTGACTGAGCTAGGCGTCTGGGTGGTCCGAGTGAGTGGCGGTGTCGTGTGCGTGGGCCGTGTGCCAGTGCCGGGCACGAAGGGCGTTGCCGAAGAGGAGAGGGGAGGGCTGCCGGTGGAGTGGGGCTGGTGGGTCTCCGAGTGGGTTGGGGTGATGAGTCGGTGGGTGGTGTGCGTCACCGAGGACGTGGTGGAGGGGGCAGGGCGCGTGGACCGTGTGGCCTCGGGGCGCGGCGGGGTTGGCCTGGCGGAGGTGGTGCGGAAGGACGTGCCCGTGGGGGGACCTGTCGAACGCGCGCTGGTGGGGACAGCGGACGGCGTCGGGCCGGAGTGGGTCGTGTGGGGTGTGTGGGACTTGCTCGCGGTGGCCGTGTGTGTCGCGGTGTGTGTCACGGGGGTCGTGGTTCCGGACCTGGGGGGCGTTGGGGAGACGGTGGTGTGGGGAGAGGGTGAGGATTGCGTGTGGACGGGGGCGGAAGGAGGTGTCCCGGGCACGCTGGAGGTTTTGGTGGTGGTGACTGAGCTAGGCGTCTGGGTGGTCCGAGTGAGTGGCGGTGTCGTGTGCGTGGGCCGTGTGCCAGTGCCGGGCACGAAGGGCGTTGCCGAAGAGGAGAGGGGAGGGCTGCCGGTGGAGTGGGGCTGGTGGGTCTCCGGGTGGGTTGAGGTGATGAGTCGGTGGGTGGTGTGCGTCACCGAGGACGTGGTGGAGGGGGCAGGGCGCGTGGACCGTGTGGCCTCGGGGCGCGGCGGGGTTGGCCTGGCGGAGGTGGTGCGGAAGGACGTGCCCGTGGGGGGACCTGTCGAACGCGCGCTGGTGGGGACAGCGGACGGCGTCGGGCCGGAGTGGGTCGTGTGGGGTGTGTGGGACTTGCTCGCGGTGGCCGTGTGTGTCGCGGTGTGTGTCACGGGGGTCGTGGTTCCGGACCTGGGGGGCGTTGGGGAGACGGTGGTGTGGGGAGAGGGTGAGGATTGCGTGTGGACGGGGGCGGAAGGAGGTGTCCCGGGCACGCTGGAGGTTTTGGTGGTGGTGACTGAGCTAGGCGTCTGGGTGGTCCGAGTGAGTGGCGGTGTCGTGTGCGTGGGCCGTGTGCCAGTGCCGGGCACGAAGGGCGTTGCCGAAGAGGAGAGGGGAGGGCTGCCGGTGGAGTGGGGCTGGTGGGTCTCCGAGTGGGTTGGGGTGATGAGTCGGTGGGTGGTGTGCGTCACCGAGGACGTGGTGGAGGGGGCAGGGCGCGTGGACCGTGTGGCCTCGGGGCGCGGCGGGGTTGGCCTGGCGGAGGTGGTGCGGAAGGACGTGCCCGTGGGGGGACCTGTCGAACGCGCGCTGGTGGGGACAGCGGACGGCGTCGGGCCGGAGTGGGTCGTGTGGGGTGTGTGGGACTTGCTCGCGGTGGCCGTGTGTGTCGCGGTGTGTGTCACGGGGGTCGTGGTTCCGGACCTGGGGGGCGTTGGGGAGACGGTGGTGTGGGGAGTGGGTGAGGATTGCGTGTGGACGGGGGCGGAAGGAGGTGTCCCGGGCACGCTGGAGGTTTTGGTGGTGGTGACTGAGCTAGGCGTCTGGGTGGTCCGAGTGAGTGGCGGTGTCGTGTGCGTGGGCCGTGTGCCAGTGCCGGGCACGAAGGGCGTTGCCGAAGAGGAGAGGGGAGGGCTGCCGGTGGAGTGGGGCTGGTGGGTCTCCGAGTGGGTTGGGGTGATGAGTCGGTGGGTGGTGTGCGTCACCGAGGACGTGGTGGAGGGGGCAGGGCGCGTGGACCGTGTGGCCTCGGGGCGCGGCGGGGTTGGCCTGGCGGAGGTGGTGCGGAAGGACGTGCCCGTGGGGGGACCTGTCGAACGCGCGCTGGTGGGGACAGCGGACGGCGTCGGGCCGGAGTGGGTCGTGTGGGGTGTGTGGGACTTGCTCGCGGTGGCCGTGTGTGTCGCGGTGTGTGTCACGGGGGTCGTGGTTCCGGACCTGGGGGGCGTTGGGGAGACGGTGGTGTGGGGAGAGGGTGAGGATTGCGTGTGGACGGGGGCGGAAGGAGGTGTCCCGGGCACGCTGGAGGTTTTGGTGGTGGTGACTGAGCTAGGCGTCTGGGTGGTCCGAGTGAGTGGCGGTGTCGTGTGCGTGGGGCGTGTGCCAGTGCCGGGCACGAAGGGCGTTGCCGAAGAGGAGAGGGGAGGGCTGCCGGTGGAGTGGGGCTGGTGGGTCTCCGGGTGGGTTGGGGTGATGAGTCGGTGGGTGGTGTGCGTCACCGAGGACGTGGTGGAGGGGGCAGGGCGCGTGGACCGTGTGGCTTCGGGGCGCGGCGGGGTTGGCCTGGCGGAGGTGGTGCGGAAGGACGTGCCCGTGGGGGGACCTGTCGAACGCGCGCTGGTGGGGACAGCGGACGGCGTCGGGCCGGAGTGGGTCGTGTGGGGTGTGTGGGACTTGCTCGCGGTGGCCGTGTGTGTCGCGGTGTGTGTCACGGGGGTCGTGGTTCCGGACCTGTGGGGCGTTGGGGAGACGGTGGTGTGGGGAGAGGGTGAGGATTGCGTGTGGACGGGGGCGGAAGGAGGTGTCCCGGGCACGCTGGAGGTTTTGGTGGTGGTGACTGAGCTAGGCGTCTGGGTGGTCCGAGTGAGTGGCGGTGTCGTGTGCGTGGGCCGTGTGCCAGTGCCGGGCACGAAGGGCGTTGCCGAAGAGGAGAGGGGAGGGCTGCCGGTGGAGTGGGGCTGGTGGGTCTCCGAGTGGGTTGGGGTGATGAGTCGGTGGGTGGTGTGCGTCACCGAGGACGTGGTGGAGGGGGCAGGGCGCGTGGACCGTGTGGCCTCGGGTCGCGGCGGGGTTGGCCTGGCGGAGGTGGTGCGGAAGGACGTGCCCGTGGGGGGACCTGTCGAACGCGCGCTGGTGGGGACAGCGGACGGCGTCGGGCCGGAGTGGGTCGTGTGGGGTGTGTGGGACTTGCTCGCGGTGGCCGTGTGTGTCGCGGTGTGTGTCACGGGGGTCGTGGTTCCGGACCTGGGGGGCGTTGGGGAGACGGTGGTGTGGGGAGTGGGTGAGGATTGCGTGTGGACGGGGGCGGAAGGAGGTGTCCCGGGCACGCTGGAGGTTTTGGTGGTGGTGACTGAGCTAGGCGTCTGGGTGGTCCGAGTGAGTGGCGGTGTCGTGTGCGTGGGCCGTGTGCCAGTGCCGGGCACGAAGGGCGTTGCCGAAGAGGAGAGGGGAGGGCTGCCGGTGGAGTGGGGCTGGTGGGTCTCCGGGTGGGTTGGGGTGATGAGTCGGTGGGTGGTGTGCGTCACCGAGGACGTGGTGGAGGGGGCAGGGCGCGTGGACCGTGTGGCCTCGGGGCGCGGCGGGGTTGGCCTGGCGGAGGTGGTGCGGAAGGACGTGCCCGTGGGGGGACCTGTCGAACGCGCGCTGGTGGGGACAGCGGACGGCGTCGGGCCGGAGTGGGTCGTGTGGGGTGTGTGGGACTTGCTCGCGGTGGCCGTGTGTGTCGCGGTGTGTGTCACGGGGGTCGTGGTTCCGGACCTGGGGGGCGTTGGGGAGACGGTGGTGTGGGGAGAGGGTGAGGATTGCGTGTGGACGGGGGCGGAAGGAGGTGTCCCGGGCACGCTGGAGGTTTTGGTGGTGGTGACTGAGCTAGGCGTCTGGGTGGTCCGAGTGAGTGGCGGTGTCGTGTGCGTGGGCCGTGTGCCAGTGCCGGGCACGAAGGGCGTTGCCGAAGAGGAGAGGGGAGGGCTGCCGGTGGAGTGGGGCTGGTGGGTCTCCGGGTGGGTTGGGGTGATGAGTCGGTGGGTGGTGTGCGTCACCGAGGACGTGGTGGAGGGGGCAGGGCGCGTGGACCGTGTGGCCTCGGGGCGCGGCGGGGTTGGCCTGGCGGAGGTGGTGCGGAAGGACGTGCCCGTGGGGGGACCTGTCGAACGCGCGCTGGTGGGGACAGCGGACGGCGTCGGGCCGGAGTGGGTCGTGTGGGGTGTGTGGGACTTGCTCGCGGTGGCCGTGTGTGTCGCGGTGTGTGTCACGGGGGTCGTGGTTCCGGACCTGTGGGGCGTTGGGGAGACGGTGGTGTGGGGAGAGGGTGAGGATTGCGTGTGGACGGGGGCGGAAGGAGGTGTCCCGGGCACGCTGGAGGTTTTGGTGGTGGTGACTGAGCTAGGCGTCTGGGTGGTCCGAGTGAGTGGCGGTGTCGTGTGCGTGGGCCGTGTGCCAGTGCCGGGCACGAAGGGCGTTGCCGAAGAGGAGAGGGGAGGGCTGCCGGTGGAGTGGGGCTGGTGGGTCTCCGAGTGGGTTGGGGTGATGAGTCGGTGGGTGGTGTGCGTCACCGAGGACGTGGTGGAGGGGGCAGGGCGCGTGGACCGTGTGGCCTCGGGGCGCGGCGGGGTTGGCCTGGCGGAGGTGGTGCGGAAGGACGTGCCCGTGGGGGGACCTGTCGAACGCGCGCTGGTGGGGACAGCGGACGGCGTCGGGCCGGAGTGGGTCGTGTGGGGTGTGTGGGACTTGCTCGCGGTGGCCGTGTGTGTCGCGGTGTGTGTCACGGGGGTCGTGGTTCCGGACCTGGGGGGCGTTGGGGAGACGGTGGTGTGGGGAGTGGGTGAGGATTGCGTGTGGACGGGGGCGGAAGGAGGTGTCCCGGGCACGCTGGAGGTTTTGGTGGTGGTGACTGAGCTAGGCGTCTGGGTGGTCCGAGTGAGTGGCGGTGTCGTGTGCGTGGGCCGTGTGCCAGTGCCGGGCACGAAGGGCGTTGCCGAAGAGGAGAGGGGAGGGCTGCCGGTGGAGTGGGGCTGGTGGGTCTCCGAGTGGGTTGGGGTGATGAGTCGGTGGGTGGTGTGCGTCACCGAGGACGTGGTGGAGGGGGCAGGGCGCGTGGACCGTGTGGCCTCGGGGCGCGGCGGGGTTGGCCTGGCGGAGGTGGTGCGGAAGGACGTGCCCTTGGGGGGACCTGTCGAACGCGCGCTGGTGGGGACAGCGGACGGCGTCGGGCCGGAGTGGGTCGTGTGGGGTGTGTGGGACTTGCTCGCGGTGGCCGTGTGTGTCGCGGTGTGTGTCACGGGGGTCGTGGTTCCGGACCTGGGGGGCGTTGGGGAGACGGTGGTGTGGGGAGAGGGTGAGGATTGCGTGTGGACGGGGGCGGAAGGAGGTGTCCCGGGCACGCTGGAGGTTTTGGTGGTGGTGACTGAGCTAGGCGTCTGGGTGGTCCGAGTGAGTGGCGGTGTCGTGTGCGTGGGCCGTGTGCCAGTGCCGGGCACGAAGGGCGTTGCCGAAGAGGAGAGGGGAGGGCTGCCGGTGGAGTGAGGCTGGTGGGTCTCCGGGTGGGTTGGGGTGATGAGTCGGTGGGTGGTGTGCGTCACCGAGGACGTGGTGGAGGGGGCAGGGCGCGTGGACCGTGTGGCCTCGGGGCGCGGCGGGGTTGGCCTGGCGGAGGTGGTGCGGAAGGACGTGCCCGTGGGGGGACCTGTCGAACGCGCGCTGGTGGGGACAGCGGACGGCGTCGGGCCGGAGTGGGTCGTGTGGGGTGTGTGGGACTTGCTCGCGGTGGCCGTGTGTGTCGCGGTGTGTGTCACGGGGGTCGTGGTTCCGGACCTGGGGGGCGTTGGGGAGACGGTGGTGTGGGGAGAGGGTGAGGATTGCGTGTGGACGGGGGCGGAAGGAGGTGTCCCGGGCACGCTGGAGGTTTTGGTGGTGGTGACTGAGCTAGGCGTCTGGGTGGTCCGAGTGAGTGGCGGTGTCGTGTGCGTGGGCCGTGTGCCAGTGCCGGGCACGAAGGGCGTTGCCGAGGAGGAGAGGGGAGGGCTGCCGGTGGAGTGGGGCTGGTGGGTCTCCGGGTGGGTTGGGGTGATGAGTCGGTGGGTGGTGTGCGTCACCGAGGACGTGGTGGAGGGGGCAGGGCGCGTGGACCGTGTGGCCTCGGGGCGCGGCGGGGTTGGCCTGGCGGAGGTGGTGCGGAAGGACGTGCCCGTGGGGGGACCTGTCGAACGCGCGCTGGTGGGGACAGCGGACGGCGTCGGGCCGGAGTGGGTCGTGTGGGGTGTGTGGGACTTGCTCGCGGTGGCCGTGTGTGTCGCGGTGTGTGTCACGGGGGTCGTGGTTCCGGACCTGGGGGGCGTTGGGGAGACGGTGGTGTGGGGAGTGGGTGAGGATTGCGTGTGGACGGGGGCGGAAGGAGGTGTCCCGGGCACGCTGGAGGTTTTGGTGGTGGTGACTGAGCTAGGCGTCTGGGTGGTCCGAGTGAGTGGCGGTGTCGTGTGCGTGGGCCGTGTGCCAGTGCCGGGCACGAAGGGCGTTGCCGAAGAGGAGAGGGGAGGGCTGCCGGTGGAGTGGGGCTGGTGGGTCTCCGAGTGGGTTGGGGTGATGAGTCGGTGGGTGGTGTGCGTCACCGAGGACGTGGTGGAGGGGGCAGGGCGCGTGGACCGTGTGGCCTCGGGGCGCGGCGGGGTTGGCCTGGCGGAGGTGGTGCGGAAGGACGTGCCCGTGGGGGGACCTGTCGAACGCGCGCTGGTGGGGACAGCGGACGGCGTCGGGCCGGAGTGGGTCGTGTGGGGTGTGTGGGACTTGCTCGCGGTGGCCGTGTGTGTCGCGGTGTGTGTCACGGGGGTCGTGGTTCCGGACCTGGGGGGCGTTGGGGAGACGGTGGTGTGGGGAGTGGGTGAGGATTGCGTGTGGACGGGGGCGGAAGGAGGTGTCCCGGGCACGCTGGAGGTTTTGGTGGTGGTGACTGAGCTAGGCGTCTGGGTGGTCCGAGTGAGTGGCGGTGTCGTGTGCGTGGGCCGTGTGCCAGTGCCGGGCACGAAGGGCGTTGCCGAAGAGGAGAGGGGAGGGCTGCCGGTGGAGTGGGGCTGGTGGGTCTCCGAGTGGGTTGGGGTGATGAGTCGGTGGGTGGTGTGCGTCACCGAGGACGTGGTGGAGGGGGCAGGGCGCGTGGACCGTGTGGCCTCGGGGCGCGGCGGGGTTGGCCTGGCGGAGGTGGTGCGGAAGGACGTGCCCTTGGGGGGACCTGTCGAACGCGCGCTGGTGGGGACAGCGGACGGCGTCGGGCCGGAGTGGGTCGTGTGGGGTGTGTGGGACTTGCTCGCGGTGGCCGTGTGTGTCGCGGTGTGTGTCACGGGGGTCGTGGTTCCGGACCTGGGGGGCGTTGGGGAGACGGTGGTGTGGGGAGAGGGTGAGGATTGCGTGTGGACGGGGGCGGAAGGAGGTGTCCCGGGCACGCTGGAGGTTTTGGTGGTGGTGACTGAGCTAGGCGTCTGGGTGGTCCGAGTGAGTGGCGGTGTCGTGTGCGTGGGCCGTGTGCCAGTGCCGGGCACGAAGGGCGTTGCCGAAGAGGAGAGGGGAGGGCTGCCGGTGGAGTGGGGCTGGTGGGTCTCCGGGTGGGTTGGGGTGATGAGTCGGTGGGTGGTGTGCGTCACCGAGGACGTGGTGGAGGGGGCAGGGCGCGTGGACCGTGTGGCCTCGGGGCGCGGCGGGGTTGGCCTGGCGGAGGTGGTGCGGAAGGACGTGCCCGTGGGGGGACCTGTCGAACGCGCGCTGGTGGGGACAGCGGACGGCGTCGGGCCGGAGTGGGTCGTGTGGGGTGTGTGGGACTTGCTCGCGGTGGCCGTGTGTGTCGCGGTGTGTGTCACGGGGGTCGTGGTTCCGGACCTGGGGGGCGTTGGGGAGACGGTGGTGTGGGGAGAGGGTGAGGATTGCGTGTGGACGGGGGCGGAAGGAGGTGTCCCGGGCACGCTGGAGGTTTTGGTGGTGGTGACTGAGCTAGGCGTCTGGGTGGTCCGAGTGAGTGGCGGTGTCGTGTGCGTGGGCCGTGTGCCAGTGCCGGGCACGAAGGGCGTTGCCGAGGAGGAGAGGGGAGGGCTGCCGGTGGAGTGGGGCTGGTGGGTCTCCGGGTGGGTTGGGGTGATGAGTCGGTGGGTGGTGTGCGTCACCGAGGACGTGGTGGAGGGGGCAGGGCGCGTGGACCGTGTGGCCTCGGGGCGCGGCGGGGTTGGCCTGGCGGAGGTGGTGCGGAAGGACGTGCCCGTGGGGGGACCTGTCGAACGCGCGCTGGTGGGGACAGCGGACGGCGTCGGGCCGGAGTGGGTCGTGTGGGGTGTGTGGGACTTGCTCGCGGTGGCCGTGTGTGTCGCGGTGTGTGTCACGGGGGTCGTGGTTCCGGACCTGGGGGGCGTTGGGGAGACGGTGGTGTGGGGAGTGGGTGAGGATTGCGTGTGGACGGGGGCGGAAGGAGGTGTCCCGGGCACGCTGGAGGTTTTGGTGGTGGTGACTGAGCTAGGCGTCTGGGTGGTCCGAGTGAGTGGCGGTGTCGTGTGCGTGGGCCGTGTGCCAGTGCCGGGCACGAAGGGCGTTGCCGAAGAGGAGAGGGGAGGGCTGCCGGTGGAGTGGGGCTGGTGGGTCTCCGAGTGGGTTGGGGTGATGAGTCGGTGGGTGGTGTGCGTCACCGAGGACGTGGTGGAGGGGGCAGGGCGCGTGGACCGTGTGGCCTCGGGGCGCGGCGGGGTTGGCCTGGCGGAGGTGGTGCGGAAGGACGTGCCCGTGGGGGGACCTGTCGAACGCGCGCTGGTGGGGACAGCGGACGGCGTCGGGCCGGAGTGGGTCGTGTGGGGTGTGTGGGACTTGCTCGCGGTGGCCGTGTGTGTCGCGGTGTGTGTCACGGGGGTCGTGGTTCCGGACCTGGGGGGCGTTGGGGAGACGGTGGTGTGGGGAGTGGGTGAGGATTGCGTGTGGACGGGGGCGGAAGGAGGTGTCCCGGGCACGCTGGAGGTTTTGGTGGTGGTGACTGAGCTAGGCGTCTGGGTGGTCCGAGTGAGTGGCGGTGTCGTGTGCGTGGGCCGTGTGCCAGTGCCGGGCACGAAGGGCGTTGCCGAAGAGGAGAGGGGAGGGCTGCCGGTGGAGTGGGGCTGGTGGGTCTCCGAGTGGGTTGGGGTGATGAGTCGGTGGGTGGTGTGCGTCACCGAGGACGTGGTGGAGGGGGCAGGGCGCGTGGACCGTGTGGCCTCGGGGCGCGGCGGGGTTGGCCTGGCGGAGGTGGTGCGGAAGGACGTGCCCGTGGGGGGACCTGTCGAACGCGCGCTGGTGGGGACAGCGGACGGCGTCGGGCCGGAGTGGGTCGTGTGGGGTGTGTGGGACTTGCTCGCGGTGGCCGTGTGTGTCGCGGTGTGTGTCACGGGGGTCGTGGTTCCGGACCTGGGGGGCGTTGGGGAGACGGTGGTGTGGGGAGAGGGTGAGGATTGCGTGTGGACGGGGGCGGAAGGAGGTGTCCCGGGCACGCTGGAGGTTTTGGTGGTGGTGACTGAGCTAGGCGTCTGGGTGGTCCGAGTGAGTGGCGGTGTCGTGTGCGTGGGCCGTGTGCCAGTGCCGGGCACGAAGGGCGTTGCCGAAGAGGAGAGGGGAGGGCTGCCGGTGGAGTGGGGCTGGTGGGTCTCCGAGTGGGTTGGGGTGATGAGTCGGTGGGTGGTGTGCGTCACCGAGGACGTGGTGGAGGGGGCAGGGCGCGTGGACCGTGTGGCCTCGGGGCGCGGCGGGGTTGGCCTGGCGGAGGTGGTGCGGAAGGACGTGCCCTTGGGGGGACCTGTCGAACGCGCGCTGGTGGGGACAGCGGACGGCGTCGGGCCGGAGTGGGTCGTGTGGGGTGTGTGGGACTTGCTCGCGGTGGCCGTGTGTGTCGCGGTGTGTGTCACGGGGGTCGTGGTTCCGGACCTGGGGGGCGTTGGGGAGACGGTGGTGTGGGGAGAGGGTGAGGATTGCGTGGGGACGGGGGCGGAAGGAGGTGTCCCGGGCACGCTGGAGGTTTTGGTGGTGGTGACTGAGCTAGGCGTCTGGGTGGTCCGAGTGAGTGGCGGTGTCGTGTGCGTGGGCCGTGTGCCAGTGCCGGGCACGAAGGGCGTTGCCGAAGAGGAGAGGGGAGGGCTGCCGGTGGAGTGGGGCTGGTGGGTCTCCGAGTGGGTTGGGGTGATGAGTCGGTGGGTGGTGTGCGTCACCGAGGACGTGGTGGAGGGGGCAGGGCGCGTGGACCGTGTGGCCTCGGGGCGCGGCGGGGTTGGCCTGGCGGAGGTGGTGCGGAAGGACGTGCCCGTGGGGGGACCTGTCGAACGCGCGCTGGTGGGGACAGCGGACGGCGTCGGGCCGGAGTGGGTCGTGTGGGGTGTGTGGGACTTGCTCGCGGTGGCCGTGTGTGTCGCGGTGTGTGTCACGGGGGTCGTGGTTCCGGACCTGGGGGGCGTTGGGGAGACGGTGGTGTGGGGAGAGGGTGAGGATTGCGTGGGGACGGGGGCGGAAGGAGGTGTCCCGGGCACGCTGGAGGTTTTGGTGGTGGTGACTGAGCTAGGCGTCTGGGTGGTCCGAGTGAGTGGCGGTGTCGTGTGCGTGGGCCGTGTGCCAGTGCCGGGCACGAAGGGCGTTGCCGAAGAGGAGAGGGGAGGGCTGCCGGTGGAGTGGGGCTGGTGGGTCTCCGAGTGGGTTGGGGTGATGAGTCGGTGGGTGGTGTGCGTCACCGAGGACGTGGTGGAGGGGGCAGGGCGCGTGGACCGTGTGGCCTCGGGGCGCGGCGGGGTTGGCCTGGCGGAGGTGGTGCGGAAGGACGTGCCCGTGGGGGGACCTGTCGAACGCGCGCTGGTGGGGACAGCGGACGGCGTCGGGCCGGAGTGGGTCGTGTGGGGTGTGTGGGACTTGCTCGCGGTGGCCGTGTGTGTCGCGGTGTGTGTCACGGGGGTCGTGGTTCCGGACCTGGGGGGCGTTGGGGAGACGGTGGTGTGGGGAGAGGGTGAGGATTGCGTGGGGACGGGGGCGGAAGGAGGTGTCCCGGGCACGCTGGAGGTTTTGGTGGTGGTGACTGAGCTAGGCGTCTGGGTGGTCCGAGTGAGTGGCGGTGTCGTGTGCGTGGGCCGTGTGCCAGTGCCGGGCACGAAGGGCGTTGCCGAAGAGGAGAGGGGAGGGCTGCCGGTGGAGTGGGGCTGGTGGGTCTCCGAGTGGGTTGGGGTGATGAGTCGGTGGGTGGTGTGCGTCACCGAGGACGTGGTGGAGGGGGCAGGGCGCGTGGACCGTGTGGCCTCGGGGCGCGGCGGGGTTGGCCTGGCGGAGGTGGTGCGGAAGGACGTGCCCGTGGGGGGACCTGTCGAACGCGCGCTGGTGGGGACAGCGGACGGCGTCGGGCCGGAGTGGGTCGTGTGGGGTGTGTGGGACTTGCTCGCGGTGGCCGTGTGTGTCGCGGTGTGTGTCACGGGGGTCGTGGTTCCGGACCTGGGGGGCGTTGGGGAGACGGTGGTGTGGGGAGAGGGTGAGGATTGCGTGTGGACGGGGGCGGAAGGAGGTGTCCCGGGCACGCTGGAGGTTTTGGTGGTGGTGACTGAGCTAGGCGTCTGGGTGGTCCGAGTGAGTGGCGGTGTCGTGTGCGTGGGCCGTGTGCCAGTGCCGGGCACGAAGGGCGTTGCCGAAGAGGAGAGGGGAGGGCTGCCGGTGGAGTGGGGCTGGTGGGTCTCCGAGTGGGTTGGGGTGATGAGTCGGTGGGTGGTGTGCGTCACCGAGGACGTGGTGGAGGGGGCAGGGCGCGTGGACCGTGTGGCCTCGGGGCGCGGCGGGGTTGGCCTGGCGGAGGTGGTGCGCAAGGACGTGCCCGTGGGGGGACCTGTCAACCAGGCGTTCGTGGGTACAGGAGACGGTGGGATAGAATGACTTGTGTGTCGTGTGTCAGATGTGCTGGAGGTAAGTGTTCTGTGTGTGCTCTCTTCAGGGTGGAGTGTGGAGTGTGTCATGATGGGACTTGTGTGTTGGCTGCTGTGGCCTTTGGTAGTCTCAGGGGCTCGGGGGGACTCCGTGTGCCTTGTCTCCCTGGTGGCAGGTGTGTCCGGGGTCCCGTGGTGTGTAGCGATCGCTGCGGGAAACAGTGTGTGTCAGTCAAGTGCTTCTCCTCCTGGTCTTACCTGGGTGACGACCCGTCCCGTCCCCCAGTCCTGACTCGTTTTCTTCCTGCCCGCCTGTGGCTTCTGTGTGTACCTGGTGGGGATGTCCCAGGCATTCCCTGAGCGTGCCTATCGTGTTACCTTCTGTCTCCCCCTGGGGTTTTGTGAGTCCTTTGCACCTTGGCTTCTGGGTTGTGCTTTCAGTTGGTACTGCTTTGCCCATGTGGCACCTTTCCCCTCCCCCACTCTCATCTGGCTGTCTTTGCTGTGCGGTGCCTGCCGCCATGGGCCTCCTGCTGGTGTTCTGGGTAAGGTCTCAGTTTCTAGGTTTCTGTGAGACGATTTGGGACGCTCGTCACCCAACCTGGAGTAGTTTGGGCTGCACTGAAGGCAGCGGCACGTGTGTATGTTTCCCCTGGGGAGGGTCTCTGATGCTGGTCTTGAGAGGCTGAGTGGCTGCAGTTAGGGCGCCACGCTTGAGCCTGGGGGTTCGATGGGCACCCCTTCGTGACCCGACCTCACCTGCCTCCCTCCCATGCAGCCCCTTGCTGCTTCCATCCTGTTTCTCGGTATGTGTTGTGCCTGGTCTTTTGGGGCCTGTCACGTGGAGGCATCCTTACTTGGGGGCCCCGTGGAAGTCTCTGACGTTTGTGGGATCGGCGGTACTGGTGTGGTCTGCTCTGTGGCCCGAGCTGTGGATTGCGTGGCTGAGCTCAGCGTGAACGTCGTGGGTTTCCTTGTGGCCTGTGTCACCGTGGATCCTGTGGCCGTTGACTTGATAGAGGCTGTTGTGGCTGGTGCTGAGGTGGCCCGTGTGGTGATGGCAGAGGTGGTTCGAGGAGAGTCTGCAGGGGGCAGATCCCAGAACATCCCTCCAGCCCTGCTCCCACTTTCCCTGCTGATTCTGAGGTCCCTGCACCCTTTGGGAGGGCTCTGTCTCCCCTGTCCTCGCCCCTCTCAGTCCCATGTGCTACTGTGACTGGCCCTGGCTTGAGTGGCTTTGGTGGTGTTTTCATTGACCGCGTGGCCGTTGGGCCACTGACTGTCCATCCACCCACCGTTTCTAATACGACACAAGGTGTGTCGGCTGCCAGGAGGCCTTCTGCTGTGCCAGGTGGGGTGGGTAGCATGCCGGGCCCGTGCCTGTTGCAGGGGCCTGTCTCAGTGGCATGTCGTACGTATTTTCTATCAATAGCGTAAGGCGGAAGGGAACGGTCACGTACTGTGACAAGCTTTTCCTAGAATGAGTCTTTTGTGGAAACCGAGGGCCACCCCGAAGCAGGGATTCTGTGCTAAGGATGCAACTTTCTGGAAAGTTCTCTCAGTGTTGAGGTGTGGGGCCCCTCCCCCAATCCGCACCCTGAGCTCCCCGTCAGCCTTGGTGTTCTCAGCGGCTGCTTAGGCTGCGGTGGGCCAGGGGGCAGAGGCTTAAATGTCCCTTCCCCTGTGATCTCACCGGTCCCCCTGTGCAGAGCAGCCCCAGGGACGGTCCTGGCGAACTCCCTGCCCCATCCCCCACACACTGGCTGCGGATGCAGGGACAGGATTGTCTACCACGGGTCTGGGCACCCGACCCGACAGACACAGCCCCGCCGAGCTGGCGGGGAGCTGGGGGAGAGCGCCCTTCCCCTTGGCACCTAGGGCGTGTGCAATCACCTGTGGTGGGCCCGGGCGTGGCGGGTGGCGGCACTGCAAGAAAAGGAGCGGTGAAGAGGGTCTGCCCCCCGCCTCGTGCAGCTACAGACCCCGGGGGACGAAGCTGCCACAGAGGTGCCCACGTCCCTGCTTTTCGTCTGCCTCCGTCTGCACCTTCTTCCGTCCCGTCCCACGATAAGGCGGTCGTCTGGGCGACCTGGTGCTGAATTCCCAGCGGATTCCCGGTCCACGCGCACACCCCCCAGCAGGGTGGCAGGGTTGGGTCTGGGGGACCGGGTGGGTTGATGTTTGGGGAGGAGGAAGGGAGGCTGATGCTTTTCCTGTTTGTACTGACCGGGCTCAGACTGCCAGGGTCTCCGGGAGCCTCAGCTGGGAGGTCGCAAGAAGGATGTGCGGGGTCTGGGGGGCACGGGGTGGGGGGGGTGCTTGCGAGGGGGCCTTGGGTGGCCGATGGGGCTTACCACAGGGAACGCAGCTCCCCTTGCTGTGGTCGAAGTACTCGTGCCGGGAGCAGTTGTAGCAGCCTGGGGAGCGGGTTGCAGAGAAGATGGTCTGGAGGGCCCCGCCCCTCTGTGTCTCCCGCCTGTCCCGGCGTCACCGCGGAAGCCTGGATACAGGCCCCCCACCCCCCGCCCCCGTCCCCAGCCCCCGACACCCCGTTCTCCTCCCGGTGCATCCTCTGCCCAGACCTCTTTCTTGGCCTGTACCTTCAATGTTGGCGCCCGGGACGCTCTGCGGGTTCCCGGGGCAGAGGCACGGCTGGTAGTGCCACGTGCAGCTGGTGTCCTGGGTTTGTGTGGGCGCACTGTCCCCCGACGTGTGGCCGTTGTAGAAATCGCAGTAGACGGCTGGGGGAAGGGGCGTCCATCAGGCCTTTGGTGCCCTGGTCGGGGGGCCCGAACGCGGGTCTGGGGGGAGGGGCCGCCTGTACCCGCGCCCGCCCGGGGAGAGCACTGCATGCGGGCGGCCTTGCCGACAGGGCAGGGCACTCACGGCAGAAGTCGGGGGTCCTCCAGTCCACACACACGCCCTTGTCCAGGCAGGCCTTGGCGTAGGCGGCAACCGCGTCGCACAGGCACTCGCAGTCCCCGCTGGTGTCGCAGCCACACGTGTCTCGCACGCAGGCCTCATAGTAGGGCAGGCGGTACACCTGTGGGAAGGGGCCCTCAGAGCCTGCCCGGTGCGCCCGCCTGGGCCAGGGTCCGAGGAGCGCACGGTGGGGGGGGGGGGGGCTGGGGGGGCTGGGGGCGGGGGCCCACCTGGCTGTGGCAGGCGGCGAAGGTCTGGCTGTTGATGATGTTGCAGGTGCGCTCTGCCCACACGTGGCGGAAGGCGTTGAGGCTGCAGGGGTCCAGCGCGAGGCTGGCGTCTCCGCACAGGGGGCTGTCTCTCCACGAGTTGACGAATTCCAGCTCGTCGGACGCCACGTACTTGCTGCGTGTCTCAAAGTCGTCTTTCATGTTCCCGTTGTAGTTGCCGCACAAGCCGCACAGTGCGTCCTGCGGGGGTCTGGCGTCAGGCCGGGCGCTGCCCCTGCCCCGCGGGCCGCCCCGGGCCTTGGGGCAGCGCCTGTACCTGGGCAGCACGCGTGATCTTGATGTAGACGGTCATGTGCTTGTTCCAGACGAGGGTCAGGTTGTACCTGCTACCGATGGTGATGTCCAGCACCAGGTTCAGGGAGCCGGTTTGCACCCGGAAGTGAACGTGAGGGTCCCCCCCACTGACCGTGTACGTCCTGTCCGCCAGCACTATGGTCAGGTCCTGTGGGGCGGGGCTGTCATGAGGCGGCCTGTCCCCAGTTCTTGGCGGCCGCCAGATGTCACCGGGCTCCACGTCCCCTGCCCGGGGCTCTCTGAGGCAGTGTGGACACGCATTGGGCCGGTGCCTGCCAGAGGCCAGTTCTGTGCTGGGGGCCTGCCCTCTGGAATTTGGGCAGAACATTCCAGAGCGTGGTGGAAACTGAACCAGGGGCTGAGGATCAAGCTTCTGGGAAAAGCACCCCCCGCCCCTTAGCACCGCTATGTAGCTCCGGGGGCTCCTGCCGCCCACCACGCAGACGGCAGGGGTCTGGGGGTGCCCTGCGGCCAGGACCTGGGGCTCTGGTGGCTGAAGTGTGAGGAGGCCCCACCCAGCCCGCTCACCCCCAGGAAGATCTTGACAGCCCGGGAGCAGGTGACGCCTGACTTCCCACACACGACGTTCTCTGTCAGGACTTTGAAGGTGGGCCGGGAGCTGTTGGCCCCGCAGCTGTCCTGTGGGGAGGGGGTGCTGAGGAGCCTGCCCAGCGGCCCCCGTGGCACCCACTGCCCGCGGCCCAGGGCGGGGCCTTACTGTGGTCAGGACGTAGCTGCAGCTGCCATCGAACGTGAAGCGCTGCCCGTCAAAGGTGACCACGTGGCCCTCCCCGTACAGGGTGCAGGTAGACGAGCACCGGGCACTCTGCCAGCACGTCCACCTCCCCCCCGAGCAGGTGCTGGGGAGAGAAGCTGGTGATGTGGCGTTCCAGGGGGTCCCAGGCCCTACGTGCATTCCCGCTGGGCCCCGACCTTGGTGGGGTTGGTGGGAGGCCCCGGGGACACCTCCGGGCCACCGGGGCCTCCGGGGTAAGGTTGTGGCTTACCACGTCTTACAGTCAGTGTGGAGTTGGGCGCCCCGGGGGTAGGAGACCCCTGCAAACTCGCATGGACACTCCTCAGGGGGTACGCACTGCCCCCTGGCGTTCTCGTAGAGCCCCTCGGCACAGACACAGCCAGGCTCGCACTTGGTGGGCACCTGTACGGAGAGGGTCAGCGGTCCCTGGGAGGACGGCCTTGCCTGCTGCTGCCAGAGGGCCCTGGGTCCCCCTGAGACCCCCGGTATTCCTCCCAGTCTGTCCCCCGTGGCCACACCTGCTCCAGGCCCTTCTCTTAGCAAGGTCTTGGTGCTTCTGTGTCACTGCTGAGCTGTGACATCCCCTCCCTGAGTGGTGGGAGGCCTGGCCACCAGGGCCACTCATGACCCTCTCATCCCCCTTTGGGCACCAGCCACCCTCGTCACGGGCTGACGGGGACAGAGGGACAGCGTGGCCCTGCCTTCCCCGGGGATTTTGCGAAAATCCTCTCGTGGTCCAGGGAGAGGCCCTGGGCGGCGTCCGCCACAGGCTGTCCAGGGGGTGTCTACCCTCGGGGGACCTCCCTTGTCCCTCTGCCCCAAGCCTTACGCAGGGGATGCCACTGGCCAGCATCTGGCACGTGGGGGCACAGGCTGCCCCAAACGTGTTCTCCGAAGACTGGTTGCAGGACTGGAAGATCTTGGGGGCCGAGCAGGTGGCTGCAGGGAAGTTGGGGGTGGGGTGGGGCAGGGGTGAGGCCGGCTTAGAGGGGCCACGGCACGTGGCTGTCCAGTCCCACCGGCCTCTGCACAGCTACGTACCCAGGAGCATCTGCGGCCGCCCTGGGCAGCTCAGCCTCCCGTTGATGCAGTAGCTGCGAGAGGGGGGCTGTGTGAGTGTGCTGGCCCTGGCTGGGGGCCGCGGGCTAGGGTGGGCCGGCTCCCCTGGGGACCCCTTGCTCACCAGATGACGCCGTTGACCATGGCAGACTGGTCAGCTCGGATGAACTTAGAGCCGTCCAGGAGGCAGGGGCACTGGGCCTTGCGCACGCACCGGGCCTCGTGGTCGAGGTAGGTGCCCTCGGGGCAATTACAGCCGTCCATGGGCACGGCACTCGGGTGGCACTCGGCAGCGCGGTCGGACAGTGAGAGGCACGTGCGGCCGCAGGCCCGGCTGTCGTAGCCGAATGTCTGGTTGCCCGTGCAGGGGGTGGCTGTGGGGGCGCTGGGGTCAGGCCCTCGGGGGGGTGGCTGGGTGGAACTGGGCGGGACCCCGTTGTGACCCCTGCCCCCCCTCCCCCATCCCCGCATGCCCTGGGCCCCTCCCACCCCTGCCTGCGCCCTTCACACGCACTGCAGTTGTCCACGCCGCTTCTCCAGCCCCGTAGCAGGACGCCCCGTGTGGCACACGCTCGGGCATAGTCACTCAGGACGGCGCAGATGTGGAGGAGGGTCTCCTCGTAGTTGCAGGCCTGGTACACGCACCTCTGCGGGTGGACAGGGCATGGTAGCCGGGGGACCCCCGACCCCCAGGGCCCACCCCTTGGGCCCCCCCACTGGCCCGCAGGCCCTGCCCACCTTGTAGAAGGGCCTGGGGTTCACCGTGGCATGGCACTTCTCGAACACCGTGCCCTCCCTCACCAGCACTGAGCAGCGGGTCTCTGCACACACCTCTGGGGGGACAGGGGCGGCATGGGTCTTGGGCTTACCCAGCCTGGGCCTCGCGCCCACCCGCGGACCTCCCCCGGGGCCTGGCACTTACTGTTGAGCTGGCTCATGGAGCAGGGGTCAGTCTCACGCTCAAGCGAGGCTGGGCAGTTCCCGGTCCGCCAGGAATCCACAAAGAGCGAGGCAGTGCCCTCAACGATGCCCGTGCTGGCCATGAAGTCATCGGTCGTGTCCCCGTTGAAGGTGCCACAGAGCCCTGCACCGGCCGGGCTGTGAGGCGGGGAGCCAGCCTGCTCTCCTGCCCTGCCCCAAACTTCAAAGCCCGTCTCCTCCCATCACCATGCCCTGGGCATGAGGCTGTCACTGGCTGCCACCTGGGAGGGCCAGCCTGGGGCCGTGAGCGCTGAACGAGCAAGACTCTCCTGGGCCCTTTCTCTGCTCTGGCCAAGCCGGGCAGGCCAGGGAGGGGCTCACCTGTGGTCTGGCCTCTGAACTGGGGCCCGACAGTGACGTACGCCTGGAACACGGGCTTTAGCTGGATCACGAGCTCCAGCCCGAAGGTGGTGGCCATCTGGAGGTGGGTGGACGTCTGCCTGAAGACTGTGATGTTGCCTGGGGGGACAGGGGGCTCAGGAAGCAGCCCACTTTGGGACTGTCTCCCAGTGCGGCCCTAGGTGCTGGGCAGGGGCTAAGGACGTACGAGTCTTGTATGGTAGCCACTTGGTATTTCCTTTGTTGGTGAGGACCTCGTCCTGAGAAATCACGATTTTGTCCTGGAGGGAGGGTGGCCTGAGTCACGGGGGTGCCAGGAGCGGGGGGTGGCCTTCCCTCCTGCCAGGCCGGGTGAAGCAGGAGCTGGGACGTAGCAGGGATGCAAATGCTTGGGAACCCGGGGTGAGCACAGCAGCCGCGTGACAGGGGGGCCTTACCTGGCTGGACTTGTAGATGACAGCAGCTAGGGCGGTCTCCGAGTGAGAATGCCCAGACTTGTCGTACAAGGCCATGAGGGACCCCCCCTCGGGGAGCTGCGGGCTCTAGGAGGGGGATGTGGCTCAGCACAGATGGCCCGGGGGTGCTCGGTGTGACCCTCCCACCCCCGCTGTGGCGTGTCCTACCTGCAGGAGGATGTAGGTGCAGGTGCCGTGGAAGCGGTAAGGCCTGGCATCGAACGTGGTGACAAAGGAGCCGCCTTCCAGAGAGCAGCGTCGGGGGCAGGGCTGCTCTGTGCACTTCCACTGGCCCATGGTACACTGGCTGCAGACCGGGAGGGGGTGACCCAGCTGGCACCCCCAGACGCTCCAGGCTGGCAGAGCTGGCTGCCTCCGGCGCTGAGGTTGCCCCTTATATGTACCCTGTGTCCCGCCCCCCACAGCTCCGTCTTGCCCGTGTGCCCTGGCAAGCCGTCCGGCACTTACCAGGTCTGGCAGGCGGATGTCATGACCTCCCCAGGGGCGTAGACCACCCCGCCGAGCACGCAGGGGCACTGGGTGACCGGCACGCAGGTGTGGTTTTTGGAGATGTCATCGAGAACCGTATCTGCAGGAGAGGGCATTCCTAGGCCCGGCGCTGGATGCCCTCCCACGCCCTCGCTGGGCAGTCCTTCCCGGCTCCTGTCCCTCTGTTCCCTGGCCCCGTCCCCCGCTTGCACTTGCAGCCACCCTCCCCTCGAGCCAGGGTGCCCAGACCCAGGTGCTGCTCCTGGTCGGATCCGGTGCCCTGTGTTCTGGCGCTCTCTTGGACCCCCCAGTGACCTCCCTCCTGCCCTCACCTCCTGGACAGAAGCAGCCGAAGGTGCAGAAGCTGGAGCAGGCGTGCTGGGGGTTGGAGCAGGTCCTGACGCAGGCCTCGCCGCACTCCTGGTACACCTGGTTGGCCGCGCACTGGCCCAAGGCTGCAGGCACGCGCGGCCTCCGTGAGAGCCCGCCCCTCCTGTCCCGCCCCGCCAAGGGCCTAGCCCAGCCCTCCTCCACCCGCTCTCCTTCCGTCTCACAGACATGGGGGGGGCGGCACGGGGGGCCTCTCCCCAGGACTCACAGCAGAGGCCGGGTCCCCGCCAGTTGCTGACGGCCTGGCCAGCCATGCTGCACTGGCGTGAGTACTCAGACAGCGTCGCACAGCTACAGTCCCGCCGGCCTGGCGGGACGCACGCAGCCATGTCCACCTGGCAGCTCAGCACGAATGTCTCTTTGGGCACGTTGCACTCGGGGGACACCAGGGTCAGCAGCTGGCTGCAGGTCTGGGCCTGGGCAGAGGGCCATTCGGGGTTTTGGGGGTCAAGGCCGATCCCACACCAGCCTTACAAGGCTAGGGGTGTCGTTGGCCTCGGAGAGCCCCTCACGCTCCACCGGCCGGCCCCGACCGTGGCTGAACGGCTACCGCGGCCCCTGGGGTCCCCGTCACCTCACGTACATGCTCTGCCTGTGGGACCCAGGGGCTGGGGACGGCCTCGTAGGTGCAGATCTCGTTGGGGTCATCCAGCGTCTGGAGGGCGGCATACACGTGGGGTTCCAGGGGTTTGCCTAGGGGTGGGGGGCAGAGCAGGGTCAGCACCGTGGGGCCGGGCCTCAGGGGGTCTGGGCCCCGGCCCCCACCTACCTTCCTCACTCAGAAACTCGTCCGTCCGCTCGCCGTTGAAGTCTCCACAGAGACCGCACAGCCTGCCCCTGTGCCGCTTCTCGACGAGCACCTGCGGTGGCGGGTGGGTGGGCACTGCCGTCAGGGGGCCCCGGGACCCTCGCCGCACCGGTGGGGTGAGCCCGGGCCCGCCCAGGCTCCTGGTCAGTGCCCCACCCTGGGAGGACCGTGCCCCGGCCCCCCACCCCTGCCGGCGTCCTCACCATGAGGTGGGTGCCTGGGCCCCACATGACCACCAGCTCCAGCTCTAGCTGCTTGGTCACCAGCTGCACGCTCTGGCCGAAGGGTGTTATCTGGAGCCCGTTACTGGTGTAGGGCAGGCTGACGACCCTGTGGGACGAGAGTGGTCAGGGACAGCCCCCTTGCCCGCCCAGCCTCCCACCCCAGCCACGTGGCCTACCCCACATCCTTGACGGAGATGACTGCCTTCTGCACGGTGACCACAGAGGCCCCCAGCTCCACAATGATCCGGGAGATGCTCCCGCTGGGCTCTCGCCGTAGCTGGACGCTGAAGGTGGGCGACGCGTCTTTGCAGGTGGCAGAGAAGATGTAGTTGCAGGTTCCCGGGAAGTCATACACGTGGCCGTCGAAAGTGGAGAAGTGTCCGGCCCCCCATGTGGAGCACCAGCCCTTGTCTGAGCCTGTGGGGGTAGCGGACAGAGTCTTGGGGCCCTGTGTCCACCTGGCTGATGGGGCAGGTGTGGGGAGGCTTGACCCCACGAGCTGGGCCCCTGGCTAAGTTCCAGGCCCTCCTGGTGTGGGCGGGAAAGAGGCCCTGCCCGCCCCGCAGTCCCAAGCCAGCTGTGGGCTGGGTCTGCCTCCCAAGCCTTACAGGAACTGAGGCATCGGCCCCGGGGTCTGCAGGGCACAGAGCTGCAGCTCAGCACCCACGCGGGCACCTGCCCCCTCCGGCTGCGTGGGCTTGTTTCCCTCCAGGCGAGGGGCCGGCTGAGACTTTGCCGAGCTGGGTTCCCCTCAGGGAAACCCCAGACCACGGCTACCCTGTGGCCTCGGTGCTCCGGGCAGCTCTGCAGAACGGGATGGGAGGCCGGCTGTGGCCCTCACCTGACTTTGGGGAGTCCTGCAGCCTCTGGAGGCCCGGGTGCACAAAGGAGGTGTCGTCTAGGCCTGTGTGGACAGAGGCTGCGGTCAGCACCGCCCCGGGTGTGCGGCTTGTCGGCCAGGAGCCGTGTGGCGGGAGCTCAGAGCCTGCTGGCTCCGGCTCTACTCCTCACGCCCTCTGAGCAGCCCGGCTCAGCCACGTGTGTCACACGTGCACAGGGTCCCTGTGTGGGCAGGCCGGTGCACGTGCGTGTGTGGAAAGGCAAGGAGCGGGGCCCGAGGGCGAGGAGATGGCAGTCGGGGGTGCTGGGAGGACGGAGAGGCCCCTGGGGGAACGAGAGGTGTGCGGAGTGGGGCGAGGGGTCCCTGTGCCCCGCCGCACCTGCGGTCTGCCTGCCGGGCTCCCAGCACTCACCCTGCAGGCGCCCCCCAGGTTGAACAGAGAGAGCCCCCCACGCAGGACAGGCTGCCTGGCTCCCCTGTGGACCCCGGGCGGGAGGGGCCTTGTGGTCACTGAGCAGGAGGCCGCGAGGCGACCTGGGGAGGGAGCGGGCCCCTGACAGCACAGGGCTGGGCCTTGGAGGCGAGCCGGCCTGGAGTCGGTGGGCGGCTGTCCGGGCTGTCCTTCCGTCTGGCTGCACCCCACCCACCGTGCTCCCAGGGGTGAGGTCCAGAGTCCCCGGGGGGCTACCCCGTCTACCAGCCGCCCAAAGTGGCTGCGTTCCTACTTCCTCCCTCCCTGTCAACCTCTCAGTCTTGGGATCGTGGTGACCGTTACTAGAGAAATGCCCGGTGAAGACGGTCACGTGACCGCCAGGGGCAGGAGTCGCTGACCCCGCTGGCGACTCCAAGCGCAGCTGGAGTCGGGGGCCTCACCTGTGGGCCGTGGCCTCCTCGGCTCTCCCGCCCTGCCGTGTTCCCAGTGCCTCCGTCCCCCAGACCCACTCGGGCCCTCCGTTCTGCCGAGGCTCCCACCTGCTTCAGCAGCCTGTGCAGCTGTTGGGGTTCCTGATCCTGCCCCCTCCCCTGTGCTCCCTCTGCCTCTGGCTCTGCCGTGTTTCTGGGTCTCAGGGCGATGCCAGGGGATGGGGACAACTGCCCGGTGGCCGAGGGGGTCCCCAGATGGGGCAGGTGGCATAGAGGCTGTGTTGCTCTAGTTCCAATGGGCTAGTGACACTTGGTCTCCTGGGCCTCTTCCCTCCACGGTGTCCCCCACACGGGTCCCCATCTCTGCCCCTCCTCTCAGTTCACCACCGCCCCCAGGACACGTCCGGCTGTATCCTCTGCCCCACCCCCCGCAGCAGGTCACTCCCTGGTCCCCCCCCCCTTGCAGTGGCTACTCCACCAGCTCCTCGTCCCCCCCTGCCAGCCTCACTGAGGCCCTCCGGCTCTGTGTCAGCCGTGGCCCCCACCACTGGCGGCGGAGGCTCCCTTGAGGCACGCTCAGGAGGCAGGCCGGGGGGCCCTCTGCACTTCCCGCTCAGAATCCCAGGACAGGCATGGCCCCTGCCCCGGACCCACGGGGCCCGCAGGGCGGGCGGCTCTGCCATCCCAACCGTTCTCAGCCCCGCAGGCCACAGCGCCGCCAGAGCACGTGCTGTCCCTTCTACAAGCTGGGAGACCCTGGCCGCCCCTGCCCGTTCTGTCTCCACCCCAGCCTGCCTCAGGAGCCTTCTTCCTGTACCTGCCCCAAGTCCCCAGCACTCCAAGGCCCCTGCATCTGAGCTTGTGCTCTTGAGTCTCTGGTCCAGGAGGGCAGGGCCCGCCTTTCAGCACCCTCACGCGAGTTGGTGCTCAGAGGGCGTTTGCCGAAACGTGGATGGATGGGGCCTGTGGCACTCACAGCTGGACCCCCATGGCTCGACATCCACTCGTCACACCGGCAGGCCTGCACCCCACCCCGGCTGGCTCCCGGGTGCCCCCCTTCTCGTCCTGGTTCTGGGTCCAGGTCTCAGAGGGGACGTGCCCAGGCAAGTGGCCTTGGCTGGCCAGGGGTCCTGAGTGCTCAGAGCCACGAGGGTGAGGGACAGGCTTCATGGGAGGGAAGGGGCAGGGCGGGCCGAGGGGAGACCCACTGGGCTCAGGAGTTCATGGCCCACCCCCAGTACCCACACCCAGGGTCCCCGGCCGAGGGCCCGCCAAGGAGGGAGCAGCCGACCAAGGATTAAGGAGAGAGAAGAAACCAGTCATGCTGGGCTCGGGCAGAGAGAGGCCCAGAGGGCTTGGTGCCCGCAGTCTCTGGGCCACCGTAGGACCCCTTGGGGCTGGCTTGGGGGCAGGAGTGAAGGCTGTGCTCAGCCTGTGGCATCGGGGGGTCCGGGGTGGTTACCAGCAACCGGAGGTGGGGATGAGGGGAGGGGGAAAGGGACCCCTGCTCCTTGGGCCTGGCTGGGAAGATGGGGCGGGAGGAAGCGGCAGCCCTGTCTGAGCCTCTGCAACGGTGGTGGTGGCCCTGGGCCCTGACATGAGCCCCCTTCCGGCCCCGCTTCCTTAATCCTTACGGTAGCCACATGGGGGGGGGGAATGTTTCCTCCACTTTTACGGGCAGCGAAACTGAGGCCTAGAGCCCACTTTGTGGCTCGTCTGTTCATAGGACCCAGTGGAGCTGGGGTCTCCAGCTGGGCCCTTCGGCTCCAGCACCCACGAGGCCGCTGCCCTGCTCCCTACACCCTACAGCGCTCTCAGGTCCTGGGGCCCAGTGTGGAGAGCGGAGCCCCGGGCAGCACCGTCCTGTCCAGCATGCCCGCATCTCGCTGCACGCACGGTTGTTGAAGAGACTGTGTGTCCCCGAGGGACCCCTGCCCTGCCGCAGCCCAGCGTCCTTTCTTGGCCACTGTGCCCAGGGCAGGGGTGAGTGGCAGCCTGCTCTCTGGCAGAGGCCCGGGTCTTGGCGAGTGGGGGGCAGCTACAGAGCAGGGAGGGGCCTCCGCTCCATCGACGTCCTTGCGGCCAGCCTGATGCCGGGGCAGCGGGCGTCTGTCCACCCCTGTGGCGCGGCCTGTGGGCCCCCACTCACCAGCGCCGAGCAGGGCTCCCCCGCAGGACAGGAGCAGCAGGAGCCGAGGCCCCAGCATGATGCGTGAAGAGAGGTCACCGCTGGACCCGGCGCCTCCCGTCGCGAACACCGGGCAGGCTCCCTGCACCTGTGTGCAGCCCGAGTGGCCGGCCCCGGACGCCTTATGTAGTGGCTATAGGCCCCGCCCCTGCCTCACCCACTGGGCACCGGGGTGGCCAGACAGGACTTGGCCTTCGGAAAGCTCTTTGGTGGGCGGTAGCCCCATTATCGCTGGCCTCCAGGCAGGGGCCAGCATGGGCCCTCCAGGGCCTTGCAGACACGTCCTGTGTTTGCTCCAGGCTGAGGTGGCAGGGGCACCATCAGCCACACCTTGGGGGCTGAGAGGGTGCTCGCCCCGGGCGTGCAGGGAGGCTCCTGGGCACCGCTCGTCCCTGGCGGGGGAGCCCAAAGTGCTCGGATGGTCCCTGGGGTGGACTCCACGCTCATCCAGACCCTGGCACCCCCAGAGGTGCCAGCCTGCCCAGCCCCACCCCTGCCTGGGAGCAAAGACCACCCAGTGGAAGGACCACATTTTGGGGTGGGGCCATCACTGACAGCAGCAGGCCTTGGGACACCTCCCCAGGGCCGATACCACCCCAAAGTGCAGGGGCCCCCGTTGGGCACCTCCTCCCTGGTGATCCTTCCCCCCCAGCCCCCTGGGAGGGTGAAGCACCAGAGTGGTCCTGCTGTATCCAGAAGGGCCCCCGTTACCTTTTTCTGACCCCCATGGCTCTGAGTTGCTTGTAGGCAGAGGAGTAGGGCCGGAGCGGCCACAGGGGGCTGCCCATCTGGGAGGGCATCTCTGTGGGGGCTGGGTGCCAGCCTCTGGGTGCCAACCTCCCAGGCAGAGGAGCAGGGGCTGTGCCCACTGCCTCCTGGGAGAAGGGCATGGCTGGAGGTGGGGGGGGGGGCAACAGCTCAGGGGACAGGGAGTGGGCAGGACACAGGCCAGTACCGAGAAAGGGGTCAGGGTTAGGCCCAGGATGAGGATCATGATCAGGGCAAAGGTCAAGATCATGGTCAAGGTGAGGGTCATGATCAGGGAGGGTCAGGAGGTGTGTGTGTTTCGGATCCTTTGTGGGATCTTCCAGCAGTCGGGGAGCAGGTATGGGTTTGATGATTCTCCAGGGCAGCCTGGCCTTAAATGGGAGCCTGTGTGGGACCCCCATGTAGGAGCCTGGGGCCCTGGTACAGGGGCTTCCCCTTTCCTGAGGTTGGTTCTGGCCCCACAGAGACTTGGGGGTGCAGGAAACCTGGCCTCCTGCTGCCGAGGAACCCCCAGGCTGAGCTCCCCACATGACACTCCACCCTGCCTCACAGACACCTGTGTTTACGCTAAATAAGCTATAGTCTTAACATAAAATTGTTTAAAAAAAATTTTTTTTTTGTTTATTTTTGAGAGACAGAGTACGGGAGGGGTAATGGCAGAGAGAGAGGGAGACACAGAATCTGAAGCAGGCTCCAGGCTCTGAGCTGTCGGCACAGAGCAGGATACGGGGCTCAAACCCACAAGCTGTAAGATCATGACCTGAGCCGAAGACGGACACTTAACCGACTGAGCCCCCAGGTGCCCCTTAACACAAAATTCGTTTCATGGAGAGCTGCACTCAGCGGCAGCTGGCCCTCCGGTCCCTGAGTCTGGGCCAGGTGGGTGTAAGGTCCCCAGGTGTGCTAGGCACTCCCATGCCTGCGTTTTCCTTTAACTCAGAAGCAGAGGTGGATAACGAGGGGTTCCAAGATGCTCTCCTGCGTTCCTCTGCCCTGGAACCACCCCTGCTGGGGTCACTGCGGCCAGAAGCCTGGGCACACAGGGTGAGGTCTGTCCAGGCTCTGCCGTGGGGCCACTGTGGGGGTTCTCCCTGCCCTTGGAGAGCTCACACCCTCATGGGGGTCTCACATCGGAGCTCTGAACTTAGAGGGGGCAAGCCGTTGGGTGGGTGGGGGCTGAGGTCCCACAGGGACAGGTGGGTGGGTCCTCCTTGAACCTCAGCCCTGGCCAGGATGCTCGGTGGGTAAGGGTGCCTAGACAGGTGGCAGTGGGGAGGTGACTTAGCAGACCTTGGGACAGGCAGGATAAGAAGAGAGGCCCAGAACCCTGCTGGAAAAACATACCTGGGATGCCTGGGGCCCTCTCCCACCAATTAAAGCCACCCCTGAGGTCCCCTTGGGCCAGGGCTGCCAGGCCTTGTTCTCTGCCTGGACCCTTGTGAGCCCCCCCCCCCCCAGCTGCTTTGCCCACCCACAAGTGGAGTTCTCACCCAGCCACAGGGCTGCCTGCTACCCCTCCCAGGAGGCACCCGACCACAGGGCCTTGGCACGGGCCGCTCAAGCCTCAGGACATGCCAGGGGGACAGCAAGGAATGGAGCCAGAGAGGGAACTGTGGTCATGGGCACACCCCCGGATCACTGACGTGTAGGACCTGGGGGAGGGCCAGGGCTTGTGGCACATAAGGGGTCCCCACGTTGGGGTCTCCAGTGGCACCCCTCCCCCACCCCCAGCAGCTTGAAGGACTCCAGTGTGGCCCCAGCAGAGCTTGGGTCACGTCACCAGGACTGCCAACAAGGCTGTCATGGGGCCTGGACTAAAGAAATCTGTATACGTGTGCATGTGTGAGACTCGGTTTGAGTTTCCTGGAAAAAGCTGTACATTCCAGGGGCTGTCACCTCCGAGCTGTTCAGGCCTTGTGTGCACAGTTAGTGGACGGCTCTCGCCTGGAGCCGCGGGTCCCAGGTCCCTTTCTATACACCGGTTTGGCGGGAAATCAGGCAGAATGGCGTTTCTCTTTGCTGACCTGGGAGCCCTGAATGTGCTGAGCAAACAGTAGGAGATAAGACTGTGTGCACCCATTGTTCCTAGCCGTGCGGGTGATAAAGGCACAGCCCGCTGGCCAGCCTTGGGAAGCGGAACCCACGGGCTGGACAAATGGGTGATTGTTCGGCCTCACGCCCCAACTCAGACCCCTGCCCTCGCCCTCTGTCTGCATGGCGGGGCCCTGAGTGGCACATCTGGCCCCGGGCCCCGGCTGGTGCTCCAGAGGGCCCGCAGCCCCAGGGCCCAGTGTCTCCGCAAAGGGGCCCTTCACGGCCCACTCGGGAGGGCGGGTGCTGGCCCCTAGGCAGTGGCTCTCCCGGAGGCCTTGACCTGACCTTCACTTGGGACCGAGAGCCTGCTTGAGGATGTAGGCATTCCCCGCCGGCAGGTGCTTCCAGAAAGCTCCTGAGCAGGCTTGGGGTCCCCAAGACCCTGGGTTTGCTGGACCCAGGTTTGTGGAGGGGAAAGCGCCAGAGTACACAGTGGCCAGCCAGCCCCTCTGGGCCCCACCGGCCAGGCGTGGCATTCCTCAGGGGAAGGCAGGTCAGGCTTCACCCCAGGCTCGAACCACGGCTCGGCCCCAGCGATCACCGCCTGATCCAAGTGCCGAAGACCACGGCTTTGGGGAAAGGTTTCCATACGGGAGCCGAATGTGTCCCGGGCCTGGCCAGCGGCCGTGACCTTTCTGAGGGGTGGGCCCGGCAGCAGCCAGGGAGGCTGTGGTGACCGACAGCGCTGGGGTGTGTGGCCCACATGGGGTTCCATTGCTGGGTGCGAAGTGGGGCGTCCTCCACCCCTGCCATCAAGGACAGAGCTGAGGGGCTGGGCTCAGCCCCTGGGCACCTGCCGATTGGGGACATTGTGCAGACCAGGAGACCCAGGGCCTGGAGGGGCCTGGGAGGGGACCCGGCAGTGGAGGGACCTCTGGCCTGTGGCGAGAGTCACTCCAGCCCCACCTTTGCCCCAAGATCCGCGTGTAGCTGGGGGCCCAGCAGGTGCCCCTCCTTCTCTCTCTCTCTCTCTCTCTCTCTCTCTCTCTCTCTCTCTCTCTCCCCCCACCAAGTGTCATTCTTGATCCCCACCCCCGGCAATCTGCAGCCCCTTCCTCCTCAAGACCCCCAGCCCTGGAGCTGCAGGCCTGCGACCCCAGGTACCCCCGTCATGCCCCAGCCTGCCTCACTTGCCCTGCTCTCTGGCCCCCTGCCCCCCTCCCGGGCCGGCCCCTCCAGACCCCAGCCCTGCTGAGGCAGCACCATAGGCAAGGGGCCCCTGGGCCACCCCTGCTCCCTGAGCCACCCCTCCTGTGGTCCCGGGGCCACCCTGCCGCCTGCCCTCCCCCCAACCCCGCACCTGACCCTGCTAGGTCTGCACCTTTAACCTCTGCCTGCCCTAGGCCTGGATTTGGGATGGGTGCTGCCCACCCGGGGCCAGGGCACCGGCCGGCACCCCCTGCCTTCCGTCGGGGGTGGGGGGGACCCTGTGCTGATTCCCGTGGTAGCTGACTGGCTTGTTTCCCCAGCTCCAAGTGGAGGGTCCGGAACCCTCTGTCCCCTCAGCTGAGGGCCCCCTGGGAGTGACCGCAGTGATGTGCCCCCAGCCCCTGGTTGGCCCCCAGCGGCCCCCCCCTCCCCGCCTTGGCTGAGTGCCCCCCGCACCTCTGTGCTGGGGCCCCGATTGCCAGCGGATGTTGGGAGAAAAGCAAACAGATAAGGTCGGTCAGGCAGGATTTGGGGTTTGGGCCCCGGTGGCAGGAACACCGCGAGCCAGGCGGGGGGGTTATCTGGCCTCCCACGTATGGAGGTGGCAGGTTCTGGAGTGTTTGCTCTCCGCTGGTGGCCAGGGGGTGGAGGCTGATGTTGGCGAGCACATTGGGAATAGGGGGGTCATGTTGGGGGGCGTCCAGTTCCGGCTGCGCCCAGACGGGGCAGCTGTCTGCAGCACACGCTTGCTTCTCTCCGTCACGTGGGTCCACGCTGTGGCCACAGCCCTCCCCGGCCCTTGCCGCGTGCTCACGCGGGGAGAGAGGCAGGACGGAGCTGCCTCTTCTTACAGGGGCACGAATCCCATCCTGGGGGCCCCAGCCTCACGACCCCATCAGCTCCCAAGGGCCCACCTCCTAATTCCACTCCCTTTGGGTAAGAGCTTCAACATATGAGGTTTTGGGGGGTGGTCGCACACAGGTGGTTCATCACAGTGTGGGAGGTAATCAGGCTTGGGGGTCCTGCCGGGCCACGAGTCGGGTGGTCTCTGAGGGCAGACGTCTTCTGAGCTGGGAAGGCCCTGAGCGGCCCAGGAAGGCTTCCTGGAGGAGGTGGGCTAAAAGTGTGGGCCAGACAGACCGTCAAGGCCAGGAGCTGGGCCAAGGGAGGGAGAGGTCACGCCAGAGTGTGTCCTGGCTCTAGAGTGAGCTGGAGGAAATGGAGAAACTGAGGACCGGGGGTGGGGGAAAGAGGAGGGGCCCTGCACGAAGGGGAGAGGCAGCCGGCGAGGGTGGGCCCGGCCAGGTCCGAGGGGTCCTGGGGCAGGCTGGCACTGCCCGGTGTGGCCTGCAGTGCTCCGGGAGCAAGACCGGCGCTCCCGTGGCCCACAACGGCTGGTTCCACGTGGCCGGTCAAGGACACAGAGCACACCGTACGGGACCAGGTGGCCTTCTAGGGCCACTCACACCAGGGGCCGGCCCAGGGGGACCTCAAGTACTCCCTACTTGCTAAGCAAGTACTCCCAGCCTTCGGACCGCTGCTGGCCTGCCCTCCAGGGGGGCCCAGAACACACCGGACGAGAGGGCCAAGGCCCCGAAAAAGCCTGCGTGGCAGGGAAGGTCCCAGGGGGTCTGAGGCTCCAGACCCATCCAGCATCAGGGGGCAGGGGGCTGAGACTGGCCTTGGGAACAGCCAGTTCCACGGTCCCCTCCTGCTAAAGCAGCCCCCGTGGCTGGGGTTAGGAAAGTGGGCTGCACCTGGGTGAAGGGACACAGAGGTCCCTCTGACCCTAACCTTCCCCCCCGACCTGAGCACAAGAGGAGGTGACACGGATGGTGTGGCCGACTCACCTTCGGAGGCTTGTTGGGGGCACTGACACCTGCCGTGTGCAGGCGGTGGCCTCGGTGGCCTCCCTCTGCAGAGTTTCAGGAGGGACACGGGGGGGGGGCAGGGGCGAGAGGGCCCCGGCTGGTGGTGGCTGGACCCTGGCCAGAGGACACTTCCGCGCACCCCACTCCCAGCCCCGCCGCAGAGGCAGGACTCCTCTGCCGCTCATGGCTCTCCATCGTTTCCAGGCTCAGAGCTGGGTCCCCGTGACCCCACGCCCCTCAGAGGTTATGAACCATTTCTGGAACCGTAGGAGCCAAAGGCACGGGATGGAGTCTCTCTTCTCCTCCCAGTGGGTAAAAGCATGACTTTTTGTTGGGCGTGTTGGTTTCACTCTTGTTTTCCTTAGCAGCTCAGGCAGGTGTAACCGAGCCACCAAAAACCGCATGTGTTTGAAGAGTGCCGCTTAATGGGTTTTGACCCAAGCACATTCCCGCCACCACCACGGGGACAGCAGGGCCCCAGGTGGCCTCGAGCGCTTTTGCGACCCATCCGCACAGGCAGCACGCGGACCCAGCGCACACACTCAGGCTCCGTTGCATCGTCCAGATTTTGTGTCAAGAGAATCCTGCCGTATGGACTCTTTCATCTGGCTGGTTTCGTTCGGCATTTTGAGCGAAATCGTTTGAGATTCATCCCCGCTGTTGCCTGATCAGCACTCCGTTCCATTTCAGCGACGAGCAGCGCTCCCTGGCGGGGCGCCGCGGTCTGCTCGTCCGCTCCCCCGGCGCTCGTGTGCGCACAAGTCACGTGCGTGATGCCCGGGCGTGGCATGACGGGCACGTGGCTGGTGGCTTTCTGACTTCTAAGGGGCCGGGCGAGCTGCTCCCCAGAGCGGCCGCACTGATTCGCATCCCCGCACCCTCTGTTTCCTCCAGCACTTGGCGGGAGCGTCATGGCCATCGTAGCAGGAGAGGAGCCGCATCCCGCACACACACTCACTTGCCATCCGTGTGCCTTCTTTTGTTTTCTGTTTTTTTGTTTTTTTTTTGTTTTTTTAATGTTTCTTCATTTTTGAGAGAGACAGAGAGAGAGGGAGACACAGACTCCAGAGCAGGATCCAGGCTCTGAGCTGTCAGCACAGAGCCCGACGCGGGGCTCGAACTCACAAACTGTGAGATCAGGAGCTGGGCTGAGGTTGGACACTCAACCGACTGAGCCACCCAGGCACCCCGGTTTTAAAGTTTATTTATTTATTTTGAGAGAGAGCAGGGAGGGGCAGAGAGAGAGGGAGAGGGAGAATCCCAGGCGGGTCTCAAACTCACACACCTCAAGATCATGAGCTGAGCTGAGTCAGGTGCTCGACCCACTGAGCCACCAGGCGCCCCCACCCGTCCGTCTATCTCCTTTGGTCAAGTGCCTGTTCACATCTTTGCACATTTTAAAACCAGATTATTTGGCTTTGATTCAGTTCTGAGGGCTCTTGATCTATTCTGGACACGAGTCCTTCTTCATCAGACGCAGGGTTTCAGAGTGATTTCTTCCTGTGTGTCGCTTACCGAGATACCCTAATCATGTCTCTCAAAGAGCAGATGTCCTGGGGCGCCTGGGTGGCTCAGCCGGTTGAGCGACCGATGTCGGCTCAGTTCGTGATCTCACGGTTCGTGGGTTCGAGCCCCGTGTCAGGCTCTGTGCTGACAGCTCGGAGCCTGGAGCCTGCTTCGGATTCTGGGTCTCCCTCTCTCTCTGCCCACCCCCGCTCATGCTCTGTCTCAGAAAGAAATGAGCATTAAAAAAAATAATAAAAATTAAAAAAAAGAGCAGACATCCTCAATCTGGACAGTGTCCAGTTTACCGAGTTTTCTTTGATGGATTACGCTTTTTCAGTGTTGTAGCCGGGAAATGACACTTTATCATTACGAAGTGACTTTATTCTTGTCTGCTAACATTCTCTGCTCTGAAGTCTTTGGCGTTAACATTGTCTCTGGATCCTTGTCTCAGTGTGTTCGCATGTCCTCTTCTGTGCCTCTGCCTTGAAGACTCGCGTGCGCCTTTACACCGACAGTGGGTTTCTTTAGGCAACTACAGAGGGGACCAGCTAGTTTATGCGGCCTGAGAACCTGTGTGGGGCTCCTGGGCCCCCGGCGCTCGTGCCGAATGCAGCCATTGAGACTCGGGCTCCAGTCACCCTCCTGCCTCTGGTTCCCTTTCTTCCGTCTTCTTTTGCTTCTTTTGGATCAGCTGAATACTTTCTCGTGAGTCCTCGTGCCCCTTCACCGTGCCACGTGCGACAGCCCGACTGCCCGAGTCACAGCCCGGCTCTGGGAGACACCGCCCCGCGTGCCACGGAGCCCGCACCCACGCCCACGCCCGTCCCCGTGGTGGGTTATCTCCGAAGAGGCTGAAATACGACACGGCAGGCTTCCACGCCCGTGTGCGCGCGTCAGCAGGCCTGTCTTCACCTCCCGACACCGTTCGGTGTCCGCGGACGCCTTCTTCCTGCCTTTGTTTTTGGGGCGTTTCCCTGGGATGCCAGTTTCTTTTCCTTTGTGTCCCTTGGTGGTTCTGACGGAATCACCGGCCACCGGGTCATGTGTGCTCGTCTCTAGAGATGCGTCCCCACTCTGGTTCCTTTGCGGCCGGTCTCACTGTGACTTCCTTCCTGTTTCTCGTCTGACCCCCCCAGTGCGTGGTTCCTCTCTGGACCTACGACCTCGGCTTCCCTGACACTGTCCCCGTCCCCGAGGAACGGCTTCAGCCCTTACGGTGCCTCTGTGGACACGCGGGGTTCGGCCGCCGTAACCGCGTGGGCACCCCTCCGGCTCACCCTAACTCCTGCGCAGCCCTGCCCTCCCCGACCCCGTGTCTCCCCTGCCCTCCTGGGGTCACAGCCCAGCTCCTCCCGGCCCCCTCCCTGCGGTGACCGGGAACCTTCTTTTCCGGGATGGCCACCCTCGCTGCCCGGTGACCAGTGTCTTGACTGTTTTCCATACTGTGATCCACCTTTCAGCCTCGGGGAGGAGGGAGACTGGTCTCCGTCACTTCCTTCGCTGGAGGCGGACGTCCCGGATGAGATGGAACTTAAAAAAAAAATCACACCGTGGTACATAGTCACTAAGCAAAATGTGGAAAAATGCATAAAAGTACCGCCACCACCCCCGCCCCCGGAGTCCCCGTGTCCAAACCCGCGAACCTTCTGAGCACCTGCTCCTTCTCTGTGTGCCCAGCACCCATATCCCTCTCCCGGGATGGCCCCGACACCAGGCGTCCACGCTCCCCGCTCTGGAGGCTGGAGTCCCAGACCCAGGTGCCGGCAGGTGGGTTCCCGTGAGGCCCTGGGGGCGGGTCTGTTCATGCCCCTCCCCCAGCCGCTGGCGGGTCCGGCTTCTCTGGGGCTTATAGACGCACCCCCCCCACCGTCCTCGCGTGGCCATTCCCTGTGACTCAGAGTTTCCCTCTTTTCACTGGGACATAGTCCTGACAACCTCTAATGACCTCATCTTAACTCACGACACCCGCAAGGACCCCGTTTCCAAATCAGGTCCCCTTGCGAGGTCGTGGGGGTGCTGACTTCAGCCCAGGAATTGGGGAGACACGGTGCAACACCAATTGTACACTTCCACGTCCGGGGTCTTGTCTCGGGGCCGCAGTGCAGGGATCCCTCTGCCCTTTGGAGACACTGTTTCGGGGGCTACACGGTGCATCCTTTTGATCTTTCGGGAGGTGCGTGGGACAGGCCGGTCTTCCCGAGGCCTCTGTCCTCGTCCTGCACTGCGGGCTGCTGTTGCAGAAGGAGAAGCCCTTTCCCCGGACCCTGCCTGGCCCCAGAGGGGTCTGGGCCATGGGTGCCCCTGTGCCAGACCTCTGTCCCTCAGGCGTCTGAGCCTGCTGCACACAAGCGATCCTCCCATGGACTCCCCCAGGGTATGAGTCTCCTCCTGGGTCTCACCCAAATGAATGGGGCACGCCCGGGCCCGCGGCCTCACTGGGGCACTCACAGCCTACAGGACAGGGCGGTGATGACCCCTTCACGACTGCAGTCTGTGCTCACTGCCCTGTTCCGGGCTCTGGTCCCCGAGGGTCTGTGGCTGGAGTCTGCCCCCCCCCCCCAATGAGCCCACCCCCTGCTGACCCCATGCAGGGTTGATGGGCCGGCAGTTGCCTGCGAGCTGCTCCTTGAGAGCTTTTGTTGACTTTCCAGCTGGCCAGCTCTGTAATCTGCTGGTCAAAGGCCACATCCGCTTCCTCGAGAACTGTGCACGTGGCCACAGGTCCATGCCCTGCCCCTGCTCCAGCCGGTGCTGCGTTACAGACCCTGGTTCCAGGTCCAGCTCTGGCATTCTGGCTTTGTGGAGCCCTGGCACCTCCTGGGGGGTGGCCACCTGCACTCTTTCTTCAGGAAAATGGGGACATCGGAAGCTCTCCGTCTACCCCTGGCCTGTGCATACGGCTGAGGCCACACCCGGGGGAGACGGGACCCTTTCCAGGGGCAGGGGACACAGGCTCTGGTCTTTTGGTCTGGTCTCAGCTCCTTGCTGGGTGGGGCCAGGGGCTGTGTGGACCTGTGCAGGCAGGGTCCCATCTCTTCCCACCCCCAGAGCTAAGTGGTAATTCTGGCCACTTCCCAAGCCTCACAGGCCTTAGGTCTTAGTGGTCACATGTCCCCTGTCCCTGGGGCCCTTCGGTCCTCTCCCGGCCCCTGGCTTCCCTGGGAGGGGCCCAGACCAGGTGGGGCCCAAGTATTTGGGTCACAAAGGGCCCCGATGGCCCTCTGGGGGCCTCCGGGTGGGGCCAGGGCCCCCCTCTTGATGCGGGACACAGACTGGCCTTTTGTGCGTGGCAGGCCGAATCTCAGGGATTTCCTCAGGCACTCACTCACTGGGCCGAGCTCCCACGTGGCCAGAGGTGGGCAGCCCGCCGTAGGGCAGGGCCAGGCAGGGAGGGCCATGACAGAACAGGGGACGGCTGACTAGCTGGGGACAGAGTCCCCACTGAGTGTGACTCTTAGAGCAAAGGGGTCCCTGTGGTGCGAGTGACCGTTGCTTCCTGGCCGTGCTGTGGGAGCACAGGGAGCGATGGCCGCTGTCCCAGTTCGGACCAGGCACAGAAAGGGGAGAGGCCCGCCCTGCATGCCGGCTGCAGACCTGCAGTCCCAGCTGGGGCGGGGGCCCCTGGGCCCGAGGGGACCAGAGCCGTGCAGGACGCCTCCCAGGGCCCACTGTGCACAAAGACCGTGGTTCCTGGGCCGGTGAGCGTGCTCGTCTGCTTGACCGCCAGGGGGCAGGGGCCCCGACTGCAGGGCACCTGGGGTGGGCGTGGCCACACTCACCGTCACGCTCAGGCTCATGTGTCCAAGTGCCTGGGCAGTTGCACACACCTTGCCCACATGCTGGCCCTGGTGTGCACATCCTCACCACTCACGTGTGTGTGTGGTCCCACACGCCTGCTCCCTCACGTGGTCACACACACACACACACACACACACACACACGCACACACGCCCCCCAGGACAGAGTGCGGGAGCCAGGCGCCACCTGCTGGTGAACATCATCCTGGTGTGACACCTGCTTCTGGAAGCTTCCAGAGCTAGCTGTGCTCAGGTGGGGGTGGGGACACAGTCCCAGGGGCGAGGTCCCTGCACAGGAGGCTGTGGGGGCCCCCAGCTCCCAGAGCAGGCCCAGGTGGGCAGGCAGCACAGCGCACTGGGAGGGTGGGAGCACCCAGCTCCCGGGACCCCCACCCCGGCCTGGCAGGGCCTGCGTGCGGCTCCGGGGGAGGAGGCCCTTGGCTGCACCTGACCTGAGGGACTCTGGTCCCCACGCTCTCCGTGGCTGTGCTGAGTCCCTCTTTCCTGTGAACGTTCAGACTCCGACACCAGCTTTCCACCTCTGCTGCCCACAAGGACCCCAATGATTTGCAGTCGCCTGGCCTGGCCCGGGAGGAGGGGGCAGTTGCCTGAAGGTCAAAGGGAAGGTCACCTTGGCTTCCGCCCCTGGGGGACCCCGCTCACCAAGGACTCACGGGTGGGATCTTCCCCACCATCTTTCTGCGAAGTTGACAGGCATCCAGCTGCCTTGACCCGCCTCTCCCTTCACCTCCCGTGGCTGCCCCGCCCCTGGCTCCCTGGGACCGTGGTCCCCACCCCCAGATCTGATCATGATGCTTAGGACATGTCCACAAGCACCGGCTGCCCCCCATGAGAGAGAACTCGGGGGCTCCACGTGTGCCTGCTGGGACCCCGCAGACCTGCCCCTTGGCCTGAGGCGGGGTCTGGGGCCTGGCCCGGGACTCTGAATGGTCACTGGGCAGCTGGCAAGTCTGGGGGCATCAGGGGGCGGGCTCGGCTGGGGATGGTACTTGGGGCAGAGCTGGTCTCCGCCTCCCCAGCCAGACCTCTCCAGGTCACTACGCACAGACCCCGAATTCCGAGGTGTCGCCCGCCGCCCCAAAAGCGCCCCGGCGCTCAGTCTCTGTGCTGTTGCAGCTGAGGGCAAGGTCAGAGGTCTTGGTGGGCGTGTCAGGCCAACGCGGTGGGCCCCAGACCCCCGATCCCGGAGACTGCCTCCTCCTGGCCACCCCCAGCCCCTGGGAGAGCACCTTCCCCACAAGGCTTCTCAGGACGGGACCCCCTGCACCCCTACTCCTCGAAACACTGGCAGCGGAACCCTGCCTGGTCTGGGAAGCGTCCCGGTGGCCGGAGACCTGCTTGGCCCGTCCAGCGCTGCCCCTGGTGGGGTAACAGCCCGTTTCCTAACTCGCCCGTAGGTGGGGACGAGCCACATCAGGGAAGGGGGTGACCCAGGGTCACACGCACCTGGAGCCTGGCCCACTCTGGCCCCCTCAGGCCCAGTCACCTTGGTGGTCATTGTGGTTGGTGCTGTTCGGGGATGGCAGCTGAGGACAGTGTCTGGCCTGAGGTCCTCAAACCCCCAGCCAGCCACACGCCCACCGCCCAGGCGGCCCCTTCTGGGCTGGGGGCCTTCATAGTCACTGCCTGTTTGCTCATGGGCAGACCCCTCACTGCCAGGGACTTAGCTGGCCTCCTCCCGGGTCCCAGCAGCCCGGCTGAAGGCCCTGCCTGTGTCTGTGGGGACTTCTGCCCCATGGGCCGCTGCTCTCCCCTGGCAGCTGGCCCTCCTGCCCCCAAGACACCGCACGGACCACAGGCCATAGATGGGGATAGGAAGTGGCAGTCCACACAGGGGCACGGGAACCGGCCTCTGCCATCAACAACTGTGAGCTTTTATTGAGCACCAAATGTATGCAGCACCTGCTGAGGGTGGGAGGCCCCAGAGCAAAGAGCGGGCTGGCCCTGAAGAGGCCGGTGAGGACCTGTGGCTGCAGACACCCCCAAAACCTCCAGCCCCAGCCCTGCACGCCTGGGCCCACCTCCTCCTCCTCCCCCTGCGCTCTCCCCCATCCTCCTTCCTCCCCCTGCCCTCTCCCCCATCCTTCTTCCTCCCCCTGTTGACCTGACCTGTTGCTGGGGGGTGGGGACCCGGAGGAAATGACCTCTCGGGACCTGACCTGTTGCTGGGGGGTGGGGACCCGGAGGAAATGACCTCTAGGGACCTGACCTGTTGCTGGGGGGTGGGGACCCGGAGGAAATGACCTTTAGGGACCTGACCTGTTGCTGGGGGGTGGGCTCCAGCAGAAGGCAGCCTTGATCCTCTCCCAGCCTGTCCCTCTAGGGGCCACGTCGGGCCGGGGCAGGGCCAGGAGGGACCCCCTGGGTGCTGAGTGAAGGCTGCGGTGGGCTAGGTGTGGCCAGTGTCCCCCTGCCCAGGGGACAGATGCAGGGATGGGGAGGGTCCTGTCTGGTAGCTGACACGGTGCTCTTGGTGTGGTCCTGGGTTCCTCACCCTAACTCCCCTCCCTCATGCCTCACCCAGCCCACCTCTGCCCTAATCTCACCCCAAGCCGCAGCCTAAACCCCTCGGCCCTGAGCCCTGAACCCTCACCCGTAACCCCAGCCTAACCTCTCTCCCTGAAGCCCCCTGACCCAACACCCCCGAGGCCGGACCCCTCTGAGCTGACCCCAATCCTCTGAGCCTTGCCCCATCTGTGCCCCCGACAGTGTGTGAGTGTCAGACATGCAGGCCCTGAGCCCCAGCCCTCTCTGTCCGCAGGCACATCCCACCTGGGCCCGAGGGCAAGGCCGTGCCAAGCGGGGACTGTACTCCCCAGGACACTGCTCGATTCTGTGATCCGGACAAGGGGCCGCCAGGCTCCTTCACGTCTGAGAAGCAAACCGATCCTTGGGGGCCTCCTGGCCCCAAGATCCCAGGGCTGGTTCCCGGAAGATGCGGGCACAGGAAGGGCGGTGCTGGATGTGAGCCCACAACAGGACCTGGTCATAAACCGGGTGGGGCCGCGGGGCAGACAACTGGCCCTCCCCGGTGGTTCCTTCCCAGCCTGGCCCCCAGCTGTCGGCCTTTCCTAGGAACTGGCACCTTTGTTTGCCCTTTGAAGGAGGTGCTGGCCTTGCCTGGCCGAGCCCTGGCCCCGGGGGCTGCAGACACAGAGTCCACCCCGCCCGGCAGCGGGCACAGGCCTGGGGGACCACCGCTGCCCAGGCAGGGGGACCGGGACCCAGCCTAGGCAGGGCACGGGCGGAGGCCCCGCGGCCGCTGCCTGGCCCTGAGCTGGGGCCGGGAGCCGACGGTTCCTCTTTCCTGTGGCCTGGCGGCGTCTTGGATGGAGGAGGGTGAAGGTCCACTGAGGGAGAAGGGCCCACTGTCATTTTAGGTTGAAAGGGGACGCTGGGCAGGGGAGCTAGTGTTTGTTCCGCTCCTGCTGGCGGTCCCTCCCCAGGCATCGATATTCGTGGGGTGATTCTAGTAACACTCTCAGACGGGAAATTGTCTCAGCCACTCCCTGGCGTGGCTCAAGATTCCCTTGGGACCCCCAAGGCCCTTGGTGGGGGGGCCGTGAGCACCGGACTGTCTTCAGGACGAGACCGCCGGTGATTGGCCCGTTTCACTGGGCTCGCGCTGGCACGGGTGGTACGGAGCCGCCTGGGGGAAGCCGGGGGCTCCTTTGCAAGGTGACCCTGTCCCCACCACACGTTGCCGGGGGGCCCGGTGGGGAGCGTCCCTCATCTCACTTCCTCTAGTCTTGGCCCCGAGGTGAGGACGGCCCGGCCCCAGGAAGCCCTGTCTGGCGGCTGCGGTGTGAGCACAGCCGGCCCCTCGGAAGAAGCGCTGGCTTCTGTGCGGTGGGTCCCAGACCTGGACCCTGGCGGCCCTTCTCCCAGGACGAATGAGGGACCCCGTGGCCTCAAGGAAAACAGCGGACAGGACTGTCGTCGTTGCCACGGGAAATCTGAGCTTTCAGGTTAGGGGTTCGGAGCCATGTCAGCGAGGCGGCTTCCCGACCTCAGGGCCGGGCCACGCGGTGGAGGAGGGAGCGCGAGAGTCCCTGCTGGGAACGGGCCATCTGCAGGGGGACGGTCTGCGGGGCTCTGGGGACAGTGCGGGCCGCGTGGAAATCACGGAGCAGGATGGACCGGGGGTGGGGGCTTTGCTGTGACCCACGGGGAGAGTCAGCTGCTGTGGGTTCACCTGCCACGGGCTGGGGGTGGCTCTCTTCCCAAAGGACCAAGTCCAAAAACAAACAAACAAACAAACAAACAAACAAACATAAGAAGAAATGTGGGCCCTGGGTGGCTCGGTCAGCTGAGCGTCTGACTTTGGCTCAGGTCATGATCTCACGGTTTGTGGGTTCAAGTCCCGCATCGGGCTCTGTGCTGACAGCTCGGAGCCTGAGTCACCTTCGGATTCTGTGTCTCCCTCTCTCTCTCAAAAATAAATAAATAAATAAACAAATAAATAAATAAACAAACCAAAGGACCAAGTCCACGTTCTTTGAGGAGGTGATGGACCTGCCCCTGCCTTTTCCCGCTTCTGTGTGAAGCTGTGTTTTCTCTGGTCACTTCCATCCAGACGAGGTGTCCCAACAGATGGACGGTGGACCCACAGCCAGGAGACGAACCTGCTGCCATGAATCCCGGAGTCCTGATCTGCACAAACACCTTTCTTCTCACTGAATTTATGTGTTGGAAAAGAAACAAGTTTATTTTATTTTATTTTATTTTATTTTATTTTATTTTATTTTATTATTATTTTTTAATATTTATTTTTGAGAGAGACAGAGCATGAGCAGGGGAGGGGCAGACAGAGAGGGAGACCCAGAATCCCAAGCAGGCTCCAGGCTCCAACCTGTCAGCAGAGAGCCCGACGCGGGGCTCGAACTCACAAACCGTGGGATCATGACCTGAGCCAAAGTTGGACCCTTAACTGCCTGAACCACTCAGGTGCCCCCAAAAGTTGTATTTTATAAAACTGTTACATACATTAGCATACGATATGTTCATGTTATTCTTTTTTTTTTTTTTAATTTTTTTTTCAACGTTTTTATTTATTTATGGGACAGACAGAGACAGAGCATGAACGGGGGAGGAGCAGAGACAGAGGGAGACACAGAATCGGAAACAGGCTGCAGGCTCCGAGCCATCAGCCCAGAGCCTGACGCGGGGCTCGAACTCCCGGACCGCGAGATCGTGACCTGGCTGAAGTCGGACGCTTAACCGACTGCGCCACCCAGGCGCCCCTGTTCATGTTATTCTTAACTGAAGTAACTCACATTTTAAGAATTTCTAAGTTTTAATACCCGACGTGACCAATATTGATAGATCTCACCCACATAAACCAAAGCTCCGTTGGGGCCCTTGACACTTTTTAAGGTGTGAAGAGGTTCTGATGTGGAGACGGCTGTCCCTGTCATTAGGGAGAACAGAGGATTCATTTTCCTCGTCCAGCTGGGGATGCCCCTCTTGCCAACTGGAAAGAGCGTGTGCTCCTGGGCTCCCTTGCACCTGCTTGGAGGGGGTCTGACCTTGGGGATGCAAGATGCCCCCATGCACAGGTGCTGACCCACCCAGACCCCTCTACTCCACAGAGCTGCCTCTGCTCCCGACCACTGCCCGGGGCCACAGCCGGCACTGGCTGCTCTCTGTGCAATCATTTATTCATTACTTAAAATCATTTTTCTCTTCTTTCAAAAATTTTATTTTTTCTATTATAGTAAAATACACACAATGTAAAAAGTACCATCATCACCGACTCTTAAGTGTGCAGCCCAGGGGCGCTAAGCACGTTCATGCTGTTGTGCAGCCGTCCCCACCCTCAGTCTCCAGAACTTTCCATCTTCCCAAACGGAAGCTCTGTCCCCGTGAAACACGGACCCCCAGCCCCTCCCCCAGCCCCGGCGCCCACCGTCCACTCTCTGTCTCCGGGAACCTGGAGACTCCAGGGACCTCGTGTGAGGGGATCACACGTGAGCATCACGTCCCCCCAGGTCCATGCACGTGGTGGCAGGTGTCAGAACATCCCTCCTCGTCAGGACTGAGCAACAGTCCAGGGAGCGGACGGACTACGTCCATCCACTCGTCCATCAGTGGACACGGGGTCACTTCCGTGTTTCAGCTGCTGTGAACGTGGGTGTGCAAATACCCACTCGAGTCCCTGCTCTCAGTTCTTTGGGGGACACCCTCGGGAGAAGTGGGGTTGCTGGATCACGTGATGATTCTATGTTTTACTTTTTGAGGACCCTCCGCCCTGTGTCCACAGCGGCTGCACCAGTTTGCTTTCCCACCGACAGTGCTCGAGGGTTCAGTTTCTCCGCATTCTCGCCAACCCGTGTTATTTCCTGTTTTGTTTTGTTTCTTTTCTCGCAACCATCAGCCTGGCTGGTGTGATGCCCTGGCCTTCTGATTTGAAGTCTGTTCACAAAGGCCCGCGGGGCTTGGCCTGGATGCCTCGGAGCCCGGGGTGGGTGTTCAGCCTGGGGGGCTCTGCTGCTCTGTGCCCCTCGCCGGCTGCCCTTACCTTCCCTGGGGAGCCCCCACCCCTGGCTCCTGTCGGAGGCAGGGGGGCCTAGGCTACGTGCCTGCACTGGGGGAGCTGGCCCAGGGATTGGGGTACCCGTGGTCTCCTGCCCCTAGAAGGGGCTCGAAGCCTCTCCCCGGGGCCCAAGGAGTCAGTGTCTCGAGTGTCAGAGCTGAGGCCTGCACATCTGGCTGGGACGAGGGCCCAGGTCTCCCTGTCTGGCCGGAACCCAGAGGGCTGGACACCGGATGTGGGTCCCGGAGCTGACACTCGCGTCTTTCTTTACTGTGCCGTTTAATTGTGCTAAGATGGGGCCCAAGGTGTAGGAAGCAGGAATTTATGGCCACGGGTGAGCCCGGAGCTGGCCTGCCCCTTTCTGTGTTTGTTTTGTGAGTAGTGCCCACATCAGCCCTGCCCTCTGCCGCTGCCACCCAGGAGGCTCTTGGGTGCCCGGATCGCGTGGCAGGAATTTGGAGAGGTGCCCAGCGCCGCCTGAGACCGCCATCAGGGCAAGCAGGCCTGGGCAGCATTTCCGTTCTGGGCATTCTCAGGGACTGTTTGTGCCTGATTCTGTTTATTAGATCGCACAAGTCCTCTGGATGCCAAGTGCTCTCTGGGGTCCCTGTCCCGGCCTGCACACAGGGACCTTCAGGGGGACAGCGGTCCTGAGGCACAGGGTCCCCCCGCATCTGCGCTCAGAGTCCCGAGTCCCTGGACCCGGGAGACCGCCTGCTGTTGCCCTGGCCACGAGCAGAGAAGTGACGTGAGGGGCAGGGCCAGTGGCTGGGAGGGTGGCAGCGATCACCCGCCACTCAAGGGCACCCCCCCACCAGCGGGGGTCTCCCTGCCTGGGGAGGGGGCACAGCTGGCCGGCCGGGTGGCGTGGACCTGTCCTCCTGGGGACACAGATGCTCATCGCTGATGGGGATGGCCGCGGTACTGCCCCCACCGGGTCGCGCTGGGGCTGAAACAGTGTCTATGGGTCCTCTTGCCCTGGTGCCCGTGGGCACTCCCAACTGAATTTAACATTAAATATTTGCTAAGGACATAATTTTTAACGGCTGTGCAATATTTTATGGTGCAGCCTCGCTGCCCTTGGCTCAGGGGACAGGGCGCGGCTGTCTGTGACCTGAGGACCCCATGACGCTCAGCACCCCACTAGCCAGAGCACTCACCGCCCCACCAAGGCGGTGGCGAATGTGGGGTCTCATTTCTTTTTTTCTTTTTCTTTTTTTTTTTTTTTTAACGTTTATTTATTTTTTTGGGACAGAGAGAGACAGAGCATGAATCGGGGAGGGGCAGAGAGAGAGGGAGACACAGAATCGGAAACAGGCTCCAGGCTCTGAGCCATCAGCCCAGAGCCCGACGCGGGGCTCGAACTCACGGACCGTGAGATCGTGACCTGGCTGAAGTCGGACGCTTAACCGACTGCGCCACCCAGGCGCCCCAGGGGGTCTCATTTCTTTCGCATTTTCTGGAGACAATCTTCTTGTGGGTTTGGTTATGGCCCTTTGAGGCTGGTAGGCTCAGGGACGCATGGATGTGGGGTCTCCCCAGTTGTGAGTCTCTCCTGTTGTGCTGCTGGAGAGGAGGCCGCGCGCTGGGTGGGGGGGGAACCCGCTGGCCCCAGTGTGAGGTGGCCCTGGGCTAGAAGTCCGTGGGCCCCCGTGAGCCCCGACTGCTGGTTACAGGGACGTCTGGGGCCTCTGGGAATCGGGGTCAGACCAGAGCCAGGGCCCCGTGCCCCCCAGAGCCTGCTTCTCCCCCCGCCCCCCCCCCCGGGGCACCGTCGCCCTGGTAAACGCCGCAGGTCCTTTGCGGAAGGCGGGGACAAGGTGGCCAGCGGACGTGTGCAGCCGTGCCTGGGGTCCTCCTTCCAAGCACGGGGTCTGGGGCCGTGAACTGGCTCTAGTCTCAGAGCTGACCCCGGGCGGGGGGGGGGGGGGGCGGGGGCGGGTGTCTCTCTTGTCGGGATTCAGGTGGGACGTTTGCCTGCTTGACCCAGGACGTTTCTGCTCATACGATCGAGTGTGGATTCCGTGGGCATCCCGTCTATTACCCGCCAGGAATGCCGTGATCCCCCCGCGGTCACCGCGCCTCGCTGCGAGCCACACTGTGTTGACGGCCACCCGGACTCCACCGTCCGTCCCGGGAGCCATGCCCAGCTGGCCTTGGGTGGCCGAACCCCGCCCGCCGCTCAGCCCCTGCTCCCTGGGATCCAGCTGTCCTCACCGCGTGCAGGTTCCCGGGTCAGAGGCTGGAGCACCCCGCCCCCCACCCCCACCCCCACAGTCCGGGAGATGTGGCCTGTAGAGGACAGTGACCACGGGGCTCCGCCAGGACTCCTGGGGGCCCCGTCCATGGTGGTGAGACGGGCATGTCCGGGACCCCTCGGGGCGGGCGAGAGGCTTCCATGATAGATGGACTCTGGTGTCCAATCTCCCGACGCCTCTGGGTCCCCTTCTGCAGAGACAAGGTGGCTATGGCATTTCAGCCTCACGCAGTGTGGCCACGGCTGGGTCTGTGTGCCACCACCCTGAGCACAACACGAAATGCAGTTTGCTCAGTGCCCGCACCGGCACTCCGTCCTCCGTTAGTGGCCGCCTGTCTGTGTCAGCTGGGGACGCGCCGCCTCTGGGCGGCAGGGCCCCTCCTGCGGTCCAGGCCCCACGGGAACCAGCCGAGGGGCTGGTTTCTGTCACATTTTGGGGGGGGGATTCATCAGCTTCCTTCACTCTCTTGCTCAGGAAAGCGCTCTTTCCCTAAAGGTAAACATTCGACCCCTTTTCAGGATGCTGGTTTTTCTCCTTTTTGTTTTTACCATATAAGCATTGCTCAGGATAGCAAAGATTCTCATCAATGTCATTTTAAAATTGTCTCCTTTATTTGTCGCACAGGCAGAGTAGCGTGTGAGAGCGATTCCATCCGCATGTGGACTCCTGTCTCCCTGCTGGCCACAACAGAGGGCCACGGACCACGGAGCTGAAAACAACCGAAAGTGACTCTCACAGTTCTGGGGCCGGCCAGGCATCTGGAATCTGAGAGGTGTCGCGAACCTGGTCTCTCCTGGAGGCTCTGGGAGAACCCTTCCTGCCTCTGCCGCCGTGGCCACTTGGCCTTCTTTCTTGTGTCTCTCCGGGTGTCCCCTCCTGTCTCTTGTAAGGATATTGGCATTTGATTTAGGTCCACCCTAAACCCAGGATGATCTCCTCCCGGGCCCAAAGATGGTGACCCTCGAGGTTGCCAGGCAGACGTGTCCTTTGGGCGTCGTCCAACCACAGCGTCCCAGCACAGCCTCCCTTACGGATCCGGGAGCACCGGGGGGCTCTGCCTGCCCCCGGCCGGCAGGGTGGGGAGAGGCTCTTGGACGCTGATGTTTTCAGCAGCAGCTAAGGGAACGAACACACTAGCAGGAGACGATCCTCGCCCCGGTGGAGATCCAAGGTGGCGGGGAGGGGACAAGCAGGAGGCTGTGACACTGCCTGTGCTTAGGGGGAGGACCCCAGGGCACGGCTGCACACGTCCACTGGTCACCTTGTCCCCGCCTTCCCCAAAGGACCTGCGGCATTTACCAGGGTGATGGTGCCCCAGAGGGAGGGAAAGAAGCAGGCTTTGCGGGGCACGGGACCCTGGCTCTGGACCGACCCCCTTTCCTGCTGCTTCCCTGTGGGCTTTGTCAACAGCAGGCACTGGGGGGGGCGTGGTGAGGAGCTTGGGCGATGCTTTGGGGGGCACACTGGGGTGGTGGGGTGTGTGTGGGGTGTCGGTGTTTGGGGGTACAGGCGGGGGGACAGAGGGGGGCAGGCGTGGAGGGGTGTGGAGGGCAGGGGGGCAGTCGGCAAGGGGGCAGAGAGCAGAGGGGATGCATTGGGTGGTGTTGGGGGGGTGCGTGGGGGTGCATTAGTGGTGCGGGTGGGAGCATGGGAGGGGGAGCCTGGGAGAGGCGAGCTGGGGGGCCAGGCATGGAGGGGTGCGGGGGGGCTGGTGTGGAGGGGCATCGGGGGCCATGGGGGGCATTGCCGTGGGCGGTCGTCGGTGGGGGCAGTGGGCCTCCTGCCCCTTTCAGCTCCCCCCCAGCCGCCCGGTGCCTCCTGCGCACACCAGCTCGGCCCCGGGTCTGAGCGCCTGGGTCCCGTAAGCCCCCCTCTCCCTCTCTGTTCTCTGGGCTCACGGCCTGCGTCTGCTAATGCCCGGTCCCTGTCGGGATGTGCGGCCTTCAGAACTAAGTAACGATTCCCCGGGTGAACTCCCCTCCGTTCGTGACACCTGTCACGGTTCAGGTTTCTCCGACTTGCTAGAAGTTTCTGTGGCCGACGGGACGTTCTGTCCAGCTCAGGCCCTATGGGAGGGTAACGACTCGGGGCCCTGGGTATTTGGAGGAGGCCCAGGCAACTCTGCAGAGCACCGTCCTGCTTTGGAGAAGTGGGTCCTGCCTTGCTCCTGGGCCCCGTGGGGCTGGCTGGCACGGGGCCAGCGAGTGGGGCCATCGAGCTCTGGTGCCCTGTGAGCAGAGTCCTTGGCCCGCCACGCTGCGGGCAGGCCGCGGGGCCCTGCCGGGCTCTGGGAGGTGGCGCCTGCGAATCGGGAGGGCCGCTCGTGGGGCTGGGGAGGCCGTGTGGGGGGACCACCGGCAGCAGGGCCACTGCCTCCGTCCACAGCTGTGGCCGGTTGCCTGAGGCTGGGGCCTGGTTTACGGGGTCCTGCAGGGTCATCGGCTGGCTCCCAGTAGGACGGAGGCTGGAGTGTGGGCTCGGCCGGCAGCTCGTGGCCCGCGGAGCAGAGTCTGGGGCATCGAACTCCGGCACAGCTGTGTTTCAGGGCCCGGACAGCAGGGGGGGCACAGTGAGGCACTGAGCAAGTCGGTGGTGGGCCCGGGAGGCCGCTTCCCCCTGGGGGCTTTCCCCGCAGCTGTACCGTTTCTTCATGGTCCACTGGTTTGGGGGGAAGGGGAAGGATTTGCCCACTGGTTACCGTTGGCCTCTGGTCAGAACATCACCTGCTGGGGCGACGTCCCCACAAGCAGGGCTGTGCCCGAGGGGTGTTGGCCAGGTGTGCAGGGGAAGCGGGGGGGGGGGGGGGGCGGCCTGGGCGGGAGGGAAGGCTCTGTCAGGACGCGCTTGCTGGAGGCCGCTGGGACGAGCCTCAGAGGTGGTGTGGCAGGGGTGCGGCTGGCCCCTACGGACAGAGCTCTGGCCTGCTCATCCAGGGGCTACTTGCCGGGACTGGGAAGTGGCCAGAGGTCTGGACCCACACGGATCCCCAGAGAGCGGCCGGAGACTTGGCCGAATGCCCCGGGGCCTAGAAAACGGTTGTAAGATGGGATCGAGCAGTCTGGGGAGGAGGGGCCGGACGCGCCCCTGCGATGGGCAGGGGTGCGGCCCTTGGTGCCTCACGTGAGTGCCCACCCAGGATGCCAGAGGACCAGTTCAGATGGTGCCCGTCGCCTCTTTCCCAGGTCCCTCTGTGGCTCGCTCAGTGGCCCATGAGCACAGTGGCCCTCATGGCAGGATGGAGGTTCTGCCTGCTGATCGCAGAGCCAGCCCCGGGGGACAGGGGACAGGCCAGCCGTGGGTCCTCATCCGTCACGGAGGACCAGCAACCGGCCCCGTTTCTCTGGGCGTGGGTTTGCTTGCTGCCCATGGAGCACGGCCCTGCGCCCCGACGCCCCACGGCTTCCCGCTGACGCTTTCTCCTTGGAGCAAAGAAGGCCAGCAAGGCCTCCAGCCGCGCCTGCCTCCCTCACCAGGCCCTGCGCCCCGTGAGCGCCGGCCTGATATCAGACCGACGGCCCGAGCCGATCCAGCTGTGGTGCCCGCCGGGGGCTGGCCGGGAGGGAGGCGACGTCCATGCCTCTTCTCGGGGTCCTGGTGGCGCTCGCTCTCACGCCCGGCCACCTGCTCTTCCAGCGTGGTTCCTCATTCGCGTTTGGAGGGCTCGGTTCCTAAGGGAGGGCCGCTCCCACCACGGACGCGGGACCCGCTGTTGGAGTCACCGGTCGGGAGTGGCCGGCGGTCCCTCCTGCCTCCGAGCCGCCGCGTGAGACGTGGAGCCGCCGTCCTGGCTGGGGTGGCTTCTGAGGGGAGGTCAGGTGGTGGCTCTGACACAGAGCGAGTGCATGGGACCCAGGGAGGCCAGGACCGAGGCCAGACGCCCGTGACCCGGAGTAATAATAAGTGCTTGTTTCCACACACCTTAAGTCGAAATAATTTTCGGCTTCCAGAATAGTTGCAAAACAGCACAGAGGTGAAGCGTGTACCCTGACCAGCTTCCGCTCGCGGTGCCGCACTCAGCCTAACGACTCTCGCTGGTTCCCGTCGGGCACCACGCGCGGACTCTCTCCGGACGTCTCTGGCCTCTCCGCTGTGCCCTTGTGTCCAGATCGCACATCACATCGGCTGCCACATCTCTGCTCCGTGACAGCTCCTTGCCCCTCCCCTGTCTCCCTCGGCCTTGGTCCTTTTGAACAGCCCCGATCGGTTCTTTTGTAGAACGTCCCTCAAGTTGAGTTTGTCGGGCGCTTTCTCACGGCTGAGTGGAGGTTTGGCAGAGGTGAGGTGCCCCTCTTAGCGTGCGACGCGGGTTCCCGACGTGGCTGTGCTGGGTTCCCGGCCGTGCTAACCCCCTCCTGTGGGTGGGGGGGTGCCTGCCAGGCTTCTCCACCACTTTTTCTATTCCTTACCATTTTGCTACTGCTTAACTCATGACTATCTGCAGGCAGTTACTTTGAGTCTCTGTGCGTGTTTCTCTTCAGACGTGGGCCCCGACCACGACATCTGTCAGCAGGCACCGCCTGCAATCAATCCCACAGTGTCTGCTGGTGATTTCGGCCTCCCTGTCCCCTTGTACATTAATCGGTCGGAACTCCTCTATAAGAATGACCTGTTCCTTCCCATTCGTGTACTTACTCAATCATTCATATCACAATGGACTCATTGATAGTTGTTGGATTCCCTGGGTTGTAATATCATTTTACAGCCACAGACTTGTTTTGCTTAAATTGTTCTGGCTCCAGCCTTTGGGTGCTGCCTCAGGCGGCCCTCTGTGGCCTTGTGACACACATCCGTCATTTTTGGAACAGTTCCTTATTTTCTGCCACCACGAAGTGCTCCAGGCTTTTTCATAATTTCCTTTTCCAGAAACTCAATTGCTTCTCCAAGGAGCCCCGTTTCCTCTTGTTGGAGAATGGTATTTATTTACTTTTATTTTTTAATGTTTGTTTATTTATTTTGAGTGAGAGAAAGAGAGAGAGAGAACAGGGGAGGGGCAGAGAGAGAGAGAGAGAGAGAGAGAATCCCAAGCAGGCTCCGTGCTGTTAGTGCAGAACCCGATGCGGAGCCCAAACTCACTAACCGTGAGATCATGACCTGAGCCAAAGTCAAGAGTTGGACGCTTAACTGACTGAGCCCCCAGGCACCCCTGGAGAATAGCATTTAAAAGCCAAGACCTGGGCCCTGGATGTGGTCATGACTCCTGGAACGCAGGTCCTCTCAGAGGTACATGTTTGTGTCTTAGCTACATTTACACATCCATCTATCTATTTCCATCTATTATCTCTATCATCTATCATCTGTCTATCTATCTATCTATCTATCTATCTATCTATCTATCTATCTATCATTTACTCAGTGCTTATCATTTTAAGCCACTGGGTTTGGGATGTTTTGTTATGCAGCAGTAGCTGACTGATACCTGTGGCTGGGACTTTGCAGACTATGTTTGCAGGCTCCCTGGCCAGCGGGCTTCCTGGAAGTCACTGTTGAGAGATGGGGAGGGGGAGAGAATGGATTTGCTTCCTTTTTCCAGCTCCTTTGGAGCCCCTCCACTCACAGAGGATGGCTCCCACCCTTGGGCACTCCCATCACCAGCCATGCCAAACCCCTCAGTGCCCCACCCCCCACACTGCCCCAGGTCCTGGTGACCCCACCTGTCCTTTTTTGTCCCCACCCAGCTATGGGAGTGGAAGCTGCTCTCTGCTACTCCTAATGTCAGTGACTCAGGGCCCCCTTTTGCTCTTCCAGCCTCTAGCACCTGAGTAACCAATTCTCTGAATCCTCTCTTTTTGAAATGCCTAGTGTGGTTTCCTTTTTCTTATGGGACAGTAATTGATAAAGGGTGGGTTTTTGGGTCAGTCCAGGGTCCAAGGGCTAGAGAGAGGCTACAGAGCAGGTGAGGGGACAAGTGGGGCCCCAGAGAAGAGCCTCTGGGAGGAGGGGCTTCACAACATGTGGAATGCCACAAAAGCAGGATTTGGGGGATGTATAGCACTAAACAGTTACAAGAGAGAAGAAGGAAGAAGGGTCTTGCATCAGTGACCTAAGCTTCCACTTTAAAAAATTAGGAAAGAAAAAAAAGCTAATTAAACCTAGAGTAAGAAAGGAATAAGATGAAGCAAAAAACAAAATGAAGCACCAGAGGAAAAAAAATCAATGAATCAGAAAGCCGGTTCTTTGAGAAGATCAATAACATTGATAAACTGATAGGAAATAGAGAAGACTCAGAGTATAAACACTAGGAATGAGAGGTGACATCACTACAGATCCCACAGATGTTAGGAAGATAATAAAGGGAATATTATGGATAACTTTCTGCCACTAAATGTAGCAACTGAAATGAAATGGACAAATTTCTTGAAAGACCTAATTTACTGAATCTTGTTCAAACAGAAGTAATTGGAAAGGCTCTCTCTATTAAAGAAATGGAAAATAAAACCAAAAACCTTCCTCCAAAGAAAGCTCCAGGCCCAGATGGTTTCACTGGTGAATTCCATCAAACATTAAAAAAAATTTTTTTAACGTTTATTTATTTTTGCGAGACAGAGAGAGACAGAGTGTGAGCAGGGGAGGGGCAGAGAAAGGGAGACACAGAATCCAAAGCAGACTCCAGGCCCTGAGCTGTCAGCACAGAGCCTGACACAGGGCTCGGACTCATAAACTGTGAGATCATGACCTGAGCCAAAGGCGAACGCTTAACTGACTGAGCCATCCAGGCATCCCCATCAAACATTTAAAGAAGAAATAACACCAATGCTGCACAGACTCTTCCAGAAAAATTGAAAAGGAAGGAACATTTCCCACCCCTTTCTCTGAGGTTAGTATTAATTACCCTGATGCCCAAACCACACAAAGACACCACAAGAAAGGAAAACTATAGACTAACATCCCTCGTGAACATAGATGCAAAAACTCTAAATAAAATTTTGGTAAATTGAATCTAACAGCCTATGGAAATCATGACTGATTGGGGTTTATTACAGGAATGCAGGGTTGTTTAGGATTCAAGTCAATGTAATTCATCATATTGCCAGACTAAAGAAGAAAAGTCATATGATCCTCTCAATAGATGCCAAAAACAAAATTAGCAAAATGCAACACCCATTCTGATAAAAACTCAGCGAACTAAAAGAAAAGACTCTCCTGGTAAATAGCATTCATAAAAAGACTATGGCTGACATCATATTTAGTGACTGAATGCTTGTTCCTGAAAGTACGAAAAAGACCAGGATATGGGCTCACACCTTATCCAGCCACTGCTGTGCTGGAAACCACAGCCAGTGCAGCCAGCAAGAGAGAGAAACTTAAAAAGCGCATCTAGACTGGCCAGGAAGCAGTAAAAGTGTCTTTATTCACAGATGACATGACCACCTATGAACAAAATCTGGAATCTACAAAATTAACTGTAATTAACGGGTGAATTTATCGAGGTTGTAGGTACTACAAGATCAATATGCAAAAATCAATTATATTTTCATAAACTGGCAACAATGAGAAATTTAAATAAAAGCACCACTTTCAATAGTGTGAAAGTGTGAAAAATATGAAATACTTAGAGAAAAATCTGACAACAGATGTGACAGGCCCACGTGACTACATTGCTGAGAAAAATTACATAACCAATGGAGAGATAGACTGTTTCTGTGGGTTGGAAGATGTGGTATCGCTAAGATCCAATTCTCAAGCTCATCCATAGATCTGATGCAATCTCAGTCAAAATCCTAGCAGCTGGGAGCCTCTGATTTCTTGTTACTCATATCGGGTTTCTCCAAAGAGCAATGGTCAAACTTCTGTGAAAAATGGCCACAGCACTGTCAATCAGTGGACAGCGTGAGCTCAGGGTAGACAGGACTCACAGGGACCACTGTATGGCTCTGCCATTCTCTGGCTAGTGAGCTCAGGCAGCTCCTTCACCCTCCCTGATCTCAGCTTCCTCATCTCTGGAACGGAGTAATGTGAGCAGCTGCCTCCTGGAGATGTGGAGGGCTTTAATGAAGTGGGGAAATTCAGCACTTGGCCACCGTCTGTGTATGGTAAGCCCTCATGGGGTGTGAGCTCTGAGGAGTTGCTACAGAAGGCACATCCACTCACCCTAAGAGATTTCATTTGTTCATCCCTTCACTCATCCATCCGCCCACCTACCCACTCACTCGCTCATCCATCCATCCATCCATCCACCCATCCATCCATCTATCCATCAATCATCCATCCACAGACCCATCCATCCACCCACCCATTCACCTATCCATCCATCCATCCATCCATCCACCCACCCATTCACCTATCCATCCGTCCATCTATCCATCCATCATCCATCCATCCATCCACCCATCCATCCATCCATCATCTGTCCATCATCCATCCATCTATCCATCCATCTGTCCAACCATTCATCCAACCATCATCCATCCATACATCCACCCACCCACCCACCCATCCGTCCATCCATCCATCCATCCATCATCCATCCATCTATCCACCCAACCATCCATCCATCCACCCAACCATCCATCCATCCAGCCAGCCAGCCAGCCAGCCTGCCAGCCATTCATCCAACCATCCAACCATCCATCCATCCATCCATCCATCCATCCATCCATCCATCGCCATCTACCCATCACTCCATCATCTCCATCCATCCATCCATCCATCCATCCATCCACCCATCCACCTATCCATCCATCTATCCATCAATCATCCATCTACAGACCCATCCATCCACCCACCCATTCACCTATCCATCCATCCATCCAACCATCCATCCATCCATCCATCATCCATCCATCATCCATCCATCCATCCAATCATCATCTACCCTTCCCCCTCTCCACCCCCTATTCCTCCCTCCCTCCCTCCCTCCCTCCCTCCTCCACCCACCCAGTCACCCAGAAGCAGAGTTACAGAGCACATCTACTGTAAAGCTGGCCTGTGGAGGATCCTACATAGGCTGCTGCTCTCAAAGCACTCACAGAAAGAAGGCCAGCAAGTCACACATTGTGGCCAGGGTGGTGATGACTATGGTCAGGGTAAGGGTATGACACTCAAACTAGGTCCACCACTGCCTAAAGGTGGCTGGGTCTTCTGAAGCACAGTGGCCTTTTCTTCATAAGGAGGCCGGCCCAGTGGCCACCTGCCCAGTGGAGCCCAGGCCAAGAAGCCCAGCCTGCTGACTTGGCCTTTCCCCATTCTTACCCAGAACAAATACTCCGTGTGCTTATCCACCCACACTTTATAGACCGCTTGGGGGGAAGGTAAGTTTATGTCCTATTCATGAACTCTTGCAGTCCAGGAGATGATGTGGGACCTGGTCCTGCACACCCATAGGTCTTTCAGAACCTTTGAAGGGGCAGGACGTGGGCATGGCTGGTGCTGGCCTGCCCTTGAGTCCTCAGATGCTCACTTGCCAGGAACTCTTTCCCTGTGGCTTGCTGGGGCTGGGGTCTCCCCTGGGTGTCCAGAGGGGCCGAGAACCCATGATTTCTTTCGGCACGCCCTCCGTCTGCCTGCTGAGGCTGGGCCAGAGCCGTGGAGCTGGGGTTGGGTGTAGGGTCTGAGAGGGGTGTGTATATAGAGAGAAGGTGGGGAGAGGGAGAGAGAGGGAGATTTATTTTAAGGAATTGTGGGGCCTACAAGTCTGAAGCCTGCAGGTTGGACACCAGGGAAGGCCGATGTTGCAGCTCCAGACCAAAGGCCATCCGGGAGCAGAATCTCTCCTGGAGTCCCTCAGTCTTTTTTCTCTTAAGCCTTCAACTGATTGGATGAGGCCTACCCACATTATGAAGGGTGATCTATTCACATCTAAAACATACCTTCATAACAACATCTAGATTGGTGTTTTATCAAAAATTGGTACTGTGGCCTAACCATGTTGACACACAAAATTGACCTTCACACCAGGTGACCCAGAACGGGGTGGGGGTGGTGGGCTAGGGATGCACCTGCTATCTTCGGGTCTCTCTGACAGGTGTGAGGCTTCATCTTCTCTCTTCTCTCCACAACCTTCCTTTCTTCTTCCTCCTTCCCACTTCCTTCCTGCCCCCCCCACCTCCTTCCCACCTTCTCCCCTCCCCCTACAAACCCTCCCCCCCCCCCACAACCTTTCCACTTCCCGATGAGTCAGGTTTGTGGACAGAAAGCAGTAGAACAGGCACTTTAGGCTGCGTTTCATGACGTCTTTGTGGCCTCCTCCCTGTGGTAAATTCGTGCGACACTTGGGAACCGTGTCTTGTCAGGGTAAACACTGCTGGGTGTGGGGCCTGGTGGGGAGGCCCCAGGTGCCCCGGCCCTGTGCTGGGGGTCTGCCTGTCACGGATGCAGTCAGCGACCCCTCAACAGCCTCCCGGCTGCAGCTGGGCAGGGCTGTGTCCTCCAGAGGACAGGGGACGAGGAGCCTGTGGGGCCCAGGGGGAAACACACTCCAGCTGCAGAGGGGAGACCCCCAGGGCACACCGTCCCTTTCCCACGTCTGTCCGTGTGTCACAGGTGGTGGGTGGACGTGCCTCAGGGCCCCGGGCATCTGTGGCCCCAGCCGGGCACTTTCCAGTTTGTCTACCCTGTATGCAGCGGAGCCTGCGCCCCATTGACTCACCTGTGAGCGGCCCCATGACCACGGCGAGAAAGCCCAGCTGGCAGCGGGGGCTGACCGGGGGTCCGATGGTGGGGATGAGCGTGGGACTCGGTCCCAGACTCTGGAGGGGGCGGTGGGGCGACGCTGGTCACCCCAGCCTGATGGAGCGTTCACTGCCGCCTTCTGTAGGCTCCTTCCCACCACGCACTCGGAGCCTCACCCTGTGCCTGGCGGTCGGATGTCACCGCTCTTCAGGTGCCACCTGAGACCCTGCAACTGGGCAAAGAGGGTCAGGGTCAGACCTTGGGGCCTCAGGTCAGCCCTGCTGCCCCTACACGTAGGAGATGTAGGGCTGACCTTCTCAGACCCCGGGGAGGGCCCCACCTTCTCAACCCCAGGGGAGGACGCCACCTTCTCAATCCCAGGGGAGGACACCACCTTCTCAGACCCCCGGGGAGGACCCCCACCTTCTCAATCCCAGGGGAGGACCCCCACCTTCTCAATCCCAGGGGAAGACTCCCACCTTCTCAATCCCAGGGGAGGACTCCACCTTCTCAACCCCAGGGGAGGACCCCACCTTCTCAATCCCAGGAGAGGACTCCCACCTTCTCAATCCCAGGGGAGGACTCCCACCTTCTCAATCCCAGGGGAGGACGCCACCTTCTCAATCCCAGGGGAGGACTCCCACCTTCTCAACCCCAGGGGAGGACTCCCGCCTTCTCAATCCCAGGGGAGGACACCACCTTCTCAGACCCCCGGGGAGGACCCCACCTTCTCAATCCCAGGGCAGGACACCACCTTCTCAGACCCCAGGGGAGGACTCCCAATTTCTCAATCCCAGGGGAGGACTCCCACCTTCTCAATCCCAGGGGAAGACTCCCACCTTCTCAATCCCAGGGGGGGACTCCACCTTCTCAACCTCAGGGGAGGACTCCCGCCTTCTCAATCCCAGGGGAGGACCCCAGCTTCTCAATCCCAGGGGAGGATGCCACCTTCTCAGACCCCAGGGGAGGACTCCACCTTCTCAGTCCAAGGGGAGGACTCCCACCTTCTCAATCCCAGAGGAGGACCCCCACTTTCTCAATCCCAGAGGAGGATACCCACCTTCTCAATCCCAGGGGAGGACGCCACCTTCTCAATCCCAGGGGAGGACTCCCACCTTCTCAGACCTCAGGGGAGGACTCCCACCTTCTCAATCCCAGAGGAGGACTCCACCTTCTCAATCCCAGGGGAGGACTCCACCTTCTCAGTCCAAGGGGAGGACTCCCACCTTCTCAATCCCAGGGGAGGACCCCCACCTTCTCAATCGCAGAGGAGACTCACACCTTTTCAGACCCCAGGGGAGGACTCCCACCTTCTCAGACCCCAGGGGAGGACTTCCACCTTCTCAATCCCAGGAGAGGACCCCAGCTTCTCAATCCCAGAGGAGGACTCCTGCCTCTCATATTCAGGGCAGGAGGGGCTGGGCTGGGTGTCCAGTGTCGGGCCAGGATTTCTCTGAATCCCAGCAGGGCAGAGGAAGCCTGCCATGGAAAATCACTGCCTTGGGGGGCTGTGAGGGGCCCCTGTTCCTGGGTTTCCCCGGGGCTCAGTGCCAGCCTGTTCAGCCCCACGGGGAAGTGGCACAATGGGCCTGCTGGCCCAGCTGGCTCTGGTTTCCTAATCCCTGCTGCTCCTGGCTCAGGCCACATACTCGTGCCTGGGTCCCTGGGTCCCTGCAGAGAGGACAGTTCCTGGGCCTGGGGCTGGCGGCACAGTGGGATGGGAGGAGATGCTCCATCCCAGGACCCCAGGAGTGGCAGGCTCACTGCCCCTGGCTCCCAGCCACCCTCTTAGACCCTGGGGGATCGGCCCCTTGTTGGGGCCCCAGGAATCATCGGGTGGCGTGAACAGGCTTCTCGTCCCTAGATGCTGTCACTGTGGTGCGGAGGTCCTGTCTGCAGAGGAAGGGCCCACACGGAGGCGCAGGCCAAGGTGCTGACTCTAGCCGGGTCACTGTCTCCGAGGGCAGCCTGGGTCAGGGAGGAAGGGTGTCCCACGCCCCCACGCTCTGGGCATCCACCTCATCCAGAGTCTCAGTGATTGTTGACATGCGTGCCCCCGCCCCCCCCCCCCCCCCCCCGCCCACACCTGCCCCTGAAGCTCGGGGACGACTTGACTGTAATTTGTGGAGGCTGAGACTCGGTTCTCTCCCCACCTGCTAGGAGACAAAACTCCGGGCCAGGCAGGGGAGGCTGACAGCCTGGGGCCACGTTCCCTTTGAGGACGTCCACTCCCAGCCTCCTGCCGGCCCTCCCGTGTCCCAGAGGACGCGTTTCGGCACAGCGTCCCCTGGCTGGGCTTCCCAAGTTTCAGTTACAGGTAACTCCAGAGACTGGATCAGCCTGGGAACAGGAGGGGATTAGGGGGCGGGCGGAGCTGGGGGCCTGATGTTACCCAGTGGGCCGCCCTCCGAAACCAGCCAAGGAGCAGAGTCTGCACAGAGATGAGGCAGCCTCTGGGCCTCACCGGAGCCCACACATTCCCTGCCTTGGGGGGCTCGGGGCCCCAGTCGGGGCAGGGCCTCCGGAGCGGGAGAGCAGGGAGGGAGGAGGAAACACGGGGCAGTGGGTCTCCCTGGGAACCCCCCTCAGGGAAGCACCTCCTGCAACCCTCGCTCTGCTGGGATGTGGGACAGGGTGGGCGGGGGCCGGGAGGACCAGGGGCCTGTGGGATGTGGGCGCGCAGGACCTCCCCGGGTGGGCCCTGTCCCGCTTGCTGCTGGGAGGGCGTGTGTTGGTCGGAACCGGGGTCATGGGTGTTGGGGCGTCCTGAGAAGGGCTGGCTTTACTGAGAGCTAATAAAAAGATAAACCACAGATAACTTGAATCAATATTTCCCAAGTGACACCACGGGAGCCCCCACAGCTGTTTTCCTGATAACCTGGCAAACGCCCCACCCACGCTTTGCCCCTCCCCTGCTCTCCCCGCCTCTGCCGGTCCTGCTGGGCCATATAAGGCCCGGACCCCTGCCCCAGTTGCTCTCCCCCGCCACCCTTCTGAGCCACCATGGGGCTGCCGCTAGCCGGCCTGGTGGCCGTCTGCCTGGCCCTGAGCTCAGCTGGGGGTGCGGAGCTCCGGAGAGGTGAGAAGGTGGTCAGTGGCGTGTCCTGGGAGGCAGGACGGCCGAGGCAGCTCAGAGCGGAGGCCCTCCTCCGCCCAGCCTCTGGGGTGCACCGCTTGGGTCGGGCATCCTGCCCTCCGACTTTGGGTGGAAGGAAGGAGGAGGGAAGGTGGTCTTGGGTGCCTGTCATCCCTTTGAAAGTGATCTTCGGGCCAGAGTCTGTGGCCAGGTGGTGGTGCCAGGTGCAAACACCTGAGCTGGGCCTTTGTCCAGGGGCCTGGCGGGTCTGGGGGGGGGGGTGGGCAGGGGCAGTCGAGAGGGGCTGGGTGTCAGGGCCCCTTGGAGGGCCAAGGCCAAGGTAGCCCTTCCGCAAAGTGGGGTGTTGGCCGCGTGCCGAAGGGGTCACTCCAGACTGAGATGAGTGGGAACACAGGATGGGGGTGTCTCCGTCCCATTTGGGTGACAAAGCCGCTGGGGGTGGGGGGAAGTTGGCCCCAAATGTCTGGACACAAAGTGGGCACCCAGAGACGCCATCCTGGTGGGTGAGGGGCGGTGGGAGCAGGGGGATGCCGGAGGGGGTGTGGTGGTGATGGGGCAGGGGTCCCTGGACCAGGTGGACAGGGTGCCCTGGGCTCCGGGAAGTCCCTCTATCCCACTTGGTGCCAGGCTGGGCGCACGGGGGTGGCGGCTGGAAATGTCCTTTCAAGGGGCTGAGACCCCCTGGTCAGGGCGGCGAAGGTCCAGCAGGGGCCAGTCCTGCAGGATGGCCTCGTGGACAGTCCCCAGAGGGCAGCTGTGGGGCGGGGCCTCGGGACAGGCTTCCCGGGGCCTGGCCCGCTCACCCTGTGTGTCCCTGCTCCCCCAGAGGGCAGGACCCGGAACCATGGCCACAGCGTCTGCAGCACTTGGGGCGACTTCCACTATAAGACGTTCGACGGCGACATCTTCCGCTTCCCGGGCCTCTGCGACTACAACTTTGCGTCTGACTGCAGGGACTCCTACAAGGAGTTTGCGGTGCACCTGAAGCGGGGCCTGGGACGAGATGGGGCTCACCCCCAGCTCGACTACATCCTGCTGAACATCAAAGACGACACTATCTACCTCACCCGCCAGCTGGCGGTGCTGAACGGGGCCGTGTGAGTGGGGCTGGGCGGCCCCGCGAGGCCCTCCACCAGCTAGGAGGGTGTCGGGTTTGAGTTCGGGTCACTGACCCATTCAGCAAACACCTATGGGCCCCGGCCAGGAGCCCCCATGGGTGCGAGGGGCTTCACCCATCCTGTACTGGGGGCCCCAGGCCCCCGTTACCCAGGCTCGAGTTACCCAAAGGGGGGCCGCGGGAGGCCCTCTCCCCTCCCCAGCTATTGTCCCCCATTGTCTCGGGAACAATGGGCTCTAAGCCGCATTCCTGCCCAGCCTCCTGCAGGGTGTGCCCTTTGTTTCCCCAGGGGGTTGTGTATAGGCCCCCTGGGGCACAGAGCTGGGGCCTGGAGGAGGGGCATAAAGAGGGACAGGGGCAGGCGGGAGGCCAGCCGGCCAAGGTGGACAGGGCTGACCTGCCACGGCCCCGGCTGCCCCGGAGGGTGGCCACGCCGTCCGTGGCCCTGGCACTGGGAGCGGAGGCCACCCCACCCACAGGACGTGCAGCCTCAGTCCCCTCTGGGCAGTGGGTGACTGTGTGGGCCTGCGCGTGACTCCCGCCTGGCGCCCCTCCCCAGGGTCAGCACCCCGCACTATAGCCCCGGTCTGCTCATTGAGAAGAGCGACGTCTATACCAAGGTCTACTCCCGCGCGGGACTCACCCTCATGTGGAACCGGGAAGACTCCCTCATGGTGGGTGCAGCCCCCGCCACAGCCGGGGGTGCCTAGCGGAGCTCAGGGGCCAGCGGACCGGCCCCCGTCACGAGCGGATCGGCAGCAGAGGGGGCCCCTCGGGGCCCAGGGTGCGGGGGGAGGCGGGCTGGCCCTTCGCCCACCCCCCACCCCTGTCCTGGTCCTCAGCGATCCCCGGTGCCAGGACACCCCGGGGCTGACCCCAGCCTCCTGCCGTACCGGGCGCCCGAGCGGAGGGAGGTGCTGGGGACCAGCCTGGCCGTGGTCCCGCTCACCTGCCTCCCGTTCCCCCTCCAGCTGGAGCTGGACAGTAAGTTCCGGAACCACACGTGTGGCCTCTGCGGGGACTACAACGGCCTGCACGTCTATTCAGAGTTCCTCTCTGACGGTAGGGTCTCCTTGGGGGCCTGGCGGGCGGGGCGTGGGCGCTGGGTCCCTGCCGCTGCCCCGCTGACAGGCCTGCGCCCCCAGGTGTGTCCTTCAGTGCCATCGAGTTTGGGAACATGCAGAAGATCAAAAAGCCTGGGGCGGTGTGCGAGGACCCCGAGGAGGAGCCCGCGGGAGAGTCCTGCTCTGAGCACGTGAGTCGCTGGCTGGGGAGGAGCCGTTCCCGGGAGGGAGGCCGGGGGTGGGGGTGGGGTGCGTCTGGGGGTGTCACGGAGAAAAGGAGGGCGGGAGCGGCCCTCATCCCCTCACCCCCGCGTCTGTCTGCCAGCGCGCCGAGTGCGAGAGGCTGCTGACGGGCTCGGCCTTCGAGGACTGCCTGGGCCTGGTGCCGCTGGAGCTGTACGTGCAGGCCTGCGTGCAGGACCGCTGCCGGTGCCCGCTGGGCGCCTCCTGCGTCTGCAGCAGCCTCGCCGAGTTCTCCCGCCAGTGCTCGCACGCGGGCGGCCGGCCGGGCACCTGGAGGACCCCCGTGTTCTGCCGTAAGCGCCGCGGTGCCGCCGGGCGGGTGGGGGCGTGGGCACCGCGGGGCCCTCAGGGCGGGGGCCGTCCGGGGACGGGGCGGCTTGGTGCCCTGCATCCCGGCCCCCTGTACCCTGGGCCCCCTGCACCTGGCCCCCTACACCTGGGCCCACTTGTACCCCAGCCCCTCGTACCCTTGCCCCCTGCACCCCGGCCCCGCTGTACTCTGGCCCCCTGTACCCCGGCCCCCTGCACCCCGGCCCCCTTGTACCCCGGCCCCTGTACCCTAGGCCCCTGCACTCTGGCCCCCTTGTACCCCGGCCCCCTGCACCCCGGCCCCCCTGCACCCCGGCCCCCCTGTACCCCGGCCCCCTGCATCCCGGCCCCCCTGCATCCCGGCCCCCCGCACCCCGGGCCCCCTGTACCCTGGCCCCCTTGTACCCCGGCCCCCTGCACCCCGGCCCCCCTGCACCCCGGCCCCCCTGTACCCCGGCCCCCTGCACCCCGGCCCCCCTGCACCCCGGCCCCCCTGTACCCCGGCCCCCTGCATCCCGGCCCCCCTGCATCCCGGCCCCCCGCACCCCGGGCCCCCTGTACCCCTGCGTACGTGTCCGCTCAGGGGCCTGCCTTTGCCTTTGCAGCCAAGAGCTGCCCCGGGAACATGGTTTACCTGGAGAGCGGCTCACCCTGCATGGACACCTGCTCACACCTGGGAATCAGCAACCTGTGTGAGGAGCACCGCATGGACGGCTGTTTTTGCCCGGAAGGTGTGTGCTGTGGAGGCCTCGGGGCGGTGGCTGGTGGGTGGGCGCTGCCCTGAGATGGCCCGCCCAGCCCTGTGTGCCCTGGGACCGGTGGGGCGGTGGGGGGAGGTCAGCGATGGGCGGTGCCCTCTTCCCTGACACTGGGTAGAAGGGACACAGAAGCTGAAGACCGCCTCCCAAGCGCACACAGTGGGGCTTCAGGGAGTCTCGGTGGGAGGACTCCTTCCTGGTCATCACCCGAGGGCACCTGTCCCGCTGCCCTGCTCACAGAGCCCGGAGGCCCCCAGGGAGGTGGTCTGGAGGCTGTGTTCCCAAGGCAGATCCCTGACCGGGTGATGTGTGGGGGCACAGGTGTCCCCGAAGGACCAGAGGGGCCTGCGGGTGGGAGGCCTGGCTGGCAACCCCACCTGGGAGATTGCCCCATCACAGGCCAGCCCGGGGCCGCGGCCCTGCCGGAGAAAGCCCCGCTGTGGGGATTCTGGGGTTTTCCGAGGCTGGCCGAGGATAACGTCTCTTCCCTACCGTCCAGGCACTGTGTACGATGACATTGCGGGCAGAGGCTGCATTCCCGTCAGCCAGTGTCACTGCAAGGTCCACGGGCACCTGTACTTGCCCGGCCAGCAGATCACCAACGACTGTGAGCAGTGGTAGGTCCCGGGCTGGGAGCTGGTGGGCTGGGGGCTGGTGGGTCTGGGGTCTGGGGCCCTGGGCTGGGGGCCTTGGGCTGGGGGCTGGTGGGCTGGGGGCCTTGGGCTGGGGGCTGGTGGGCTGGGAGCCGGTGGGTCTGGGGGCCTTGGGCTGGGGGCTGGTGGGCTGGGGGCCTTGGGCTGGGGGCTGGTGGGCTGGGGGCCTTGGGCTGGGGGCTGGTGGGCTGGGAGCTGGTGGGTCTGGGGTCTGGGGCCCTGGGCTGGGAGCTGGTGGGCTGGGGGCCTTGGGCTGGGGGCCGGTGGGCTGGGAGCTGGTGGGTCTGGGGCCCTGGGCTGGGAGCTGGTGGGCTGGGGGCCTTGGGCTGGGGGCCGGTGGGCTGGGGGCTGGTGGGTCTGGGGTCTGGGGCCCTGGGCTGGGAGCTGGTGGGCTGGGGGCCTTGGGCTGGGGGCCGGTGGGTTGGGGGCTGGTGGGTCTGGGGTCTGGGGCCCTGGGCTGGGAGCCGGTGGGCTGGGGGCCTTGGGCTGGGGGCCGGTGGGCTGGGGGCTGGTGGGTCTGGGGTCTGGGGCCCTGGGCTGGGAGCTGGTGGGCTGGGGGCCTTGCGCTGGGGGCCGGCAGGCTGGGGGCCAGTGGGCTGGGTGCCCTGGGCTGGGAGCCTTGGGCTAGGGGCCGGTGGGCTGGAGGGGGCAGCTGAGCCTGACCCTGTGCCCCATGGCCCACAGCGTCTGCACCGCCGGCCGCTGGGTGTGCAAAGACCTGCCATGCCCAGGCACCTGCGCCCTGGAGGGCGGCTCCCACATCTCCACCTTCGACGGGAAGAAGTACACTTTCCACGGGGACTGCTACTACGTGCTGGTCAAGGTAGCTGGCCGGGCGGCGAGCGGGCACGGCTGGCTCCCGGCCCTGCATCAGGCTCTGTGTGGGTCGCTGCCACCGTCCCTGTCCCCTGCAGGGCGACCACGACTCCTATGCCCTCCTGGGTGAGCTGGCCCCCTGCGGCTCCACGGACAAGCAGACCTGCCTGAAGACGGCGGTGCTGCTGACCGACAAGAAGAAGAACGTGGGTGCCCCCGCCCCTCCCCGCCCGGCGCCCCTGGGCCCCCAGGGCCCCTTTCAGCCCCACCGTCCCCTCTGCCTGTCCCGCAGGTGGTGGCCTTCAAGTCGGACGGCAGCGTGCTGCTGAATGAGCTGCAGGTGAACTTGCCCCACGTGACTGGTGAGTCCTGCCCCCTCACCTCCCCCCGCCCATGACTGGTGGGTCCATGGGACGCCCAGCCGGGGGTGGCGCTGGAGGAAGTGCAGCCCCCTGCAGCTCCAGAGCCCCTGCTGACGAGGGGGACCCCCGCCCCCTGCCTTGCAGCCAGCTTCTCCATCTTCCAACCATCCTCCCACCACCTCGTGGTGAATACCGCCTTCGGCCTCAGGCTGCAGGTGCAGCTGGTGCCCGTGATGCAGCTGTTTGTGACGCTGGACCAGGCCGCCCAGGGGCGCGTGCAGGGTGAGTGGTGCCCTCGGCCCGCCCCCACAAGGGCCCCGCTCGCTCGGGGCCTGCCCCCTGGCGCCCCGCCCCTTCCCAACCCTGTCCCGGCCCCTCAGGCCTCTGCGGGAACTTCAACGGCCTGGAAGGGGATGACTTCAAGACGGCGGGCGGGCTGGTGGAGGCCACGGGGGCCGGCTTCGCCAACACGTGGAAGGCCCAGTCAAGCTGCCACGACAAGCTGGACTGGCTGGAGGACCCCTGCTCCCTCAACATCGAGAGCGGTGAGGCTCGGCCCCGCCGGGTGCACGGGACGCCCCGCGGGACCCGTTGGCCGGGTGGGGCTGGGGGGAGGCCGGCTGGCCAGCCTGCCCAGCTGCTGCTTTCTGCCGCGTGGCTGGGTAGGGTGGTCCACGGTGGCTGCCCGCCAAGAGTCACTGCGGAGGGGCCAGGCTTGCTCGCTAATCACTGGGTGGTGGCCCTCGCCCAGGGGCTGGTCTGGGGACATGACACATGCCTTCCCACCCACCAGGTCAGGGCAGGTTGAGCGTGGGGCGGCTGTGGGGGTGTGGCCTTGCATTGGGCTGGAGGGGACTGGGCTCCAGGGGACCGAGTGGGTTCCAGCTGGGCGGCCAGGCAGCGGGGCTCAGGGGACCTGCTGGAGGGGCCCGCCCCTGCTGAGGCTCTGTCCGTCCTCTGCAGCCAACTACGCGGAGCACTGGTGCTCCCTGCTGAAGAAGACAGAGACCCCCTTCGGCAGGTGCCACTCAGCCGTGGACCCCTCGGAGTATTACAAGGTGGGTGGGACCCGCGGGACCCGCATGGGCACTGCCCGTTGCCCGATCTTGCCCGGAAGGTGCGCTCTGTGCGTCGGGCCGAGCCCGACCCTTGGCCTCGAGTCTCCCCCTGGGAGCTGTCGACCGTCAGCACGTGTGCGCGCGGGGGTGCCTGCGTGGGTTTGCCCCTTGCGGGGTGGGAGCCGGTGCGTGTGTGTGCGCGTGCGTGTGTGAGCTGCTTCCCTTGCTCACTGCCTGCCTCACTTTCCCCCAGAGGTGCAGGTACGATACGTGTAACTGCCAGAACAGCGAGGACTGCATGTGCGCCGCCCTGTCCTCCTACGCCCGCGCCTGCGCCACCAAGGGCGTCATGCTGTGGGGGTGGCGGGAGCAAGTCTGCAGTGAGTGCCAGCCCCCGCGGGGTGTCTGGCGTCCCCCGTGGCGGGAGGGGTCAGCCCCGCTGTTCCGTGCTGGCAGGGCGGGGCCCAGAACCGCGGCCTGGGGTTCCAGGGGGGGCGGGGTTCCCGTGCGCCATCTCAGGGAGACTGCCCTCGTGGGCCCCTTGGCCGGGGTGGGGCTCAGGGACGGCCTGTGGGGCGGGGGGCGGGGGGCCGGGGGCCGTCCCTGCGCCCCTCACGCCCGCCCCGCGCCTCCGCAGACAAGGACGTGGGCTCCTGCCCCAGCTCACAGATCTTCCTGTACAACCTGACCACCTGCCAGCCCACCTGCCGCTCGCTCTCCGAGGCCGACACCCACTGCCTCAAGGGCTTTGCGCCGGTGGACGGCTGCGGCTGCCCCGACCACACCTTCCTGGATGAGAAGGGCCGCTGTGTGCCCCTGGCCAAGTGCTCTTGCTATCACCGTGGCCTCTACCTGGAGGCCGGGGAAGTGGTCCTGCGGCAGGGGGAGCGATGGTAGGTGGCCTGGGGTTGGGGAGCATGGGGGGACCCACGGGCCCGCCCGCCCCCACGAGGGGCCTGTTCACCTCCTGCCTCTTCCCCTCAGCGTTTGCCGGAACGGCAGGCTTCACTGTGTTCAGATCCAGCTGATTGGCCTTCGTAAGTAGTCTGCGTGTGCCTGGCTCCCCGCCCCTCACCCATCCCCGCCTGCTGAGCCCCCCTCCCCCCCCCGCCCCCAGCCCGACCTCCACTGAGCCGAGGAGGCCCCCTCTGTCCCACAGGCTGTCAGGCCCCAAAGATCCACGTGGATTGCAACAACCTGACGGCGCTGGCCATCCAGAACCCGCGACCCACCAGCTGCCAGACGCTGGCTGCCGGCCACGTGCGTGTGGGGGCCGCCGTGGGGGGGAGGGTGTCCCCAGGCGTCCACACTGGCCCCGGGACCTGGAGGTTGGGTCCCGCGCGCACACGGGCCTCACTGGCCCTCCCTGTCCCCAGGCGGGGGAGGTGGTGGCCGGTCGGCCCCCCGTCCGGCCCACTGAGGGCACGGTGGCCAGCCTAGGGACCCTCGGCCGGCAGCCCTTGCCTGCACCCCGGCCCAGGGCAGAGCCCGAGAGAGGAGAGAGGGCCGGGGTCTGTGGGTGGGGAAGGGACAAGGGGGTGTCTGCCAGGGTCAGGAAAGGGGGCGGCAGTGACGGGGCCAGCTCCGGGCCCCGAAGCAAATCCCTGAACGCCACTCCGGCCCCCTGCAGTACCAGACGGAGTGCATCAGCGGCTGTGTTTGCCCGGACGGGCTGCTGGATGACGGCCGCGGCGGCTGCGTCGTGGAAGGGCAGTGTCCCTGTGTGCACAACAAGGACCTGTACTCCCCTGGGGACAAGATCAAGGTGGACTGCAACACCTGGTGAGTGGCCCGCTGACCCCGGCCCCAGGAGCTCTGGCGGGGGGTAGGGGGTGTGGGTGTGGTTCGTGAGCCGCTCCGGGGCTGTCCGCACGGCGCCCGGCCCGCCGGGCTCCCTCTGAGCAGGGCTGGGGGGACTTGCACGCCCGCGGCCCCTCCAGGCCCCCTTCCCACTCTCCTCAGCACCTGCCAGAGGGGCCGCTGGGCGTGCACGCAGGCCGTGTGCTACGGCTCCTGCTCCATCTACGGAAGCGGCCACTACATCACGTTCGACGGAAAGCACTACGACTTTGATGGACACTGTTCCTACGTGGCGGCTCAGGTGAGGCCAGCGGTGTGGCCCTGCCCCCGGACCGTGGCCCCGCACCACGTCCTAAAGCCACTCTCAGCCCAGCAAGAAGGGGTCCCCAGTGAGGGGCCCGGGGAGTGAGGGGCTTGTGTGTGCCGTTAAGGGCCCCCTCTTACCAGAGGAGGGCTGAGGCTGGGTGGGGGCCCGGGGCAGCGGTGGCCGGGCCAGTGTGGCTCACGTCCCCCGTGGGTCCCCAGGACTACTGTGGCCAGAACTCCTCACTGGGCTCCTTCAGCATCATCACCGAGAATGTTCCCTGTGGCACCACGGGTGTCACCTGCTCCAAGGCCATCAAAATCTTCATGGGGGTGAGTGCCGCCTGATGCCGGGGACTCGCGAGCCCTCGGGGATGCTTCGGGCGCCCAATAACAGGGCCTCTCCCCTGGGCACAGAGTCTGGAGCTGAAGCTGGAGGGCAAGCACCGCGTGGTGATCCAGCGAGACGTGGGCCACCACGTGTCCTACACCACGCGGGAGGTGGGCCAGTACCTGGTGGTAGAGGCCAGCGTGGGCGTCATCGTCATCTGGGACAAGAGGACCACCGTCTTCATCAAGCTGGCGCCGTCCTACGAGGTGCGTGGCAGCGCCCGGCTGCCGGGCCCCCGGGGCGCAGGAGGGGCCGAGCCGCCCTCCCAGGCGGGCGGGAGCCGCCGCACCACGCCCCGGGCTTGCTGCCTCCGCAGGGCACGGTGTGCGGGCTGTGTGGGAACTTCGACCGCCGCTCCAGCAACGACTTCACCACGAGGGACCACATGGTGGTGGACAGCGAGCTGGACTTCGGGAACAGCTGGAAGGAGGCCCCCACCTGCCCGGACGTGAGCTTCACCCCGGAGCCCTGCGCCCTGAGGCCGCACCGCCTCTCCTGGGCCGAGAAGCAGTGCAGTATCATCAAGAGCCGGGTCTTTGCCGTCTGCCACAGCAAGGTGCGTGGGCGGGGCCGTGGCGGCGGGCCTGGGCGGGGTGGGGCGGTAGGCGGGGCCGTGGGGGCGGGCCTGGGCGGGGCTGTGCGCGTGGGCGGGGCCGTAGGCGGGGCCGTGGCGGTGGAAGGCATGGATCCTTGCGCAGGGTGGCTCTTCTTGCTCCCGCTGAGGAGCGGCCTGAGGTCACCGTGTGCCTCCTCTCCTCCAGCTTCAGCTCCATTTTCTGGCCTTTACCAGAGGCCCGGCCCTCCCGGAGACCCCTAGCTGGGTCCCCAGCCCTCATGTCTTCCAGGGAGGGAGAAAGGACGGAAGCTCCGGGCAGTGGGGGGGGGGGGGGGGGGGAGGGGTGGCCCCCCCCTGTCTCTGGACCTCCCCTGCCGGCCCCCTGGGAGGCTAGTGCTGGGTGACCCGTGCCCTGCCCTGGGGGTCCTGAGCTCCTCGGCTGCAGGGGCAGGCCCGGCCCCATGAGGGCAGTGCGGGCCCAGGGCACAGAGGTCTTCTCCCCCAGGTGGACCCCAAGCCATTCTACGAGGCCTGCGTCCATGACTCGTGCTCCTGCGACACGGGCGGGGACTGTGAGTGCTTTTGCTCTGCGGTGGCCTCCTACGCCCAGGCGTGCACGAAGGAGGGGGCCTGCGTGTTCTGGAGGACGCCAGACCTGTGCCGTGAGTGCCCGCCTGTCCTGGGGCGGGGGCCACACTGTGGGTGGGCTGGCCCTCCTTACCCACCCAAGGGATGGGGTGTTTGCAGTCTCTTTCCCTCCTGAGAGCCGTTGCTCGGGGCCAGGGTGGCGTGTGGGCTGCCAGAAGGGAGCTGGCCTCGCGCTCCCTGGATCTGACCCGCGTCCCCCACAGCCATCTTCTGTGACTACTACAACCCCCCGGACGAGTGCGAGTGGCACTACGAGCCGTGTGGGAACCGCAGCTTTGAGACCTGCAGGACGGTCAACGGGATCCACTCCAACATCTCCGTGTCCTACCTGGAGGGTGAGCGTGCCCTGGGGGCCGAGGCACAGGGTCCTCTGCAGACCCGCAGGGTCGCCTGGGAGAGGCCCTGTGGGGCTGGGGACCTGAGGTCCGGGGCGGACCAGGCCCACCTCGCTGTAAAGCCAAGACCCCGCCCAGGCGGAGAGGCGGAAGGAAGCAGGACGGGCGGGTGTCTCACCCAGGGGTCCCGGGGAACCTCCCTAGGGCCTTGGAGTTGAGAACTAGGGATGTGAAGGGGTGAGACACCTGCAGATCTGGGGAGGGAGTGCCCTCCCCCACCTCCCCAGGAGGCTGGGAGGGGCCTGGCCATCCCTTTGGCCCTATGGCAGTGTGCAGGGCCCAGCGAGTGGGTACCTAGGACTTCCCGAGGAACCTCCTGGAGAGAAGGCCCTGACATGGTGGGCACGACGGTGGGGTCTGGAGGATGTGGGATCCTCCGTGGCGGTCCAAGCCCCGTACCCTGTGCCTACCAGGCTGCTACCCGCGGTGCCCCAAGGACAGGCCCATCTACGACGAGGACAAGAAGAAGTGCGTCACGGCCGACCAGTGTGGCTGCTACGTCGAGGACACCCGTTACCCACCTGGAGCGTCCGTGCCCTCCGACAAGGACTGCCAGTCTTGGTACCTAAGTCCGCCCTGCAGGGAGCCCGGGGGAGGTCGGGCGCACGCGCACGTGCGACGTGGCTTCGTGTGCACAGGTGCACACGCGAGCATATGCCTACACGCACACACCACACATTCGTGTGTGTGGGTGTGGACGCACGGCCAGGGGCGCACACCCGCAGGTATAGACACAGGAACAGGACGTGGGGACAGGCCGGCCTGTCTCTTCTCATCCTCCTGCTCTGTCTGGCCTTTGCCTGCCTCAGCTTGTCCTCCTCGGCCCACAGCTAGACCCCAGTGGGCAGGCTCCTTTGGAGCTGCACCCGGGGTGCACCAGGGAGGGCCTGGGCGGGGGGTGTGTGCTCGGGGTCTGCAGCTCTGTGCTTGCTTTGCAGCATGTGTACCGACTCCTCGGAAGTTGTCTGCCGGCCCGAAGAAGGTGAGCTGCCCTCCCGCCCAGGAGAGCCACCAAGCTGCCTGTCCCTGGACTGTGGGGGTGGGGCTCAGTGTCACCCTGCCCTGCTCCTGCGGTCCCCAGAGGCCCTTCCTGGCTCAGAGCCGGCTCTGGCTTGCACCGGCCTCCCCAGGCCTGTGATGAAGGGCCGAGGTCACCCCTTGTGCCATCCGGCTTCTGCGCTCCGATGGGTTTCTGGGGATGGAGTCCCGGTGGCAGATCGGTCTGCCGCTGGTCGGGGCTGGGGGACACCTAGTCTTTCTCTGATTGGGGCGGGCAGGGGGTGCTCGAGAGGCTCTGTCTTGTCCTTGCCATGTTGACCTTGGCCTCCCGCCCGTCCCCCAGGGAAGATTCTCAACTATACCCAGGATGGGTCTTTCTGCTACTGGGTGATCTGCGGTCCCAACGGGACGGTGGAGAAACACTTCAACATCTGCCAGCCTACCTCGCCTCCCTCGTCCTCCTTGCCGCCCTCCACCACCCCCGTCACCAGCACCACGAGCACCACCCCCACCCCCATCCCCAGCACAGGTGAGGCCCCGGGCCCAGCTGAAATGGGGGGGGTGCACGCAGCTCACAGGCGTCTCCGTTCAGGGGACGTCACCGGGGCCCCTGGCCTGCCGAGTTGAGATGTGGCATCAGGACCACATCCCTGAGCCCAGACCGCAGTGAAGGTGACCTAGGAACACTTCCCGAACCAGCAAGAAAATACCCCTGAGGCTTAGAGAAGCAGAGGAAGGTCCTTAAATCCCCCCATGATTGTTCTCACTGAGGTGGTAGCCGTCACCGGACGAGCCACGGGGGTGTGGTAGCCACTGGAAAAAGGGACTTGTAAAAATTATAAAAGAGTTTTAAAGGTGTCAAAATCTCTAGTGACAGCGTCCTTTCCTTTCTGGCTCTTGTGCAGCAACGACCATCTCCTCAACGACCCCGTCCTCAACCACTCCCAGTAAGTTGTGTGGGCAGTGTCCCCGAGGCGGGTGGGTGTGGGGGGCAGGGCACCCGGAGCTGCTCCGGGAACTGCCCAGGAGATGCGGATGTGGGGCCCGTGGCCCGTGCTGTTCACTTCACCAGAGAGGGTGCTTTGGGTGGCATGACCCCCTGGGACTCACGGGTGCCTGGCTGACGCACGGGGGAAAGAGCGGCTCGGGGTGACACTGTTGTTCAAGCGTCCAGACCGAGCCCCTTCCCGTGGGCTTTCTCATTGGAATGGCTGACCCTGTCCATGCTAATTGTTTTCAGGGGGACATCAGGATTTGAAAACAGCCAAGGGAGGGGCAGAGGGCTGCAGCCCGGGGGTCGGGCTGTCACCCAGGTGTGGCGTGAGGGGCTCTTCCTTCCCTGGGGCTCAGTGTGGAGCTGCAGGAGGAGGGAGGAAGCGGAGCCGGGCCCACACTCTCTGAGCCGACAACACCCTAGCTCTTTGGCCGTGATAGGAGGGCGGTCATGCCAGTCCCAGGGGGCTCCCCGGAAGCTGCGTCCAGGCTCGGTGACCAATCCGATCCCGGATTTGCTTCCCCAGATGTGTGCTGCTTCTGGTCCGACTGGATCAACGAGAACCACCCCAGCATGGACAGCACCGGTGGAGACTGGGAGAAATTCGACAGTGTCTGCAGGGAACCCGAGGACATCCAGTGCAGGTTGGCCACGGAGCCAGAGCTCAGCTGGGAGGAGACGGGCCAGAAGGTACAGTGTGATGTCTCCTCAGGGTTCATTTGCCTCAACGAAGACCAGTTTGGAAACGGGCCGTTCGCAGTCTGTTATGACTATGAAATACGTGTCAATTGTTGCCTGCCGATGCATGAGTGTCCCGAGTCCCCAACCACGGCCCCAACCACCACCCCCTCAACCACAACCACCACCCCGACCACCACCAGCACGGAGACCCCGACCCCGGCCTCCACCACCACCACCACCACAACCACCACCACCCCTACCCCGGGATCAACCATCACTCCGTGCGTGCCTGAGTGCAATTGGACTGGCTGGCTGGATTCAGGGAAACCAGACAACACCAAACCGGGGGCAGACATCGAATCTGTCGAGGTCTGTGTCCCAGGCTGGGCGGCCAACATCTCCTGCAGAGCCGCCAAGTTCCCTGACATCCCCCTTGGGCAGCTGGGGCAGAACGTGGCTTGCGACATCAATGTCGGGCTGGTGTGCAGAAATGAAAACCAGAAGCCAGGGGGATACATGCCCCAGCCTTCTTGCCTCAACTATGAGATCAACGTCTACTGCTGTTCGTGGCCTCCACACTGTATCTCCACGCCTTCCCCTGTAACCACGCCGACCTCCCCGACCACCACCACCACCAGCACGGAGACCCCGACCCCGGCCTCCACCCCGACCACCACCAGCACGGAGACCCCGACCCCCACCCTGACCACCACCAGCACGGAGACCCCGACCCCGGCCTCGACCACCACCGCCACCAGCACGGAGACCCCCACCCCCACCCCGACCACCACCAGCACGGAGACCCCGACCACCACCCCGACGACCACCAGCACAGAGACCCCGACCCCGGCCTCGACCACCACCACCACCAGCACGGAGACCCCGACCCCCACCCCGACCACCACCACCACCAGCACGGAGACCCCGACCCCGGCCTCCACCCCGACCACCACCAGCACGGAGACCCCGACCCCGGCCTCCACCACAACCACCACCAGCACGGAGACCCCGACCCCGACCCCGACCTCCACCAGTACGGAGACCCCGACCCCAACCTCCACCACCACCGCCACCAGCACGGAGACCCCGACCCCGGCCTCGACCACCACCACCACCAGCACAGTGACCCCGACCCCGGCCTCGACCACCACCGCCACCAGCACGGAGACCCCGACCCCGGCCTCCACCACCACCGCCACCAGCACGGAGACCCCGACCCCGGCCTCAACCACCACGGCCACCAGCACGGAGACCCCGACCCCGGCCTCCACCACCACCGCCACCAGCACGGAGACCCCGACCCCAGCCTCGACCACCACCACCACGAGCACGGAGACCCCGACCACCACCACCACCAGCACGGAGACCCCGACCCCGGCCTCCACCCCGACCACCACCAGCACGGAGACCCCGACCCCCACCCCGACCACCACCAGCACGGAGACCCCGACCCCGGCCTCGACCTCCACCACCACCACCACAACCCCTACCCCGGGATCAACCACCACTCCGTGCGTGCCTGAGTGCAATTGGACTGGCTGGCTGGATTCAGGGAAACCAGACAACACCAAACCGGGGGCAGACATCGAATCTGTCGAGGTCTGTGTCCCAGGCTGGGCGGCCAACATCTCCTGCAGAGCCGCCAAGTTCCCTGACATCCCCCTTGGGCAGCTGGGGCAGAACGTGGCTTGCGACATCAATGTCGGGCTGGTGTGCAGAAATGAAAACCAGAAGCCAGGGGGATACATGCCCCAGCCTTCTTGCCTCAACTATGAGATCAACGTCTACTGCTGTTCGTGGCCTCCACACTGTATCTCCACGCCTTCCCCTGTAACCACGCCGACCTCCCCGACCACCACCACCACCAGCACGGAGACCCCGACCCCGGCCTCCACCCCGGCCACCACCAGCACGGAGACCCCGACCCCCACCCTGACCACCACCAGCACGGAGACCCCGACCCCGGCCTCGACCACCACCGCCACCAGCACGGAGACCCCGACCCCGGCCTCGACCACCACCGCCACCAGCACGGAGACCCCGATCCCGGCCTCAACCACCACCGCCACCAGCACGGAGACCCCGACCCCGGCCTCCACCACCACCACCACCAGCACGGGGACCCCGACCCCGACCACCACCACCACCAGCACGAAGACCCTCACCCCCACCCCGACCACCACCAGCACGGAGACCCCGACCCCGGCCTCGACCACCACCGCCACCAGCACGGAGACCCCGACCCCGGCCTCGACCTCCACCACCACCAGCACGGAGACCCCGACCTCCACCCCGACCACCACCAGCACTGGGACCCCAACCCCAGCCTCCACCACCACCACCACCACCACCACAACCCCTACCCCGGGATCAACCACCACTCCGTGCGTGCCTGAGTGCAATTGGACTGGCTGGCTGGATTCAGGGAAACCAGACAACACCAAACCGGGGGCAGACATCGAATCTGTCGAGGTCTGTGTCCCAGGCTGGGCGGCCAACATCTCCTGCAGAGCCGCCAAGTTCCCTGACATCCCCCTTGGGCAGCTGGGGCAGAACGTGGCTTGCGACATCAATGTCGGGCTGGTGTGCAGAAATGAAAACCAGAAGCCAGGGGGATACATGCCCCAGCCTTCTTGCCTCAACTATGAGATCAACGTCTACTGCTGTTCGTGGCCTCCACACTGTATCTCCACGCCTTCCCCTGTAACCACGCCGACCTCCCCGACCACCACCACCACCAGCACGGAGACCCCGACCCCGGCCTCCACCCCGACCACCACCAGCACGGAGACCCCGACCCCCACCCTGACCACCACCAGCACGGAGACCCCGACCCCGGCCTCGACCACCACCGCCACCAGCACGGAGACCCCCACCCCCACCCCGACCACCACCAGCACGGAGACCCCGACCACCACCCCGACGACCACCAGCACAGAGACCCCGACCCCGGCCTCGACCACCACCACCACCAGCACGGAGACCCCGACCCCCACCCCGACCACCACCACCACCAGCACGGAGACCCCGACCCCGGCCTCCACCCCGACCACCACCAGCACGGAGACCCCGACCCCCACCCCGACCACCACCAGCACGGAGACCCCGACCCCGGCCTCGACCTCCACCACCACCACCACAACCCCTACCCCGGGATCAACCATCACTCCGTGCATGCCTGAGTGCAATTGGACTGGCTGGCTGGATTCAGGGAAACCAGACAACACCAAACCGGGGGCAGACATCGAATCTGTCGAGGTCTGTGTACCAGGCTGGGCGGCCAACATCTCCTGCAGAGCCGCCAAGTTCCCTGACATCCCCCTTGGGCAGCTGGGGCAGAACGTGGCTTGCGACATCAATGTCGGGCTGGTGTGCAGAAATGAAAACCAGAAGCCAGGGGGATACATGCCCCAGCCTTCTTGCCTCAACTATGAGATCAACGTCTACTGCTGTTCGTGGCCTCCACACTGTATCTCCACGCCTTCCCCTGTAACCACGCCGACCTCCCCGACCACCACCACCACCAGCACGGAGACCCCGACCCCGGCCTCCACCCCGACCACCACCAGCACGGAGACCCCGACCCCCACCCTGACCACCACCAGCACGGAGACCCCGACCCCGGCCTCGACCACCACCGCCACCAGCACGGAGACCCCGACCCCCACCCCGACGACCACCAGCACAGAGACCCCGACCCCGGCCTCGACCACCACCACCACCAGCACGGAGACCCCGACCCCCATCCCGACCACCACCACCACCAGCACGGAGACCCCGACCCCCATCCCGACCACCACCAGCACGGAGACCCCGACCCCGGCCTCCACCACAACCACCACCAGCACGGAGACCCCGACCCCGACCCCGACCTCCACCAGCACGGAGACCCCGACCCCAACCTCCACCACCACCGCCACCAGCACGGAGACCCCGACCCCGGCCTCGACCACCACCACCACCAGCACAGTGACCCCGACCCCCACCCCGACCACCACCGCCACCAGCACGGAGACCCCGACCCCAGCTTCCACCACCACCACCACCAGCACAGTGACCCCGACCCCGGCCTCGACCACCACCGCCACCAGCACGGAGACCCCGACCCCGGCCTCGACCACCACCGCCACCAGCACGGAGACCCCGACCCCGGCCTCGACCACCACGGCCACCAGCACGGAGACCCCGACCCCGGCCTCAACCACCACGGCCACCAGCACGGAGACCCCGACCCCGGCCTCCACCACCACCACCACCAGCACGGAGACCCCGACCCCGGCCTCGACCACCACCACCACGAGCACGGAGACCCCGACCACCACCACCACCAGCACGGAGACCCCGACCCCGGCCTCCACCCCGACCACCACCAGCACGGAGACCCCGACCCCCACCCCGACCACCACCGCCACCAGCATGGAGACCCCGACCCCGGCCTCCACCCCGACCACCACCAGCACGGAGACCCCGACCCCCACCCCGACCACCACCAGCACGGAGACCCCGACCCCGGCCTCGACCTCCACCACCACCACCACAACCCCTACCCCGGGATCAACCACCACTCCGTGCGTGCCTGAGTGCAATTGGACTGGCTGGCTGGATTCAGGGAAACCAGACAACACCAAACCGGGGGCAGACATCGAATCTGTCGAGGTCTGTGTCCCAGGCTGGGCGGCCAACATCTCCTGCAGAGCCGCCAAGTTCCCTGACATCCCCCTTGGGCAGCTGGGGCAGAACGTGGCTTGCGACATCAATGTCGGGCTGGTGTGCAGAAATGAAAACCAGAAGCCAGGGGGATACATGCCCCAGCCTTCTTGCCTCAACTATGAGATCAACGTCTACTGCTGTTCGTGGCCTCCACACTGTATCTCCACGCCTTCCCCTGTAACCACGCCGACCTCCCCGACCACCACCACCACCAGCACGGAGACCCCGACCCCGGCCTCCACCCCGACCACCACCAGCACGGAGACCCCGACCCCCACCCCGACCACCACCAGCACGGAGACCCCGACCCCCACCCTGACCACCACCAGCACGGAGACCCCGACCCCGGCCTCGACCACCACCGCCACCAGCACGGAGACCCCGACCCCGGCCTCGACCACCACCACCACGAGCACGGAGACCCCGACCACCACCACCACCAGCACGGAGACCCCGATCCCGGCCTCGACCACCACCGCCACCAGCACGGAGACCCCGATCCCGGCCTCGACCACCACCGCCACCAGCACGGAGACCCCGATCCCGGCCTCCACCACCACCACCACCAGCACGGGGACCCCGACCCCGACCACCACCACCACCAGCACGAAGACCCCCACCCCCACCCCGACCACCACCAGCACGGAGACCCCGACCCCGGCCTCGACCACCACCGCCACCAGCACAGAGACCCCGACCCCTGCCTCGACCACCACCACCACCAGCACGGAGACCCCGACCCCAGTTTCCACCACCACTGCCACCAGCACGGAGACCCCGACCCCGGCCTCCACCACCACCACCACCAGCACGGGGACCCCGACCCCGGCCTCGACCACCACCACCACCAGCACGGAGACCCCGACCCCCACCCCGACCACCACCGCCACCAGCACGGAGACCCCGACCCCGGCCTCGACCACCACCACCACGAGCACGGAGACCCCGACCCCTGCCTCCACCACCACCGCCACCAGCACAGAGACCCCGACCCCAGTTTCCACCACCACTGCCACCAGCACGGAGACCCCGACCCCTGCCTCCACCACCACCACCACCAGCACAGAGACCCCGACCCCAGTTTCCACCACCACTGCCACCAGCACGGAGACCCCGACCCCTGCCTCCACCACCACCACCACCAGCACAGAGACCCCGACCCCAGTTTCCACCACCACTGCCACCAGCACGGAGACCCCGACCCCGGCCTCAACCACCACCACCACCAGCACGGAGACCCCGACCCCCACCCCGACCACCACCACCACCAGCACAGAGACCCCGACCCCAGTTTCCACCACCACTGCCACCAGCACGGAGACCCCGACCCCGGCCTCGACCACCACCACCACCAGTACGGAGACCCCGACCCCGGCCTCCACCACCACCACCACCAGCACGGAGACCCCCACCCCTGCCTCGACCACCACCACCACCAGCACAGAGACCCCGACCCCGGCCTCGACCACCACCACCACCAGCACGGAGACCCCGACCCCGGCCTCCACCACCACCACCACCAGCACAGAGACCCCCACCCCTGCCTCGACCACCACCACCACCAGCACAGAGACCCCGACCCCAGTTTCCACCACCACTGCCACCAGCACGGAGACCCCGACCCCTGCCTCGACCACCACCACCACCAGTACGGAGACCCCGACTCCGACCTCCACCCCGACCACCACCAGCACGGAGACCCCGACCCCAGCTTCCACCACCACCGCCACCAGCACAGAGACCCCCACCCCTGCCTCCACCACCACCACCACCAGCACAGAGACCCCCACCCCTGCCTCGACCACCACCACCACCAGCACAGTGACCCCGACCCCGGCCTCGACCACCACCACCACCAGCACGGAGACCCCGACCCCCACCCCGACCACCACCAGCACGGAGACCCCGACCACCACCCCGACGACCACCAGCACAGAGACCCCGACCCCGGCCTCGACCACCACCACCACCAGCACGGAGACCCCGACCCCGGCCTCCACCACAACCATCACCAGCACGGAGACCCCGACCCCGACCCCGACCTCCACCAGCACGGAGACCCCGACCCCAACCTCCACCACCACTGCCACCAGCACGGAGACCCCGACCCCGGCCTCGACCACCACCACCACCAGCACAGTGACCCCGACCCCGGCCTCGACCACCACCGCCACCAGCACGGAGACCCCGACCCCGGCCTCAACCACCACCGCCACCAGCACGGAGACCCCGACCCCCACCCCGACCACCACCGCCACCAGCACGGAGACCCCGACCCCGGCCTCGACCACCACCACCACCAGCACAGTGACCCCGACCCCGGCCTCGACCACCACCGCCACCAGCACGGAGACCCCGACCCCGGCCTCCACCACCACCGCCACCAGCACGGAGACCCCGACCCCGGCCTCCACCACCACCGCCACCAGCACGGAGACCCCGACCCCAGCCTCGACCACCACCACCACCAGCACGGAGACCCCCACCCCCACCCCGACCACCACCAGCACGGAGACCCCGACCCCGGCCTCCACCACCACCACCACCGGCACGGAGACCCCGACCTCCACCCCGACCACCACCAGCACGGGGACCCCGACCCCGGCCTCCACCACCACCACCACCAGCACGGAGACCCCGTCCACACCCACACCCACGACTGTGTCAACGACGTCCACAGAAACGCTCACACCGCCAGGACGCCCGTCATCCACTCCACACAGGCCACCGACCACGAGCGCCACGACCTCCAGTGTGCTCCCCCCCACGCTGACCCCAATCTCCCCCCCCAGCATTGTTGAAACTACAGGTTCCATCACCAGCACAGCCCTGGAATACTGTTGCGTTTTGAATGACACATACTTTGCCCCAGGTACCCAGGCTTGTCACTTCTGACTCTTAGGCGCCAGAGGCGGGTGGGTTCGGGTCTCCTGTCACCAGTGGTAAGGGGTTAGGCTGAAGTCCCCACCGGGAGCCGGCTGGACGGCCGTCCCTGCGGTCTGCCCCTCTCGGCTGTCGCCGTGAATCGGGGACACGGTCGAGGCGGGCTTCCCTCCAGTGGCCTTGTCGGCACCTGTCTGTGTGCTCTGGGAGCCAGCCCTGCGTGGCTAGTGTAGGTCTGGTCTCTGTCCCCTGGCAGGTGAAACGGTGTATAACGGCACGCATGGGGACACCTGCTATTACGTGAACTGCTCGCTGTCCTGCACCTTTGAGTTCTTCAACTGGTCGTGTCCGTCCACACCCTCCCCAACGCCCACCCCTTCCTCGCCAACGCCGGCCTCAACACCCAAACCACCCACGTCCATGGCATCGAGCACTCTGGCCACCACCAAGCCCCCTGGGTGCTTAGACTTTGATCCTCCCAGAGAGGTCAGTGGGCTGTGGGCCGCTTGTGGTCCTGGTCCCCTTGGCTCTGCGCACACATGCCCACCTGGGAGGACAGGGACGTCTGCCGGTCACCCGCGACGCCCTGTCCTCCGAGCGGCCTTTTGGGGGCAGGTCGGCCGAGCGCCCACCTTCTGGGCCACGCCTCCCCTGCCGGGCGAGGAGGAGGAGGCTCTTGGCCGGTGGTGAGGCTGAGGCGGCTGCCTCCTGCACGGGGCGGTCCCCAGGCTCCAGGGGAGGGCTCAGGGCCACCCCTGTACAGGCTGGGGCTCCAGGCTGGTCCCCGCTGACCGTGCGCCTTCCCCGCTGTAGGAGAACGAGACGTGGTGGCTGTGTAACTGCACCATGGCCATCTGCAAATACGACAACATAGTGGAGTTAGTGCAGGTGAAGTGCAAACCCCCACCCATGCCCACCTGCTCCAACGACCTCCTGCCTGTGCGCGTCATGGACCCTGATGGCTGCTGCTGGCACTGGGAGTGCGACTGTGAGTTGGCCCAGGCCGCGGGACCCTCCCCTCCTTCCCCCTTCTGCGCGTGTGGGGCTGCAGGCCCTCAGGGGCCTCTCGTGCCTCCTGCTGGTTCCCACTCTGGGGCGGGGGGGGGGGGGGGTCCAGGCAGGGGAGGGGTGTGCCTGCTGGAGCCACCTCCACCACCGAGGCTGCTCCCCGCCACCACCCCCGCCCCCCGGGCTGGGCGGGGCAGGGCTGGACTTCGAACCCGGACCCTCTGGCTCCCAAGCCAGGCTCTGTCCCACCGAACGGGCTTGGGCGCCCCTCGTGCTCCAGGAACCAGAATTTCCGGGACCCCCTGGATTCCTGCTTTGTCTTCTCACTGTTCCTGGGCTCCCGCCCACTCCTGTCCCTGTCCCAGCCGCTCCCCCAGTCTGGGGCTTGGTGTGGCTCACGGGAGCTCTGTCCACAGGCTACTGCACAGGCTGGGGGGACCCGCACTATGTCACCTTCGACGGGCTTTACTACAGCTACCAGGGCAACTGCACATACGTGCTGGTGGAGGAGATCAGCCCCACGGTAGACGGCTTCGGCGTCTACATCGACAACTACCACTGTGACGTCAACGACCGGGTGTCCTGCCCCCGCACGCTCATTGTGCGCCACGAGACCCAGGAGGTGCTGATCAAGACGGTGCAGATGGCCCCCATAAAAGTGCAGGTGCGCTGGCCAGGTGGCGGGGCACTGCGGGGGGGGCGTTCCCCGGTTCCCTCGCTCGGCAGGGGGCTGGGCTGTTCTCACGGGACCAGGGACCTTGACCTCCCGCACGCCCCCTGGCTGCAGTCCTCTTGCACACACTCACGTGGAGTTGCTGGTTCCGGAGGCCTGGGGAGCCTCACCCCTCGGCACAGGGGGACTCTCGGGACAGCGTCCTTGTGATCTCACCCCGGGGATCGGCTGGGACCAGTCTGGCCCGGAGCAGTGGAAAGGAAGTGGGAAAGGGACCAGGGCAAGGGGCAGGGTGGACGGGGGCAGGGGACAGGCAGGGGTCCCCACACCGGACGCACAGGCCTGACAACAGGTAGGGCTGGGGCGGCCCCAGATGCTCTGTCAAGACGCAGCTTGCCCCGACTCGCCCCTGTGAGACACGCGCGGCAGCCGGGGCAGGGCCCCGGGGGAGGGGCCACCATGTCGGCCCCAAGGGGACGTCCTGACCGCGAGTGTGCCGGCCACAGGTGCAGGTCAACGGGCAGGCCGTGGCGCTGCCCTACAGGAAGTATGGGCTGCAGGTGTCCCAGTCGGGCATCAACTACGTGGTGGACATCCCCGAGCTGGGCGCCCTCATCTCCTACAACGGCCTGTCCTTCTCCATCAGGCTGCCCCACCACCGGTTTGGCAACAACACCAAGGGCCAGTGTGGTGAGCCCCTCAGCCCCTGCGGGCTCCCTGCGGCTCCCGGGCGCCCCCCCCGGGGGGGAGATGGGGGTTGGCTGGGGCCGAGGCCGGTGTGAGGGTCGGCCAGCCGGGGGCTGGCTCTCTGGCTCTTCGGCTCGGGCCCCGGGGCCGTCATGCCGGGTGGGCCCCTGTGGGAACGAGCCGGCCGGAGTCTCATCCGCTCTGCGCCCTCGGCCCTGGCCTGGCGGTCGCCGGGGCCCCGGGGCCGGCCCGGGGCTGTCTGCTGTGCGGCGTGGCTCTGGTGCTGGCTCAGCGTGGGCCTCCGTCCCGACGCAGGCACGTGTACCAACAACACCGCCGACGACTGCGTGTTGCCCAGCGGAGAGGTCGTTTCCAACTGCGAGGTCGCGGCCGACCAGTGGGTGGTGAACGACCCCTCCAAGCCACACTGTCCCCACGTCGGCGTCACCACCAAGCCCCCGGCTAGCACGCCGTCAGCGGGCAGCCCCACGCCCAAGGACTGTGCTTCCCCTCTCTGCGACCTCATCAAAGACAGGTACCCCCCCAGGCCTGGCCGCCTCTCATCACCCGCCAGGGGCAGGGGCTCAGGGAGCGGCCAGGCGTACAGGGAGAGCTGGGCCGGACCGTGGGGTGGGAAGAAAGGAAGGCTTGAGGGGCTGGGGCCTCACCCCCAGTCTGCAAAGGGAGGCCGGACACGGAGCATGTCTGGCATGTCAGAGCGAGGTCAGGGCGCCACGGGCGGGTGCTGGGCCTCGGACGGCCCAGGGCTGGGGCTTCCGACGTCTCTGGGGCTGAGCAGTGTGGCGAGACGTCCCTGTGCCTTGGCGGGGTCGACCGCGCCGGGCGCCCTAGGGAGAGAGGCTGAGCCGGGACCGAGCTGGCGTGCAGGGCTGATGTCAGGGAGGCAGACCTGGGCTGAGACGGAGAGGAGCTGGCATCCACGGGGAGCGAGTGCCTGTTCCCAGAGGTGTGCGGGCCGAGGCTGCGTGGCCCCCCTGCCACGGCTGCTGGAGGGGGTCCCGGCACCCGGCAGCCTCCGCCTCCGGGAGGCGGGCGCACAGCACCTCGCCCTCGGGCTGCAGAGCCGACCCCCCTTCCCCAGGGCGGCCCTTTGCTCTCCTGCCACGGGCAGCCCACAGGCGCCTGTTGGGTGGGTGCAGGCTGAGCCAGGCTGCAGCAGGGCGGCTGGGTGGAGGTGCTGGGCTGGTGGGGAGCGTGAGGGGGGCGGGGAGGGCCGGCCGGAGCGTGACCCCCGCGCCCTCCCTCACAGCCTGTTCGCCCAGTGCCACGCCGTGGCACCCCCCCAGCACTACTACGACGCCTGCGTGTTCGACAGCTGCTTCGTGCCCGGCTCGGGCCTGGAGTGCGCCAGCCTGCAGACCTACGCGACCCTCTGTGCCCAGAAGGGCGTCTGTATTGACTGGCGGAACCACACCAACGGCGCCTGCTGTGCGTGCCCGCCTGCCCCTGCCCCAGACCCATGGTCCCGCGGGCCGGTGGGGTCTCTGGCTACGGCCTGTAGCCACGCCTGTGGGAGGCCAGGCGTCCAGGGAGAGCCGGGCAGGACCGTGGGGTGGGAAGAAGGGCAGGCTTGAGGGGCTGGGGGCCTGGGGCTGCCGCCGGGCTCGCCGAGCACAGCTCGTCACCTGCCTCCCTTCTCAGGACGGCACGGGGCGCCAAGGTGGGCGACACCGGGCAGCCGCTCACCCCCGCCGGGGCAGGAATGTCACTCGCCAGTTCCCCCCCCCCGCCCCCGCCCGGCTCCGGCTTCTCTGATTCCTGTCCCCTTCCTGCAGTGCTGACGTGTCCGCCTCACAGGGAGTACCGGGCCTGTGGTCCTCCAGAGGAACCCACCTGCAAGTCTGGGTTAGTTGCTGGAAGACGCATGGGGGCGGCGAGCCTCCAGCCGGAGCACAGACCCACCTCATGATGCCCTCTCATCCCCAGATCCTTCGAGAAGAACAACAGCATCCTGGTGGAGGGCTGCTTCTGTCCCGAGGGCACCATGAACTACGCCCCGGGATTCGACGCCTGCGTGGACATGTGTGGTACGCTGCCTGCCCACATTGCCTCCGTGAAGCCCACCCTGATCCTGTGGCACCGGGACTCTGCTAACACGATTTTTTTCCTCTCCCTTCCTAGGCTGTATGGGACCTGACAATGTGCCTAGAAAGGTAGGCCTTTCCTCTTGGTGCCACGGTAGGATTCACCCATAAGTCCTGAATTTTGGGGACCAGGGTGGGTGGCAAGAAGAAGCCAGGAGTCTCAGACCCTGAGTCATGTTATTTACATCCGGAGGGCTGAGCCAGCAGGGTCATCCGGACACCCACACCCAGTCACTTACCCACCCATGCATCTCCCTCCCTCTCTCCCTCCCACCTTCTACCCCTCCATCCATCCACCCACCCATCCATCCTCCCATCCGTGCACTCACCCAACTCTCCATCCATCTGTCTGTCCAACTCTCCACCCATCCATCCATCCATCCGTCCGTCCATCCATCCGTCTGTCCGTCCATCTGTCCTCCTGTCCGTCCATCTGTCCTCCTGTCCATCCATCCGTCCATCCATCTATCTATCCATCCACCCGTCTGTCCGTCCATCTGTCCATCCATCCATCCATCCATCCATGCATCCATCCATCTGTCCATCTGTCCATCCATCTGTCTGTCCAACTCTTCATCCATCCATCCATCCATCCATCCATCCACCCATCCATCCATCCAACCATCCACCCGTCCGTCGATCCATCCATCCATCCATCCATCCATCCATCTGTCCATCCATCTGTCTGTCAAACTCTCCACCCATCCATCCATCCGTCCGTCTGTCCGTCCATCCACCCATCCATCCATCCAACCACCCACCTGTCCGTTGATCCATCCATCCATCCATCCATCCATCCAACTGTCCATCTGTCCATCCATCTGTCCTCCTGTCCATCCATCCGTCCTCCTGTCCGTCCATCCGTCCACCCATCCATCCATCCAACCACCCACCTGTCCATCGATCCATCCATCCATCCATCCATCCATCCATCTGTTCTTCTGTCCGTCCATCCGTCCTTCTGTCCGTCCATCCATCCATCCATCCATCCACCCATCTGTCCGTCAATCTGTCCATCCATCCATCCATCCATCCATCCATCCAACTGTCCATCTGTCCATCCATCTGTCTGTCAAACTCTCCACCCATCCATCCATCCGTCCGTCTGTCCGTCCATTCATCCATCCACCCATCCATCCATCCAAGCACCCACCCGTCCGTTGATCCATCCATCCATCCATCCATCCATCCATCCATCTGTCCATCTGTCCATCCATCTGTCCTCCTGTCTGTCCATCCGTCCTCCTGTCCGTCCATCCGTCCATCCATCCATCCATCCACCCGTCTGTCTGTCCATCTGTCCATCCATCCATCCACTCACTGGCCCATGTGTCCATCCACACCTTCATGCCACCCACCCATGGGCCATCTGAAGCTCTATCTAAACCTGAGATGACATCTTGGCCACAGTATTGTCCCATCTCCTACATATGGTTGATGCCTTAGCTCTAGTCTGCGAGCCCCATACACGTGTCATGTGTTTCCCGTGTGCCAGCAAGTGCCAGGAGCAGGTCACAGCTGTGATGTCAGTGACCTGCCCCCACGTGCTGGGAGGTGGGGAGGGCACAGGTGTCCTACGGGACCTGAGTGGGACGCGAGGTGTGGTGCCTTCATCCGGCCGACTGTGGATGTGCTGCGGTATGGCCCTGGCAGGGGGTCTTGGGTGCCAGCCCGCCTCACCCAAGTGGCACCTGTGACCCCCCTGCCCACCCACTTCCTGCCTGCAGTTTGGGGAACACTTCGAGTTCGACTGCAAGAGCTGTGTCTGTCTGGAGGGCGGGAGCGGCATTTCCTGCCTGCCCAAGACGTGCAGCCAGGAGCCGCCCCAGTGCACGGAGGAGGGCACCTACCCGCTCACAGAGGTCAACCCCGCCGACACCTGCTGCAACATCACATCCTGCAGTAAGGCCACCCCCGGGATGGTGCTGGGTGCTGGGGGCCCAGGAGTCGCCCGGCAGCCCCCGACGGTGTTTTCACCTCCTCACTGAGCTGGGGAGCCGCTCACTTGGGGACCTTTGGGGCATGTCCACCTGAGCATGGGTGTCGGAGGAGGCCGGTGCCTGCAGCCCCCTCCTTCGCCTTGTCTCCCCCCTCCCCCCAGAGTGCAACACCAGCCTGTGCCCGGCGACGCCGTCCAAGTGCCCACTGGGATTTGAAGCGAAGAGTGAGATCACACCTGGGAAGTGCTGCCCCACCTACACCTGTGGTTAGTGGGGGCCGGGGGGTGGGGCTGAGAGCCCCGTGGGGTCACCCTGCATGGCGACCACACACCCCCTGGGCTCAGTGTCCGTGCTGTCCCGGGGGGTGGGACTGACCGTGGGGTCACCCCGCATGGTGGTCACACTCCCCCTGGGCCCAGGTGTCCACTTTGTCCAGCCCGACCCACGTCCCCGTTCTCTTCCTCCCAGTGCCCAAGGGTGTGTGCGTTCACCAGAATGCTGAGTACCAGGTGAGCCCGGGCAGGGTGCCGGGAAAGGTGCCCGCTCTGGGGCCTCTGTGGTGGGCGGTAGCCCCGCCTCACCCGCTCCTCTCTGTGCCCTCAGCCGGGGTCGCCAGTTTACTCCTCCAAGTGCCAGGACTGCGTGTGCACCAACCGCAGGAACAGCAGCACCGAGCTCAACGTCATCTCCTGCACCCACGTGCTCTGTGACAACTCCTGCAGCCCCGTAAGCCTCCCTCCCGTCCCCCCGGAGGCCATGGGCCATCCCGCGGCCACCTCCGTGGCTCCCTTCCTCCCCGCACCAACCTAGCCGTGTGCATCCCGCAGGGCTTTGAGCTGGTGGAGGCCCCCGGGGAGTGCTGTGGTAAGTGTGAGCAGACCCACTGCATCATCAAGAGGCCCGGCAAGGAACCCATCATCCTAAAGGTGAGCGAGGGGCCTGCTCCCATCCCCACCCAGGAGGGGCCGGCCCGCAGCCACGGGCAAGGCCTGGGATGCCTCCCGCTGCCCCAGCAGGGTCTTCCCAGGGCCGGGCATGGCCGTTCCAGTGTCCTGGGGTGGCCGTGACCGCAGACTAGGGCTGGAAACACCAGGAGTGACCGAGTCCTTTCGCCTGGAGCCGGAGTCCAGGCTGGAAGTGTCGCAGGGCCGCGGTCCCTTCAAGGGCTCTGGGGGAGCCTTCCTGCCTCTTTGGCTTCTGGGGCTCCAGACGGCCCCGGGCTTGTGGCCGCGTCCCTCCACTTTCTGGCTCACCTTCCTGTGGCCCCGCCTGTCTCTTATAAGTATGCTCGTTGTTGGATTTAGAACCACCCATGTAATCTGGGATGGTCTCATCTCAGCATCTTTAACCTAATCTCACCTCTCAACACTCTTTCTCCAGATAAGGTCGTATCTGCAGGTGCAGGGGTTAGGATGTGGACGTGTCTGGGCGCTCTAGGCTGGTGGCTGTGGGCCTGCGGGCTGGACCTTCTGTCCGACAGGAGCTGCACTTGGCTGGGTGGTTGGAAACCTGCAGGGCGTTTCTTGTCTATCTTCCGGGTGGGCCTCCTGTGGGTCTCACCAGGCTGTCTTGTGCCCTGCAGCCCGGGGACATAAAGCATGACCCCAAGAATAACTGCACATTCTTCAGCTGCGTGAAGATTCACAACCAGCTCATCTCTTCGGTCTCCAACATCACCTGCCCCGACTTTGACCCCAGCATCTGCCTCCCGGTGAGTGGGGGTCCTTTCTTCGGGACCTGCCCTTTCCCACCCTGAGGCAGGACGGGGCTGCTCGCGGCCGGGGGGTGGCCTGGGGGTCCCAGGCGCCTTCTCCTTCCTTCCAGGGTTCCATCACTCTCATGCCCAATGGTTGCTGCAAGAAATGTGAGTACAGCCTGGCGGGCAGGCATCTCTGGGGCACACGGCGCGGCAGGGGAGCTCCCTCTGGGACCCTGGGGCGGGGGTGAAGGAGGCACAGGGGATGATGTCCCGGGACTCCCGTCCCCTTCTGTGCCACTCTCAGCCAGATGTTAAATTGGGGGGCAGCAGCTGGGGGCCCTGCTTGCTGTGGGGTGGCCGGGGCTGGGGCACTCGAGGAGGGAGAGGAGGCCGTGAGGGAGAACCTGCGGGCCCCCCGGGGTGTGGAGACCCCGCCCCCCAGCCCAGAGCCTCCAACCCCCCCTCCTGGCAGGCATCCCTCGCAACGAGACCAGGATCTTCTGTTCCGCCATCCCCGTTACCCGGGAAATTTCTTTCGCCGGCTGCACCAACAAGGTCACAATGAACTACTGCTCTGGGTCCTGCGGGACCTTCGCCCTGTGAGTCCCAGGCCCCGGACAGGGGTGGGGGAGGGGCTCCTCGCCCTAGTGGGGGTGGCTCCTCACTCTGGCCGGCCGCCCGCCCGCAGGTACTCGGCCGAGGCCCAGGCCCTGGACCACAGGTGCTCCTGCTGTAAGGAAGAACGGACCAGCCAGCGGGAGGTGGTGCTGCACTGTCCCCAGGGCGGCTCGCGGAACCACACCTACACCCACATCGAGAGCTGCCGGTGCCAGGACACCGTCTGCGAGCTCCCGCCGGCCCCGAGCCGCGTCCCCGGCCGCTCCCGGCGCTCCAGCCCCGGGGGCCTGCGCCCAGGAGGCGCTTGAACAGGGTCGTGCCACCCAGCTCGCCCCCACCGCCCTCCGCACCCTCCACCCCTCCTGCTGACCCCCTGAGCTTCCTCACCTCCTGAGCTGGCTTCCTCTCTGCAGATATTTATTTTCTGAGTCTTTGTTCAATTCTTCGCTTTCCACAATAAACTTGGGCAGACGCTGTGCCGGTGTTTGTTGTCAGTGCTGGGCGTCCGGACGGCTGCCGTGCACGGCCCCTGGTCTCGCTGCTTCCTGTGGGGTGAGCGGACCGAGAAGGTCCAGAGAGGGGCCCGGTCCGCACGCTCTGCGCACGGGACGCGGGGGGGCCCGCGCACACTTGCCTGCCTGGCTGTGGCAAGCTTCCTGTGCCAAGTGCGGCCCCCAGCGACCTCTGTCCCTCGAGCCGCCTCCAGAAAGCCCTGTCCCGCCCTGTCCTGCCCTCAGCGTGGCCAAAGCCCTTTCTGGGCCATCGTAGTCCAGGAAGACTTCCACCCCTGACTTTGCGCAACAGGGGGCCCGACAGCCCAGGGCGCCGGGTGTGTGCGTGTGTCTTCGGACGTGGCTTGGGTGTGAACGTGCCACGTGCACATGTGTTTGCGTGTATGTGTTTGGAGTGTGCTTCATCCTGGGTGTCTGCACTGGCAAAGCTGAAGGTCCTGGGCCGGGGTCAGGGGCGCACACCAGCCCGTGGATCAGAAGGTGACCTTCCGGGCCTCGGCCACTTGCAGAGTTCCGGTCGGTTCTGTGGACCCAGGCGGGCGGCCGGTGCCGTGTGTGCGCGCCTCCACGTGTCCACCTGCCTGCGCATGTCTGGGGAGCTGTTCTGTGAGCTGAGCCGCCAAAATGGGGGTTTTAGGGAAGGGTCTCCTCCAGGCCTTTGATGACCGAGAGTGCAAACTGGCGGCCTCCCGCTGGGCGGCCGTGGAGACCGCTGGACCAGAGCCGGAACGCCCAAGGTTGGGTGACGAGCCAGGTTCTGTTCTCCTGAGGCAGCAGACCCCTGGCCTGACCAGGTGTTGAGGGGGTGGGAGCCCTGGGTCCTAGGGCCGAGGACCCCCGAGTGTAGCCATTTGGCTTGTGAGCTCCCCTGGAAACCTAAGGGGAGGTGCCGATGTCCCCGGGGCCCACATCTCATCCTCCCTGTGATTCTCTGCCACACGTTACACCTGACTGAATGGAGGGTCTCAGGGAGAGCAGATACCTGCCTCAGGCTCCGCAGTGCTGAGGCCAGTGAGGGTTTGCTCCAGGAGGCACCCAGAACCCCAACTTCTCTGCATTCCCTGCCCCCTGAGGAGCTGGGCTGAGGGCTCAGCCCTCCCTCACCTGCCCCCACCTGACACCAGGGAGGGCTTGATGGCCGATCAGGTTGTGTCAGCACATCAACGTCACCCTGGCACCTGGGGGTCTTTCCAGTGGCCCCCTGGCCTGGGAGGGCCCCAGAGGCCCCTGCACAGCCCCCTTGGTGACCTCGGGGGTCCACATTGTCCCTGGCCAAGACCTGTGGACTTCCTGGGTGGTCAGTTGGCCTGGGTTGGACTTGGAGTCACCAAGTGGCCTCCTAGGACAGAAGGATTGCTGGGGGGACAGGAGCTCCCCGCCTCTGCTGTGCGGCCAAGTGGGGTCCTGGGTGCTTCAGGACCAGCCCTTCTGCAAGACGGTCAATGTGCCGACCCGATGGCCCTCACCTGTTCCAGGGCCCCCTCCCAGGGCCACGGGGGCTTGGAGCTCCAGAAATTTTCTAGCGGGCCGTGTGTTTCATCGACGTGGTGCAGAGCCCCTGGCCCACCCTGCTGCGTCTGGCTGTGCCCGGCTGGCCAGCAGCCCCAGCACAGGCCGGACCCAGGCAGAACGAAGGTGCTCGTGGCCCTCGTCTGGTCAGGAAGAGGGGTCAGCCTTGGGCCGGCGTCCCATCCACCTCCCGGCTCCGCGGCTGTGCGATGGGGACACAAGGCGGGGGGGGCAGCGGTGGGCCGGGGTGCAGCTGGGCCCTGCTCACTTTTCTAGGCTGCGCCCCCAGGTCCCCAAATTAAGCAGAACAGGCAGGGTTTTCTCTGTTTGACACATGGTGGTTTCCATGAGGATCTGTTTGGAAAGAGGTTTCTGGCTTAAAAATGGTTTGATGACCGTTGGCAGATGGTCGCTAAGGCTGCTGCCCGCCCCCAGCAGAGGAAGCAGTGGGCGCTCCCCGGGGCCCCGCCCCAACCGTCTGGAGGAATGGGCGAATGGCCCACACGCACCCCTGCACCGGCACCCCCCGACCTGGAGGCTGTTGGGGGTTCACGCCCCTTCTTACAGCCCTTGTCCCGCTATTTAGATGAGGGCTCTGCTAGGGACACCCATGCAGTGGGCCGCACCCCTGCCCTTCTGCCCAGGGAGCCACCGCCTTGGCTGTGCCCCTCCCTGCCCCTCCCACCTCTCCCTTCCCTGGCACACCCTTCCCAGCCCCCCGGTCTCCACCCACGTGCTCTGGTCTGAGCACAGCCCACCTGTGAGGGAAGGGGGCTCGTCCCACAGGTGAGGGAAGGGGGGCGGGGGGCGGGGGGAGGGGGGCAGGGGGAGGGGGGCGGGCCCCATGCAAATCCCATTGCATAGCCGGCTCTTTCCTCTTCCTCTTCTGGCTCGAGACCCTGAGCTGCGTCGTCCGGGGGCTCCGCGGGGATGCGGGACCTGGGACGGGGACAGGCCTGGAATGAAGTGCCAGCCACCCAGGGCCCGACGGGGCGCCCAGAGGCGGTGGCTCGTGCTTGGCCACCACAAGTGGTGCTTGGCACTGGCCCACCTTGTCTTTCCACGCGGCGTGTGCCCTGCGGTTCTGCCACACCCGGTTCTGGGGTGCCGCTGCCCCCCAAGTGTCCGCGTCAGTGGCCCTTCACGCTCTCATGCTGGTCCCCGTGGGCCTGGCGTGGCCGCCGGGGGTCAGTTCAGGCCCCAGCTCTGCCGGCAGGCTCCGTGTGCAGAGGGCCTGGGGTGCCCTCACTTCTCCGTGGGACCATGATGGTGACAAGGGATGGATGGTGACCACGGGCCTCCCAGAGGCCACGCTCGTTTGTCACCCCAGGGGAGGGGGGAGAGTCAGGGCCCCCCCTGCACCCAGAGAGGGAAGGGGCCTCTGAGTGTCCCTGCTGTGACATCAGGTCCAGTCCGGACCGCGGTGCCACTCCTTCTGGGCTCTGCTGGGCGCCACAGGTTAGGGGAGCCCAGGCCCCACTGTCTGGCCCTAATCATGGGGCCTCAGGGGAGCCCCCAGAAAAGAGTCTTCCACCAGTGGCTTTGGGAAGGCAGGGACTGAGGGGGGCTGATCCCGTCTCCGGGGACCCTGTTCCCCCACAGCAGCCTCCTCACCTCCCTTCCTAGGGGAAGCGTTGGTCGGTGTCTGGAATCAGAAGTGAGTCCCCCGTCCCCGCGGTGAGATACTCGTCTGCGGTGAAGGTGAGCTCACACTGGTGCGTGAGGCCCGAGTGAGTCGCGAACGCGTGCTGAGGGCTGCACGCGTTCACGCATAAAAGGCTGCGGGATTCAATCCCTGCCACGGAGCCCCGGAAACGGCCAGACGAGGCAACGGACAGCAGAGCGGTGGTGCCCTGCCCCGTGCCTGGGGAGGGGGACTGGCCGGGGGGTGGCTCACGACTGCCGACACCCGCCAGCCTTCACCAGGCCGGACGCTCGAGACGACGTCGTTACTGAGGGTAAACAGCACTTTGGTAAAAACCGCGGCTTCTGACTCTTGCCTTGAACAGCCCTTACTACCGGTTTGCGGCCTGGGCTGGCTCGTCGCGCGGCTGCCGCTGGGGGTCCGCGGGGCTGGCTTCTGCTGGAGGAGGGGGGGGTCGCTGACGCCCCCCTGCACGCATCCTGTTCTGTTCACACGGTGCCGCGTGGTCTCCCAGAGCGACCAGAGGGCGGGCCCCGTGCACACGCGAGTCCCGTGGCGTCCCCTGTGTCACATCTGCTGCCGTTCCAGTGGCCACAGGCCACGTGCACGGCCAAGGCCAGACGAGCAAGGACAGGCCACAGGGGTCGGAACAACTGGGGGCTTGGGTGCTTCACGTCACACAGACTACCCCGGACGGTAGGAAAGGTGGGAGGCTCTCACTGGGTCAGCGTGATACCAGATCGCTGGAGAGAGGCCCCAGGAGAGGACACCAAGCCAACACGCAGGCAGGCACCTGTGGCTGTGGGACGCGTCAGCGCAGCAGGCCGCGAGCAGAAACGAGAGGCCGCAAGGGGCGTGCGTTTTCTCTGCTGCGGACGCCTCTTTCCACGCGGAGCCTGTCCCTTAGCTCGGGCCTCTGCCGCCCGCCACGCACTCTGGCCCAGGGAGAGTGCTGGAACTGGAAAAACAAGGTGCGGGCATCCCACCTCCTCTCCCCGTCCTCTGCTCCTCCACGGAGGGGAGCTGGTCCAGGCCCAGGGCCGCCAGCGACCGGAAGGTTGTCTAATTCCAGGGGGAAACATACCCACAAGCACAGTCCATGAAGCAGCCTATGAGTTTATAATTCGCAAAATTAGGCACGGCCCTGCACCCGCCAAGCCCCTTGCTTATTTTCAATTGGTTCCAGCACTCGGGTCGGCGGGGGGGGGGCTGTGTACGAACCACCCCCCCCCCCCCAGCCCAACAATCCTAAACAAGCCGGGCTTTCCCAGGAATCCAAGGATAACTCAGCAAGGGAGACTACCAACAGTGCGTCAGCCAGGGTCGCTCTGCTGTGTTGCAGGAACGGAAGCCCCCCCAGTTTGGCTTTTGGTCGTTTGGGCCCCTCTTGTCATCCAGGACCCGGGGTCTCAGAGATCGCGGAGGGCCTGCCACCGTGTGCAGTCTCTGGGATAAGTGGCCACTGGCGGCTCCGGCAGCCACAGGGGCCAGGAAGTGCAATGCCCCTAGGGGAGCAGAAGGGGGAGCCAGCCGCCTCCAGGAGCCGCTGTGATTCCCACAGCCACAGATTTGAGGAGAAAATCCTTGTGGTTTTCTTACCGCGTGCAGAAACAGCATCTGACAAGAGTAAACAGCTTGTCTTGACCGTTTTAAAAAAAACACAGACTGAGACCACAAGGCAACATGCTCAACACGTCAAGGGGTATCTGTCAAAAGGTGGCACCGGTTACAAGCGGGGACTTTCACATCATCCCCCTGAGAGTCGAGGAAGCCGTCGGCCACTCCGGCCCGCAGTTGGGGGGGGGGGGGAGGGGGCGGTTCTGGAGGTTCTGGCCAAAACGATAAAACAAGAAAAAAGAAATGATAAATACCACGATTAGAAAGAGATTAAACCGTCCTGATTGCAGGATACCTTCACGAATGGCTCTAGTTTTGGGTCAGAGAGCTCAGTGCCATCGAGTAACATTGTTGGATACAAAGTTAATGAAAACATACCCAAAACTAAGCAGAAAATGTATTAGAGAAGATTATCTCACTAATGGCAGCCAGAGACCCTGTATAGATTCCTGAGAGCACATCAGACGGCAGCTCCCGGCCGTTCTGAGAAAATTACTCTCCGTTACGGAAGGGCACACAGGAAGGTGTTGGTGCCGGGAGAGAGCGTCATGCTCTCGAAACGGCAGGTTCGGTTTTGCAAAATAAGGTCAGTTCTCGGCAAACAGCTGTATAAATCCAGGGAGATGCCCTTCCGAATCTGTAGGGAGCTTCCCGTGGGGGTGGGGGGGGGTGGTTCATCCATCTGCACGTGACCTGGGTGCGGGGCAGGTGGACGGACAGGTGGACCCGCGGGATGGGATGCTGCGGGGTTGGCGCCCCACCCCCAGGGTAAGGTGAGTTACCAAGTGGGTTAAATAACTAGAGGTTATTCCCAGCAAAACTTGTGAACTTTCAGGAGAAGATAAAGGTGTATTTATGACTTCAGGGTAGGGAAGGACCTAATCAAGTCATTAAAGTCACAAGCCATTATGCGCGTTAAGGTGCGTGCATTTGACCGTGTCACAGTTATGTTTGGGAAAGGACAATGTAACCAAGTAAAAATACAGGCCCCGATCCCGTGTGACCGGGGTCCCTGTAGGAAGAGGGCATCAGGACGCAGACACGGGCAGAGGGACGACCCTGTGAGGACACTGGGAGAGGGCGGCCGTCTGCACACAAGGAGAGAGGCCCCGGGGAGACTCGGCCCCGCCCACGCCTGGACCTCCGGCTCCGGCCTCCTGGACGGGGGACAGTGACTGTGGCGCATCAGGCCGCCCCAGGACGACATGGGGAGGGGAGGGCCAGGTGCACAGCGCGGGAAGCTTGGAGGGGCCGTAGGGCTTCGGGGGCCGTTGCTCGTGGGCACCTGCCATGAGAACACATCTCCTGAAAACCCGGAAGGGACGACGGGGAGCGGGTGCCGGCTCAGCGCCGGGGACCGAGGCCGAAACTGCTTAATCCACGTGGTGATCTTGCGGCGGGGGGTGGGGGGGGTCGAGCCTCCCCTCACGTCATAGGCAGCGAGCCAGCGGAAATGGCTCGTGACTTCGGGGCCGGCAGCACCCCCCCCCCCGGGGAGCCTGGACGCTGCCCCTCCGCCTGACCCCCCACCTGCCCCGGCTGCCCCCTACTGTTGGCCGAGTCCACCGCCACCGCGTGCCGAGAACTTGAAGCCTGACCCCTGGGAAGGATGCCCTGCACCCGGACACGGGCGGGCACTGTGGCCTCCTGTCCGTGAAATCAGGGCCCAAACAGGAGGAGACCCCGAAGAGCAGAACTGGCCCCAAACTGCAGGCGTCTCGGGGCCCTTTCGACCCGTCGGCCGGGTGCGGGGCCGTTCACCAGCCACAGGGAGCATTGCTGCCCTCCCTGCCCGCAGGGCGCCGGCACGGTTTGCCCAGAAGCTGGATAGAGGCTCTCGGGAGAGCGGCAGGTGCTGTGACCCTGTGGCCCTCGCTGCAGCTGGGCACAGGCCCCTCCCGGGGGCGGGGCGGGGGCTGCACCGTCACCTCCCCTGAGGCGGTGGTGCCAGGGTGGCTCCAGCCCTGCAGGGGGTGCCCGTCGGGTGCTGGCTGACGCAGGGGGGGTCCTGCACGGGGGACGGGGGTGGCGTGTGGGAGAGAGCATCCGGGCACAGCCACACGGGTGTCTGTGGCAAGACCTTGGAGGCTCAAGAGCTGAGGAGGGTTCTGTGTCCTCCAGTTTGAGTGAGCGTTCTGCCGGGTATATTTTTATTATTTAAATGTTTATTCTTGAGAGAGACAGAGCACGAGCGGGAGAGGGACACAGAAAGAGGGAGACACAGAATCCGAGCGGGCTCCAGGCTCTGAGCCGTCGGCGCAGAGCCCGACGCGGGGCTCGAACCCACGGACCGAGAGATCACGACCTGAGCCGAAGTCGGACGCCCAACCGACGGAGCCACCCAGGCGCCCCCAGTTCGGCTGGGCATAAAAGTTCAAACATCCTTTCTCTTGGCTGGACCACTGCCTGTTCCTGCCACCAGAGCACGGGGAGGAGCCCCAGCCCGGCCCACCTTTCTCAGATTCGCGCGCACCCCTCTCGCTGAGCTGACTCACCCGGCTGATGCATTCTCACGAGGGTCCACACGGGGGAGCCATGCCCGGTCAGCACCCCCAGTCCCTCCCGACCCCAGCGGTTCACCACGGGGTCCAGGCTTTCGTTTTCCGGGCTTGCTTGGCTCTCTCTGAGCACCCCCCACCCCTTCCGAGGCCTTTTGTCTTTTCCCGTTGGGGTGTCACCCCCATTATTTCTTTAATGTGGTTCCTCCTCATGAAAATTTAAAACTTTAATTGTGGCAAAATACACATGAACCGCACCCTCCTCACCGCGTCTAAGCACACAGCCCAGGGCATTACGCACACCCGCCCTCCTGCTTTCTGGCGACTCCAGGGACCTCATAGGAGTGGACCACACCGTGTGTCTGGCCCACTCCCCTGTGTCACGTCCTCCGGGCCCATCTGTGCCCTAGCAGGTGTCAGCACGTCCCTCTCATAAAGGCTGGAAAATCTACTGTGCGGAGGGACCACGTCTCGTCCGTCCGCTCGTCCACCGATGCCCCTCGGGTGGCCCCCACCCCTGGCTGCTGTGGACACTGCTCCGCGGACGTGGGGTGCACGCGTTGGAGGCCCCTTTTCAGCTGTTCGTGGAGGGGGATTCCAGGGCCTTCTTAAGGAGGAAGGGGGATGGGCCCAGGCTCTCAGATGCACCTGTTGTGTCCGCTCGAGCAGACCCTCCCGGCTGGGTCCTCAGCTGAGCCGGGCGGGAGCCTCGGCACGTCTGACCCACCGGCCGGGTGCTTGCAGGGGAGGAGTGAGGAGCGAACCCCGGGAGCCCTGGTCCATGGCACTGCCTGCTTGTTGACTTTATGACACATGGATACACCTCGTCCCCCTTGGCCAACGGGCACGGCCACCAACCTCCGACCTCCCCAGCCCAGGAGCCCGATGAGGGATGGGGCCCCCCCGCGGCCCCTGCTGCCCTCCCTGCCAGGCTGCCAGCCGGCCAGGCCACCTGGGCGTTGTCTCCCCACATCTCTGTGTCTCTGTGTGTGTCTCTCACCGGGGTGGGGACCCCGGTGCGACCAGTGACTGCGTCATCAGATGGGGCTTCATTAAAACCCCATAAATCTCATAACTAAATAAGGCAGCCTGGCCAGCCCTGTACGCAAACAACAAAAAGCATCCGTGTGGCTTCTGCCCCATTGTCAGGGGAATGTGGGTGCCGGTCCCCGGGGACGGGGATGGGACAGTCCCAGCAAGTGGTAGTTCTGGCACATTCCAACACATCCTCCCTCCGCGTCCTTTCAAAGTGCAAGGGGACAGTGGCCCCGCCTGGCTGGGGCCTAGCTGTTCTCTGGGACAGGGTGGGGGGCTCGAGGGGACCCCTGCGGCCCTGCCCAGGCCCGGCCTGTGGGGCGCTCTCACAAAGAGCAGGACATGGGAGGGGACAGGCCCCAGTGGCTTGGGGTTGCTGCTCAGGGTCACAGGCTGGGGGCAGGGGGAGGCTCAGCCTCAGGGCTGAGACACACAGGCTGTGCTGTCGTTGTCTTGGGTCGGGCTTGGTTTGAACCTGGGGCCCCGCAGATCTGACCCCACCTGGGGCTGTGTGTAGGCAAAGCATCTGCTTGGGACACCGGCTGCTCGAGTTCACGGAAACTTGCGTGGCAGTCACGTGGGTGCACGATGAGGGTCGGACCCACGGAAGCCACGTTCCACAGTGTGTCTGCCAACTCCCGAATCGGGGGCGGGGGGCTGGAAGCCTGGGTGTGGCGTGCGGGGGGCTGGCGGTGGGGGCTCACCGAGAAGGGCCGGGACCCGTTTCCCAGCGGCCTGGGTCTGCACCTTGGTGTGTCCCCACACAGACACTCGGGGAGCCTTTTGTGGGGGAGCAGAGGGCTGCGGGCCCACGCTGACTCCCAGGAGGACGTCTGAAGTTGTCCAGCTTCTGCTTACGATGCCTTTTTTAAAAAAGCACAGACACCTGGGAGCGCCTGGGTGGCTCAGTTGGTTAAGCGTCCGACTTCGCTTCAGGTCCTGGTCTGAGGGTTCCTGAGTTCGAGCCCCGCGTCGGGCTCCGTGCTGACAGCTCGGGGACCGGAGCTGCTTCGGATTCTGTGTCTCCCTCTCTCTCTGCCCCTCCCGTGCTCTGTCTCTCTTTCCTTCAAAAATAAATAAGCGTTTATTTTTCAGGTAATGTTTTTTTAAAATAAACGTTATTTTTAGAAATAAACATAGGGGCGCCTGGGTGGCGCAGTCGGTTAAGCGTCCGACTTCAGCCAGGTCACGATCTCGCGGTCCGTGAGTTCGAGCCCCGCATCGGGCTCTGGGCTGATGGCTCGGAGCCTGGAGCCTGTTTCTGATTCTGTGTCTCCCTCTCTCTCTGCCCCTCCCCCGTTCATGCTCTGTCTCTCTCTGTCCCAAAAATAAATAAACGTTGAAAAAAAAAAAAATTTTAGAAATAAACATAAAAAAAAAGTACAGATGCTGCCCCCCCCCCCCCCCCCCCCCGAGCCAGGAAGCCACCTAGTTTCTGGACACCGTGAGATGCCAGCCGCCAGCCGGGCCTCCAACCGAAGGCGTGTCCCTCGATGTCGACTGCCCTCTGCTCAGTTGGCAGAAATGTGTTCAGGGCAGCTGGGAGCCTGTGTGTCGCGCCCTGACCTTGACCTGTCCCTGCAAATCGCCATCCCTCGCTGGCGATGGGAGCCTGGAGAGCGAACCCCGTGCGGTTCTGGGGGGGGGGGGGCTCAGCTTCACGGCTTGCTGGGGAGAGGGGGCCACAGTGGGACAGCAGCCCTGTCACTGTCCTGCTAAGTCCCTGATGGGAGGGACTGTGGCGGGCTAGGTCTGCCCCCTCCACGTGGCCCCAGGCGGCCGTGAGGTAGGTACGGATGCAAGAAAGAGGGGTCGTTCCTCCGACAGGACCTCCTGGCTTCAGCTGGCTGGGCTAGGGGCAGGGCTGTTGGGACCTCCAAACACCACAACTTGACATCAGAGGGCACTTGCCTGTCTGGGGCCAGCCGGGACCCCCAGCATTCCTTTTGGGCCCCAGACAGAGCCAGGGCCTGACGGAGGCAGCCTGCCCCCCTCCCCCCCGCTTATGCAAACCCCGACCTTGCTCTGGCGACCACCTGACTTCCCTGTCCCTGAGCACGTGGGGAGGGCCAGCGAGGGCCCGGTCACGGGAGGCTGTGGGAGGGGGGCCGTAAGGCCTGCAAATGGGCCGACGGCCACCCTCCTGCCGCACGGGTGCCCCACACAGAGGTTCCTAACCCGCAAGGGGCTGATCCCCACTCCTGGCGGGCCAGCCGGGGTGGCTGCTGGGGGCGCTTAGGGGAGGACCAGTGCCCTGGGCCCGGGGGCCTCCGTCCGGCACCCTGCAGGGGGCAGCACCGGGTGGTGGTGATCTGAGAGTCTGGTGATCCGAGACCACCGGTGTGGTCACCATGGTTCCCATTTCCCCCTTGAGCCGTGATGTCCGGGGGCAGGGCCGCCCCAGGCAGTGTCTGTGGGACAAGGAAGGGGGTGCCCACGTGAGAACATCCCCATGGGACGGGTGACTGCCAGAGTCCCGAGGGCCCTTGAGTTGGAGGGACATGGAATAGCTTGAGGACGGCCCCAGCCCCAGCCTGTCTCCTGTGCCCTCCCACACGGACCCACAAGTGGCCTTAGGAGTGGCCCTGGGCAGCCCAGCCCCAGGGATGGCGCATGGAGGCACCCCTGCCATCCTGGGGGCCTGGCTCCGGACAGGAGGCTGCTACCCAGAGGGGCCCGTACTCACAGGAGGGGCAAGAGCCCAGGCCCTGAGGCCAGCCCGGGCACCCCATGCAGGGGTCTTTCAGAGCGGGGCGCCTGGGGCCCCTTGGCCCAGCTGCTGCCCCCCAGGCCCCAGCCCCTCCTTGGCCAAGGTACGAGCAGTAGCTACAGAGGCCCGAGGTTCAGAGTCATGCTCCCCTCCTCTGCCCTGAGGGCCTGGCCTCTCCAATGTCCCCAAAGGCACAGACGAACCAGGCCTTTGTTTTCCCAGGGAGGAGGGGAATAAGACGGTGTTTTCCTTGTCTGTGAATAGATGTGACTTTCGCTGTCCCAGTGCCAAGTTCATGGCGCACGGGCCGTGAACCCTGCGGGGATGCAGCCTGTGACTCAGGGCTCCCCAGGGAACCCGGAACTGCCCGCACCTTGGGCCGGTGGAGATCCTGGATTAGCCCCAGAGGCTGGCACGCTGGCCTTTGTCATCTGTGGGGCGGACATCAGTTCGGGGAAGTGGTGGCCCAGTAATGTGTCACAACGCGACAACAAAGGCTGTGGTTTGTGCCGGGCCTCCCCTGAGGCAGGTCCTCTCTGCCAGGAGTGCCCCCCCGGGCCCCCTCTCCCGGGCAGCCCCTGGGTCGGTCGCGGGCTCCAGGCAGGCGGGCACGGAGTGAGCCCTCCCTGCGGGCACAGAGGTGCCTGGTGTCCCGTCGAGCTCAGCACATATTTGCTCAACAAGAGAAGGAAAGAAGGGCCCCACGCTCGGCCGGCTGGACGCACGTCCACATCCCTGGCCTCCTGACCTGGGGCCTCGCGGTCAGGTCCTCCTGTGTGATGCCCGTGTGCTCTGAGCAGGTTCCTTCCCTCTGTGTCCGCCTGCCTCAGCCGGGGCAAGTGGGGTGGCCTGGCCTTGGCGCGCTCTCTCTCTCTCTCTCTCTCTGTCTCGATTGTGGCAAAATCCACTTAACACTTACCGTCTTAACCGTTTGTGCGTGTGGACTTCAGCAGCACAAAGTACAGTCACACGGGCAGGCGTCCCACTTGTCCCGTTTCCCACACTGGCACTCGCTCCTACAGAGAAAACGGGGTCCTCACGAGGCTCAGAGACGGCGCCCAAGAGGGAGGCGGGCGGTCGTCAGTCCACAAGAGCCCCCCAGCAGCACCCCGACGGTCAGCGGACATAGTTTTCTTTGGGGGGCAGACTCACAAGCGTTTTTTAAAAAAACGGGTAGAAGACGCACAACATAAAAATGACCACATATCCATTTTTTTAAGTGCACAGCTCAGGGGCACTGAGCACCTTCACGCTGTCGTGCAGCCATCCCCACCCTCCGTCTCCAGAACTTTCCATCTTCCGAAACGGAAACTCTGTCTCCGTGAAACCCGGACCCCCAGCCTCTCCCCCAGCCACGGCGCCCACCGTCCACTCTCTGTCTCCGGGAATCTGGAGACTCCAGGGGCCTCGTGTGAGGGGATCACAGGTGAGTATCACGTCCCCCGGGGCCATCCACGTGGTGGCAGGTGGCAGAGCGTCCCTCCTCGTCAGGGCTGAGCGACAGTCCCAGGTGGGGACGGACGGACCACGTCTATCCGTGCGTCCGTCGGTGGAGGCCCCTGGCCTCTGTCACTAAGGCTGCTGTGAACACGGGCTTCAAAGGGCTGAGCCCCTGCCGAGCAGGTGTGCGTGGTCTGTGAGGGGGCGCGAGGGACAGGACAGCCCACAGGATGGGGTCCTTCAGAACGTGCTGCATCCGCTGCACGTGGGGGCCCGGCAAGCGGGGTCTGCAGTTTGGCCTCCGGCCTCCTGAGGACACACCCGGGTCAGGGTCCCCACCGCCCCCAGTGCCGGCCGAATCTCCCCCTTCTTGCTGCTGTGCTGTTGCCTGGAAACGGCCTGCCCCCCAAATCCTAGGGGGCTCCAGAGGGTGGGCGGGGACCTGCTCGGCCCCGGAAGGGCCCCGTACGCGCGCCGGAACAGGTGCGAACGAACAAATGGCGGAGTGAATGGAGGTGAATCTAAGTGAAAGAACCAGCAAGAGGTGCAGCCCGTGGCCTCCTGGGAGCACTTCCACTTGAGGTCCACGGCCGGCGGATGCGGACGCAGAAGCACCTCCCGGCTGCGTCCGGCCAGATCTTCCCGGGCTGGCGACACAGGCCCCTCCTGGCGGTGACTGCATCGGACAGAGTGTGGCCGTGGTGATTGGCGGTGGGGCTGGCGGAGCCCGGCGGGACCTTCCTGTGCCTGTCCACGTGGTGGACACCGTGGCACCCACGCTCCCTCAAGTCAGCTCAGACGGCTACCCCTGGGGGGCAGGCAGGCCGAGGACCCCAGCCAGCTGCCGGGCAGCCTGGGGGCCATCCTGGCAGGGGCCAGGGACCCCAGCACCACCTGGGCCAGAGAGGCGGCAGGCTCTGCCCCCAGCCGCCCAGAGTACCACCCGTGGCGGTGGACCTCGCTCCCCCCACTCCCTCCACACCGGCAGGCGGCCCTGTGGCGGGGGTCTCATTCCCCTCCTGCTGGGTGCCCTGTGCCTGGCCCCGGGGAGGGGCTCGGGGGACGCTGCACCTGTCCCACTGCTCTCAATGTCCAGCCAGAGAACTGAGGTCCAGGCACCCTCTGCCGGCGGGCACCCCTGAGCTCTCCCAGGTGGGGGGATGCCGGGGACTCCCCGAGACCCTCTTGCCGAGAAGCACAGAGACCCGTCCCAAGCTGGGCCCTGGGCTGGGTTTGACGCCCTGGCCTGGGAGGTTCTGGCTCGGCAGCATCCAGCAGCTTGGTGGCGACTGTCTCCCGCCAGGGGCCCGACCTGCCAGGCCACCAGCGTGTCGCCCACGAGCCTCACGGCACTTGTGGGACAGCGCCCAGGGACCGAGCCCCGCGGGGCCATCCAGCCGCGGCAGGTGGGGAAGGTCACTGAAGCAGGGCCATCGGGCCTCCGTAAGTGTTTGCTCTTTGGCACTTTCCGGTTTGGCCAACAGAACGTGCCAGCGTTTCCCGCATTTACTTTCCCATCCACGGAATAAATCCCTGACGGGCGGCAGTGGTCACGGCTGCCGGGAGCCAGGCTGGCCTTTCTCCGGAGACAGAGAGACCAACAGACCACTGTCCCTCAAGAGTCCACAAGTCCCACCTGAGGGGTGAGAGCAGGGCTGGGTGGGGCTCTGGGGAGCACCTCCTGTGGGGTGAGGGGCACCTCTGTGAGCAGAGGCCGAGCTGCGAGGCCACTGTCCTTGGAGCCCTGGTGCTTGGGGATGTCGGGGCTGGGACGAGGGGCTGGGCCCACGTGCCCCCCATGGAGCAGTCCGTGGGGTCAGCGGGCAGCTCCCAGGGAGGGTCCACTGTTGCTGCAGCTGGGGGCGGGGACAGGCCGTGGTCCCAGAGGGCCCGGGTGGCACTTCACAGGGCCCCCCATGCTGGCCACTTCTCATCGTCTTCCCCATCCGCCCTCACGTGGCCTTCTGGGTGCAGTCACGCTGGCCTCCCTGCTGGGTGGTTTCCCCAGGACCCGTCCCTGTGCGGCCCCCACCATCCCGCTGCACCCCAGAGGGAGGGGCAGTGGACCTCGCTCTCCCCACTCCCTCCACACCGGCAGGCGGCCCTGTGGCAGGGGTCTCATTCCCCTCCCGCTGGGTGCCCCGTGCCTGGGCCTGGGGAGGGGCTCAGGGGACGCTGCACCTGTCCCACTGCTCTCAATGTCCAGCCAGAGAACCGAGGTCCAGGGTCACCCAGCGAATGCCTCCCTGCCCAGCACTGCCTGGTGGCGAGGGACAGCGTCCAGACATTCAGGAGGAGGGCTGGGGTGTCCTGAGCTTTCCCTGCCACATGTGGGCACTCCCCTGTCCCGGGACCCGGCCGCCACCATGGATGGAGGCCATTTCCTGGCCCAGCTGTCCTGCAGGTGGGCACCGCTCCAAGATGACCCCCGTAGGGAAGGGGGAGGGGCCCCTGCCGCCCAGCAGAGTCCTTTTTCCTTCTCCTGCAACAGCCCAGTGTGGGCTCCTCTCGGGCACGGCCTGGATGACCTTGCAGATAAGCAGATTAGTGCTGTGTGCACCCAAGTGCGCGAAATCCGTGTTATCGAGGCCAGGATGTTGTCTCAGGTGGAGCCGGCAGGCCCAGGCGAGGTGGGCGTTCCCAGGCCACCGATGGGCAGCACGGCTCACTCCCTCCCCGGGGCCGGGGGAGGGCTGGGGCTGCGGGCCTGGGTAGGTGCTGGCCCACAGATGCTGGGGCTCCGGGCCGAGGCCGCCCGGGGGCGCCCAGCACCCCTGTCCCTCTCCCACTTGTCCACCCCCTGATCACTCCCACTCTGAATTTTTGCCCCCCAGGACGCCTGCCAGCTCCCAGCCCCGCATCTACCTATGGAAGTCCCACCCTGAACCCGAGCTGAGCTGGGGCACCCCTCCGGGAAGCCCTCCGCATCCCCCCCGCAGGGAGCGAAGCCCCCCTGGGGTCTGTCCTCAGCCCCTTGTCCCCCTTTGTTGTGTCTGCAGAGGGGGATTAGGCTTCTGAGGTCAAGCTCCCAGGTGCGGCCCTCTGGCCGAGCCCTGGAACTGCCTATGCCTCCTGGGAGCTTGCTCCTGCCTCTGTCCCTCCAGGAGGGTGGGCCTGTGGGCCCCCTGAGGCTGGCCCTGAGCCAGGCTAGAGTCACCAGTCAAGGAGAAGAAGGTAAACCACCCTTTGTCTGCATCTTGGCTTCTGCCTGAGGGGCTGGGGGAACCAAAGCCAGGTTGGCTGGGGAGCCTGTAGCCTAGACTGGCCCCACCCACAGGCAGAGTGGGAAGAGACCTGGACAGAAATGCAGAAGTGATTGGAGGAAGCTCCCAGTGTCTCCAAGACCTCTGGGAACCCGTTGAGGGGCCAGGGGAGGGACAGCGGAGGCTGTGGTCCTTGGCCCACGCCGGGGGTGGACGCTGCTGTCCTCCTCCCCCAGGGAGGCTCCAGGAGACCTACCTGGATGGGGCCAGTTCACATCAGGGACTGCCCTGTGGCCACACTTCCCCACTCTCGTCGCACCCACCTAGAGTCGCACCCACCTGTGACACACGCAGCCCAGTGTCACAGCCCAGTGTCAGCCTGTTCCATCCACCCCCAAATAGCATCAGACCTCCTCCAGGGGGACCCGCCTGAAGGGCTTCAGCTAAGAACCTGGGCCTGTGGGGAGACGTGGTCATGTCAGATACTGTGACTGACTGGTGAGTCGGGTCGGTCGGAAGCTGTGACCTTAAGAACGGGAAAGGAGCAGAGGTCAGCAGAAGCCACCTCAAAGCAAGCCACCAACAAACAAGTCAGACCCCTGGAAGTGGGGCTTGTGGAAGGGTTCCTTCGCTATTCTAACAAACACTTCTCTGGAGAGGTTGGGGGTGGGGTGGGACAGTTTTGTTAAAAAAATATATATATATATATTTGGAAACAAGGTATATTTTACAAAATATTAATTCTGGAAACCTTGGCTCAGTGAAGCTGAAAGTGAAAGATGAATGAAAAAGGCAACAGATGGATGAGAGAGGGGGGTGGGCGTCACCCGATATGAGGAGGGAAACAGATGACGCAGGAGAGCTGGTGTCTGTGCCACGATCAGTAAGAGCAGGATGACCGTGCACAACATTGAAAAAAGGACTGTGGAAGATCGCAAACGTTCTCTGAGGATAAAGAGCAAAAGACAAAGGGGTTAACTGGCGTGCGTGGCCTCCCCGGTGTTTTGGGAGCAGCTCACGACAAACCCAGGACAAAAGCGAAAATATGGGGAGCAGCCCAAAGGAGGCGGCGATCACACGGAGAAGGAGCCGCGAGAAGGGAGTCCACATTTTGGGGTCCACATTTTGCCGGTTTCCCCGGAAGAATCTCCCCCGGCCGCAGGCTCATGGGGCTCAGGGGTCCGAGGTCCAAGCTCAAGGCTGCTGGAGAGACTGGAAGTGAGGAAGGGCGACGTGGGAAGGATGCAGCCCCGAGAGCTGGCTGACCCCTTGCACGTTGCATGCGGTCAGGTCAGCTCTAGCACTGCGTTGGAAAGAACCAGCGTAAGGCTGAAAGAAGAAAGCTTGGGGCAGTGTTTGGAGCTCACGTCAGCTACTTTAGAGACGCCTGACGGATGCCTTGGACTTTCCGTTACGACTCCCTTAAAGCCGTGCTTCTGGACTAAGGACTGTCCTGGGTTAACTGAAACCAGATGCAAAACCGAAAGGTGTCCAGATAACAAAGCCTAAAGCATCCTCCTCAAGATCATCAATCCACCAGTAACTTAACTCCTGCCAGCACCAAATAGAATGCTCTTGTGACCAAGATGACAGACTCTAAGTCTGCCGTGGATCACGCACAAGGTCCAGCGTCACAGGGCCTGATCGTGTGACCAACAAACAAGAGGAAGAAAACACCCGCAGAGATTATGTTTTGGAATTAGAACACAAACTTTTTAAGGTAGCCATTACAAACATGCTAAGTGACTTCAGAGGAAAATGGATATAATGGAAGGGAAAGAGGTGAGGAACTTCAGGAGAGAAACAGAAATTCTGAAAAAGAATGAAATGGAAACCCTAAAACTGAAAAACAGTATCTGAAATAATATAGTCATTCAATAGCTATTAATGAGTAGTCATTAAGTGAAGATTGGGTACCATAGAGGAAAGGATCAGTGAGCTTAGAGGAGGTCACTAGTTGGGGCACCTGGGTGGCTCAGTCGGTTGAGCATCCGACTTCGGCTCAGGTCATGAACTCGCCGCTCATGAGTTTGAGCCCCATGTCAGGCTCTGTGCGGACAGCTCGGAGCCTGGAGCCTGCTTTTGATTCTGTGTCTCCCTCTCTCTCTCTGCCCCTCCCCCAGCTTGTGCTCTGTCTGTCTCTCTCTCTCAAATATAAGTAAACATTAAAAAAAATTTTTAAAAAGAGAGGAGGTCACTAGAGATGATCTACCCTAAAGAACAAAGAGGAAACGGCTGTTCTAAAAGGCTTCAGTGACCTGTGAGATAAAGATCAGATATTAAATTGTCTAAAGAGGAAAAAAGAAAAAAGGGGACAGAAAAAGTATTTGAAGAAAAAATGGCCAAATATTTTCTATTTTGACTAAAAACGAAGAGATCTTAGCTCCAAGGAACAAAGCCCAAGCAGAATATTTAAAAAATCACGTCTGTGCACCTGATCATTAAATTGCTAAAAAGAAAAGGTAAAAGAAACTCTTTAAAGTAGCCAGGAAGAACAATACACATAGCATACAGAGGAAACAAATAATAAAATGGTAGATATAAACCCAATGATAGACAAATTTACATTAAATGTAAGCGGACTGAACTCTTAAAAAGGCAAACATCGGGGCGCCTGGGTGGCTCAGTCAGTTGAGCGTCCAACTCTTGATCTTGGCTGAGATCCACGGTTCATGAGTTCGAGCCCTGTGTCAGGCTCTGCACTGACAGTGCGGAGCCTGCTTGGGATTCTCTCTCTCCCTCTCTCTCCGTCCCTCCCCTGCTCGTGAGCTCTCTCTCTCTCTAAACAAATACATAAACTTAAAAAAAAGCAAACATTTTCAGATTGGACACAAAAAAGCGTGAATCAACTTATGCTGGCCTGCAAGAGACACATTGTGAAAATGCAGATTTATTTGCAAATGAAAATGCAATTTACCTTGTAAATTGTAAATATGCAGATCGGTGAAACCTAAAGGGTGGTAAAATGTATGTCACCTGATCAGCGATCACAAGGAAGCCAGAATGGCTATGTTAATATCAGACAAAGTAGGCTTCAAGACAAGGAGTATTACCAGAGATAAAAAGGGTCATTCTGTAATGATAATGTGCCAATTCACCGGAAAGCAGAACAATGTTAATTGCCTATGTGTCTAGTAACAAAGCTGCAAAATACACAAAGTAAAAATTGACTAAATTAAGGGAGAACAGACATATCCACGAGATTTTGGGATTTTTATACTTTTTTTTTCAGTAAATGATGAAGCAAATAAATAAAAACTCAGTAAGGCTATCAGAGATCTGAAAGACACCATTGGTAGACTTGACTCAGTGCTTTAAACGCTACATGGGACTCCTGATACATGTTGTCTGCAAGTCCGCGTGGACCATTCACTAAGAGAGAAAAATGCCAGGCTATAAAACAAGTCGCAATGAGCTTCTAAGGACTGGAATCGTCCAAGTATGCTTTCTCACTGAAATAGAAATTAACTAAAAGCCAGTAACCATAAGATAGCAAGAAAATACTTGAAAATCAAACAGCATAGTGAGTTCTAAATCACTTACAGATCAAAGATGTCACAACAGACATACCAGAAACGGTAATATGTGGGTAAATATAAGTGAAAAATATTTAATTTTCTTACTTTCTCTGAAGGACTATTACCTATTTAAACGAAACAATTAATTGTAGGGGTTGATGACACGTGTAGTAGTTAAATACATAACACTAACACCACTGACAATGGAGGACATGGGAAATCAGCCTGTTCTAAAGCTCTTATGTTTCACATTGAGTGGCATAATATTAATTCAAGATAGACTCGGGTAAGTTAAGGACGCATACTACAGTCTTAAGGAAACCCCTAAAAATATAAAGCTGTATTGCTACAAAGGCAACAGAGGTGTTACAGCTAAATGATGCAGAGCCCTTAACAGACTATCCTAAGTGTTGGCAAGGCCACGGAGCAGCTGGGGACGAGGCATCACATGGCTCTATCTCTTTGGAAAACGGTCCAGCAGAAACATGCTGAACACGTGGCCCGGAAATTCTACTCCTAGATACTTACCCAAAAGAAGTTTACAGGGGTGCCCACCGGGCTCAATCGGTTGAGTGTCTGACTCTTGAGTTTGGCACCGGTCACGATCTCATGGTCATGGGATCGAGTCCTACGTCACACTCCGTGCTGAGTGTGGAGCCTGCTTAAGATTCTCTCTGTTTCTCTCTCTCTCTCGGTGCCTGGGTGGCTCAGTCAGTTAAGCGTCTGACTTCAGCTCAGGTCATGATCTCACAGTTCATGGGTTCGAGCCCCGCATCAGGCTCTGTGCTGAGCGCTCGGAGCCTGGAGCCTGCTTCAGATTCTGGGTCTCCCTCTCTCTCTGCCCCTCCCCTGCTGACGCTCTGTCTCTCTCTTTCTCTGTCTCTCTCTCTCTCAAAAAGAAATAAACATTAATAAAAGAAGAAGAAAAGAAATTTAAAAGTGTGTATTTAAAGAGACTTGTACAAAGATGTTCATAGCAACATTATTGATCATTTCGAAAGATTGGAGACGACTAAAGGATTGGCCAAGAGGTGGGTGACGTAAACAGATTGCTGTATGTCCACAATGGAATACTCTCGAGAATAAAGAGAAACAGATTTACAGATCCATAGCACAACGTGGATGAACCTCAAGACGTTACGTTGACTAGAGGCCAGTCGCAAAGGCATTAATACTCTATGATTCCATTTGTATGAAGTTCCAGAACACACAGAAATAAGGTATAGTGACAAAATTCAGGCCGGTGGTTGCCTGGGTCAGAACTAAGGGTGCGGTTGGCGGGCAAGGGGCAAGCCTAGCCTTTTCGGGGTGATGTGTCTTGATGGTGTCTTGCTTGTGATGGCGGTTCCAACGTTTGCCCAAACTCACTGACTATTAACTTGAAATGAATTAATTTGATTACATGTAAATTCTATCTCAACACTATAGAAAGGAGGAACAAAAGACAGATGGATGAAAAGATAAAATGAATTCCCCGGTGGTAGGCTTAGCCAATCACACTCAAACACAAGGAGATTGAAGACACAATAAAAAAGCAAAACGAAACATTCCCGCGTCGAAGTAAGACTTCAGTCTTGCTCACTCATTTAGCTGTTTGAGAGTGTCTCCTTTCCATTGAGTGATGTGCACAAAACAGACAGAGTTCTTGCTTTCATGGGGATTAGAATTTAGTGGGATTATGGTTTGGTTATATAATTTTATTAATTGGTGTGTAATTGTAAACGGTACGTAATTCTGTGGGGAAAACTCATGATGGGGAGGGGAGCCAGCCTGGAGCAGGCATTGGCCAGAGGAGGGGGCCTCGAACAGGCTGGGGGAAGGGTAGTGTCTTCAGACACAGGAGGCAAAGCCCGCAGGGGGAGGGGACTGGCCCTCCAAAGACCGTTAAGCAAAGGATTCAAAAGACTAGTTGCCATATACGTTTCCTGGAAACTGGAGACCCACGTCAGTCTGCTGAAACACAATCTCAACAGAAAACTCCAGAATGGGGGTCATTCTGGAAAACTATGCATTGAGGCAACGGCAGAGAATGCAAAGATCACAAATGATTCTGGAAGGACGGAACACAAGGGGTGAAATCACGATCACAATCGGAGGGCAAGGAAGGGAAGTGACTGGCAATGCACACTGGACCCCCTGTGACAACAAGGCCGGAGATCGGGCTTCAGGGAAAGAAACATCCTCGGACTGACTGCTTGTTATTGACAAGAATCGTATGTAAAAGTCCTGCCACGGAAAAGACAGAAGCAAGGGAAAGTGGGGCCAGACGGAAACACGCAGGCACGGAGCAGTGGCCACAGCGTCCGAACACAGAAACATAGAGTCAAGACAAGAAGGCAGGGGAGCCCGGGAGGCCCAGTGGGTTAAGCATCCGACTTCAGCTCAGGCCATGATCTCATGGTTTGTGGGTTCAAGCCCCGCGCGGGGCTCTGTGCTGACAGCGTGAAGCCTGCTTGGGGTTCTCTCTCTCTCAAAATAAATAAATAACATTTAAGAATTGAAAAAGATAAGAGATCAAATAGGACAGAGAGGATCATTTAGCACACCCCCAGATCCTGAACGTTATTTATAAGACAAGAACAAGGAGACGGAAGGGGGGAGAGAAGTGGCCTTGGGACCCACAACACGCCCCAGGGGGGCGTTCTCTGGGCTTTAGTTAAATCCCAGCAAAACCTGCTCGCTTGAGCCAAGGTGACTGGGAACCGGGGCAGCATGTAGATGAGAAGTCAGTAGCTGCCGGACGACGGAGGCAAAGGCTGAGGGGACCAGGCTGCAGCGGGGCGCCCCAAGCTCTGGCTGGAGGTCGGGCAGAGTCAGAGCTGTGTGCACGCCCGGTGGTAAGAGGGCCCCGCCCCCGGGGTCAACGGGGGGCAGTGCCCACGACGGTCAGTGGGAAGGAGACATCCTCTGGGAAAGGAACCCAGAGCTGCTCAGCAGAAGTCCCCCAAAAGCAGCGAAATATGTGGGTGGGGCACCGGTAAACCCGACGGCAGGGATACACGAAGTTACGGTTACTTGTGGACACTGGGACGCCCCTCCCCCGCAGCCGACAGGACAGCTGGACAGAAAACGAACAAGGATACGGTAGAAGTTCACGCCATCAACCAACAGGACCCGATGGACATCTACCCTACACACCACCCAACGGCAGCACAGCACACGCTTTACAGGTGCCCACAGGGCGGAGACCAGCACCGGCCACATCCTGCTCACGGAACAAACCTCAGCATATTTGACATAACTGAAATCGGGCAGGGTTTGTTCCCTGACCACAGAATCAATTAGGAGCCGATAATAGAAAGTGCTGGGAAACACACCTCTAAATAATCCACGGGCCGAGGAGGAAGTCTCAAAGGAAACACCAAGATAGGCCGAACCGAATAAAAATGGAGGCACAACACGTCAAGAATTGAAGGGCGGCGCTAAAGCGGGGCCGGGGGCGTCGATATCAGGGGGACGATTCGGCGCCTGATTTCCAGCTTAATTGGCCGCAGTGATCAGACTGTGTGGTAGAGGGACCGAGACATGGTCAGCGGGGCGGAACCAACGACCTAGAAACAGAGCCAGGCCGATACACCTGGCTGAGTTCTGGCAAATGTGCCCAAGCAATTTGGTGGAAGAAGGATCGTCTTTTCAGCAGGTTATGGGGGCAGTCGGACGTCCCTGAGCAAAAAGGAGCCCACCCCCAAGTCTCACAGCTTATACAACATCTAACTCAGACGGATCACAGAGGAGAGAGTCTTCGGGATCCAGGGATGGGCAAAGAGGCTGCAGCCCCAACACCCAAAGCATGACTCAGAGAAGGAAGGTACCTGGCACGCCGGCTGTCACCCGGATGGAACCCCTTAGCTCCAGGAAGGGCCCCAGGGGGATGAAGGCCACAGGTATAGCCACACAGTCAACAAAGGGTCGCTTTCTAGAATATACGACCAGCTCTCAAAACTCCACGCGGAAGGCCCGACGAGCCAGTTGGAAATGGGAAACAGATCTGAAGAGTCAGCTCGCTGCACAGGATGTGCGGATGGTCAACAAGCATGAGGACAGAGGCCCCACGTCACCAGCCTGGGGCAACGCAGATTAAGACCGCAGTGGCCTGTGGGACGAGACCATCGGGCGGCTGCAGAGAAAGCCTGGGGACCCCGGGCGCAGATGAGCACGTGGGAAGCCCACTGGCTCGTGCACGGTCCACGCGAGTGCCCACTGACGGCCCCTCTGGAGAAGAGTCCAGCAGTCCGGCGACCGTGCTCCTGGGCGTTTGTCCCAGACAAAGAAAAGCTGATGTTCTCACAATGTCTGTTGCAGCTGTTTCTGGAATAGCTAAGAACAGAAAGCAGCCGTGCCGTCCCTCGGCAGGCGTCTGGCTCAACAGGCCGCCGACCGCCCGCTCCTCGGCAGTAGGGAGCCACGCATGTCGCCACACAGAACAGTATGACGTGAATCTCCAGAGATTCACTGGATGAAAAAAGCCAGTCCCCAAAGTCATAGGCTACTCTTGAAAAACACAACTATCGAAGCAGCACGGACTTGTGGTTGCCAAGGGTTATGCGGGTGCCGGGAGGGGGTCCTCGCGGGGATGGAAATGGTCTACGTCTTGAGTGTCCATGTCACGGCTGGGTGGGGACCTCTTGCTACAGTTTGGGAAGATGTCACCACGGGGAGGGGGGACACAGGGTAGGGGGGACGTGGGACCTCTCTGGATTATCTCTTACAGCTTCATGGGAATCTGTTATTATAGGCACATACACAGCTTGATTGAAAAAAAACACACCGGAATATCTTAACCTGTCTTTTCAGCAAATGTGCAAAGACAATGGGACACTGATGTACAAAACAGGAAAGGAGGAGGCAGGGGGAGGGAGGGAGGGAGAAGACTCCAGCCGTCCTCACGCCTCATCCAGAAACTAACTCAAAACGGACCCAGGGCCTCAGCGTCAAAGCCAACGCGATAAACCTCCAGGAGAGACCAGGAGAAAGTCTCTGGGGCGCTGGGTGAGGCAAGGTCTCTTGGCTGCGTGGCCAGAAGCAAGACCCTGAGGGGACTTGGTACACTGAGGGACGGCCTGCTGCTCCCTGGCAGACCCCTGCCCAGGTGACGACGGCAGCCCTTGACCCATCTGGTAAAGAGCTCGTATTCCGAACTCGGAAAAAAGGAAGCCAACAGTTCAGTTGAGAAAGTTGGCGTAATCTTATGTTTGACGCGCACTTCAACGGGGAAGACGTGTGTCCTTCTGGAGCCTCAGGGGATTCGGGTCCCCTGCTTTTTCCAGCTTCTGGAGGTGCCTCTCTTCCCTGGCTCGCAGCCCGTCCTCCATCGGCACGGCTGTGGGCGCGTCTTCTCTCTGACTCCGTTTCCACCGCCTTCTCCCTGCTGCCTCCTTTCTCCGGCCCTCCTGCCTCCCTTTTATAAGGACCCTGGTCCCATCGGGACCCCCAGACAATCCAGGGTAACCCCACCCCTCATCTCAAGAGCCTTAATTTGGATACACCTGCAAAGTCCCTCTTATCCTGTCAGGTGACACCTTACATGTGGATTGGGGCCTGGATGTCTCTGGGGGCCGTGATCCAACCTAACATCGAATATACGAGAAAGTATTCCAATATAATGATTCTGTAACAAACCGCTGGGCATGAGCATCAGGACCCCTTCGGATACTTAGGAGTAGACTGAACAAGAAACACGTGGGAACTCTGCTGAACACTGCAGAGAATTGCTCAGAGAAACCTGAAAAGAACAAACTAGATGACGAGGTAGGTCTTGTGACCCAGAGCGGCCGGGGCGACCTGGAAGGGTGACGCTGAAGGGGGGTGCCGCCATTCTCCAGACCTTGTGAACCACCACGGAGCGGCCCTGCTACAGACTGGACCTGTGGACGGGGTGGGACAGAGGGGCCCAGAGTCAGAGCCGCACGCGGTCGCTGGGTCTATGCCCGATGCACCAGGGAAGCCGGCCGGGCCAGGGCGACTGGGCGTCGGGTTGGAAACACGTGAGCCTGGCGTCTAGGCTCACCACGCGTGGAGACGGACCCCGGCTGGGTCACGGTCCGACACGTGAAAAGCACAATGAAACTTCTAGAAGAGCGTCTGAGAGCGTGTCCTCAGAGCTTGGAGGCAGGCAAAGGTTACTTAAACAGAAACATCCGTCCTAGAAGAAAAAGTTAACAAACTGGGCTCCCTCAAAATTAACGGTTCCTGAAAAGATGCTATTAAAAAAGATATACGCTGTACAAACTTCTGACAAAGAACTTGTATCAAGTGTATAAAAGCATCATACAAATCAGTAAAACCAGCCAATCTAGAAAAATCCAAATGCCACGGACATACCAGGGCATCGCAAACGAAAACACAAGACCCCACCTCACTCTCACCAGAATGGCCCAGACCGAGCCCTCATGGGAAAACGGTCCCACGAGAGAGTGGATCCCCACCCCCACCCCTGGGGCCCGTGGGGGCTCAGGCAGGGTCAGGTGGCCCTACCTACCCAACTGGGGCAGCTGGATCCTGGCTGGCAGGATTCGGGGCAGAGGGCCTTTTCCTGTCACTCACCTCCTGGGGTCCTGCCCGCCGCCTGGCAGCATTCTGAGCGGGGTCCGCATGAGGGTGTTTGGGGGACCGCCTGTCCGCTCAGGGCCCGTGGCTTGTGCGGAAGGGGTCAAAGCTCTACGTGGCCTATCGTCTGTTTGCCAAACCTCCTCAGCTCCAGGGTCCACAGAGGCGGGGCTTCCCGGCCCAGCCTGAGCCTCCCCGGGTCCCCGCCAGCCCTGCCTCTGTGCGGCCTCAGCCTCCGGTCCGGGGTCAGAGGGCGTGTCTGGCCTCTGGAGCGGAGCCCGGATGGGCCGGGGGGGGCTTCTCCTGCCCTCAGGGCTCCCGAGAGCCCCCTACACACCCTCCCAGCTGGGACCCCACGTCTGTCAGGGAGGGGGTCGGGGGGCCCTGGCACCTCTCTGCCGACCCCAACTCTCCAGAGCAGATGGGGGCACAGATGATGGAGAGAGAGCACGATTCAGTCCAGGAACGGCCCCGGGTCTGCCGACCGCCACCAGGGTTTCAGCTCTCTGGCTGGTGGGCGTGTCTTCGGAGGAAGGGACACCCACCGAAACCCCGCCGCCCGCCGCCCCGCAGTCCTCGTGGTGACCTCCCTCGGCGTCTGGCCATTCACATTTTTGTGAACCGACCGGGGTCTCGCGGGCTATGATCTGGCGGCGTTTCTCTCCCGGGATCACCGCCCGGCTGCCCGGGCCCCTGGGCTGCCCGGAGGGACAGGTGCGGCCCCTCTCCCGCCCTGTCATCCCCGGGGCCAGGCCGAGGCAGGTGGGACGCTGCAGTCCAGCCACCCGGCCTCGGGGTCGGACGGGGGGGCAGTGATTCAGAGCAGGTGTGCACAGGGCACCACGCACCGTCCTCGTGGACCCCGGGTTTGCGAGGTGGGGGCCCGGGAGGGTGCTTCCCAGCTCCTCGGGTTCCCAGCCCCCACAGTGGGTGTCCGGGCATGTGTCCTCGGAGGGGTGGGACCCCCGCCAGCCCAGGGGATGCTGCCCCCCCACCCCCACCGTTGCTTTTGTGAACATAACCTGGAGCCATGGCTGATTCTTTTGCAGTTTATATGAAGCCGGGCAATCTCTTCTGGCGAGGACGGGCTGGGCGGCAGGGAGGGCGCCCGAGGGGCCAGCGACAGGCTCGGGAGAGTGTGCCGCACAAGGCCTCCCTTTAGGTCTGCAAAGTTCTAGCCAAATTAGTTACGGTTGTTTTCTCAAGGGGAGGGGTCGCTTTAAGTTTTTAATTAAATAAGAAAAACTGTGATAAAATACACACAGCGTAAAAAGTACCTTCTTCGCTGCCTCTAAGCGCGCAGCTCAGGGGCACTGAGCACGTTCACGCCGTTGTGCGGCCGTCCCCACCCTCCGTCTCCAGAACTTTCCATCTCCCCAAACGGAAGCTCTGTCCCCGTGAAACACGGACCCCGGCCCCTCCCCCAGCCCCGGCGCCCACCGTCCGCTCTCCGTCTCCGGGAACCTGGAGACTCCAGGGGCCTCGTGTGAGGGGATCACACGTGAGCATCACGTCCCCGCGGGTCCATCCACGTGGTGGCAGGTGGCAGAGCCTCCGTACTCGCCAGGGCCGAGCGACAGTCCAGGGAGCGGACGGACCACGTTTTGTTTATCCGTTTATCGGTCAACAGACGCTGGGGTCCCTTCCACCTTTTTGCTGTCGTCACTAACGCTGCCTCGAATGTGGGCGTGCAAATATCTCTTTGAGACCCTGCCTCCCATTCCTTTAGGGATGTCCCCAGAAGTGGTGCTTTAATTATTGCCAACAGGATTTTATACTGAGAAGAACACCTTTTAAATTCACTGATAGCATTAGACAGACCCTCCCCACCACACCCCTGCCATGCTGAAGTGTTTCTTGTTCTGAGGTCAGAGGGTCTGACCTGTGTCCATGTGCCCTGGGGACCCACAGCGAGAGACCCGCGGGTGACCCTCGCTGGCGAGCAAGTGGCCTGGGTCCCGGAGCCCGGGAGGGCAGACAGCACTGTAGATGAGGGTGCTTGGTAGGGCCACCGGCCCCACCAAGGGGCAGGGGAGGGTAGAGAGGACACACGTGTGCTCACCGTCAGGGACCGGCCCAGTACACAGTGTCTTCCTCCACTGTCACAGACCCTGGGGCTGTGGGGTCGGGGTGGGGCCCTCTGAGGAGGGGGTGGTGGGAGAGAATGGGGTAGGGCCTCACGGGGACCGGGGACCGAGGACCGGGTCTGGTCCATCTGCCAGACCTCAGACCTTGGGGGCCAACCTAACTCTCGGGAGGAATTCTGTTTGCCCAGTGATTCAGATTAATAAATACGTGCACGATGGTTTCAAATCAGCACGGCCCCACCATAAAACCAAATTTACTCTCCGCTCCCTTTCTCTTGCGTGGGAGAGCACGCCCCTGACCCCCAGCCCATCCGGCAGCCAGGGGCTCAGCCCCTCGGGGCCGGGAGGCTGACCCCAGCAGCGGGCATCGCCGGACGGCTCTCCCCGAGCACCCACCACAAAGCAGGGAGGGACCGGGTCGTCTTTGTCCTTATCAAGGAAGCTCCCAGCCTGGAGAGGCCCAAACCTGCCCTTTCGGTCAACAGCGCCCAGAGATAATCCTTCCGCAGCTATCAGAGGTTCCCAGAGCCCCCGCCCACTTCCTCTTCCAGGCTGTGCGGGTCCTTGTTGAGAAATCGCTCCCTATCACCTGAGACCCGCGGTGACCGTCCGCAGCTGCCCATTTCTCAATCTGTGACGCCAGCAGCCACGGCACCTGCTTGCTGGGTGGGGGCTGGTGGGGCCACACCCTGGGCCCTGGGGACGTCCTGTGAGGCAGGCGGGCGGGCGGCAGGCGGGGACGCGGGACCCCCGTCCACCGGGGCCTGTGCTGTGATTTCCGGTACCGCCCGGAGAGGAAGGTGCTGCCGTGTAACCGCCACGGGACAAGATGTGATGTAGGAGGCGCCACAAACTCTACACTCATTCAATGTGCGAAAGGTCCACCAAGTGACACGGTGCAGAGTCAGCACCCGTTTTCGGGATTGAGGAAGCCGCTGCGAGGCCCTGACTCACCCGGAGGCTGGGGTGTGGGGTGTGGTGGGGTGGCGGACCCCCCACAGGGGCAGTGGGGGCACTTCTAGGGACCAAATGAAGCTCGGAGGGTGCTTTGCTGACTCGTGTCTCTGAGCGGCAGGTCCTGTGGTCACTGTTTTCCAGAGTAGAAACCTGAGGCCCAGAGAGGGTGACGCGCTGGTCCTGGGCCACACAGCCGGTGGGTGCTGGGACCAGGACACTCACTACCTTCTCCCAGAGTCCTGAGCGCCGGCCCGGGCCAGGTGCCTCCCTCCTGTGTCATCCTCAAAGTGGGATAGCCACGCTTCCTACCACTCAAGGGTGTGCGTTTTTGAAGGACTGAATTAAACAGTGAAGCCCCCAGGAAGCGTGCCGGCGTTCGGCACCCCGGCCAGTGCTGGCCCCCTACTCAGGGCCGCCAGGGATGGGGCCGGCAAAAGGCACGACCGACTGCTCTGAGATGGTCCGGGCCCGGCCTTGATCCTGGGGGCGGGGGAGGGGGGCCTGGCTTTGGGGGTGCAGGTGCTGACTCCCAGGGTGGGGTGTGCCCCAGGTGGTACTGGGGCCTCTCCCCACTGCGGGCCCTCGAGGGCACCAGGCCGTGGGGGAGGCCTGGGTCCCAGCCGTCTGGCCACTCTGGCAGGAAGGTCTATGCCCGCCTCCTCGTCTGCCAGCCCCACGGAGCCCAGTTTGAGAACAGCCACGAGGCTGCCTCCTTTTCCCACCCAAAGCTGGTCCAGGCCTCCCCTGGATGGAGCCTCATGGAGGAGCACGGATGGGAGCAGCCCTTAGGTCCTGTTGGCCAGAACCCAGTGACTCCAACAGCTCTGTGGGTCACCTACTTTGGGGTCTCAGCTGTGCCCAGAAACTCGAAGGGAAGTGACAAGCTCAGGGGGGCAGGCAGAGCGGTGACAGCAAGGCCTCCCCGCTTCTCCTCCGGTCCCCACGGCCAGGGCTGGGAGGAGTCACTGAACTCGAGCGAGCCCAGCCCTTTATCAGGCTCGGGTTGGGGGTGCTGGCAGTGGCCCGGGCCCAGGCTGTGCAGCCCCTGGGGACCCGAGGGCAGCAAAGGCTTCTGGGGCCACTGCCCTGGGCCAGGCCTGTCCCTGCATATGGCCCCTGCTTCCCACACACGGTGCCCCTCCTGCGTGTCCCTTCCCCGTGTGACCCACTTCCTGCAAAGATTTTCATGGACCCTGTTTTCAGATGAGGAAACTGAGGCTCAGAGAGGCAGCGGCGGGTCCCAGCCTGGCCCTCCCCCCACACCACCCCTCACTGCGCATGAAGCCCCCTGAGGAGGAGCAGGAGGGCAGAGCCACTGTGGGCTGGGGGGACTCCCAACCCTTCACCCTTCCGCAGCCCCCATCGTAGTCCCGGCCTTGGCTCGGTGCAGAGACATCAAGGGAGCGATGTGGGGGGCAGGGCGGCCCCGGCACCTGGCGCTCAGAAGTGCAACCTCTTGCCTCGGCCCGCCTCCTCACGGCGAGGAAGGGCCTTGACTTTTGAGGCTGGATTTTCATAGGACAGGAAAGTGCATGGCAGCCGGGTCTGCCAGCTCAGGTCGGGCCCCCGGAGGAAGGCCAGGCCAGCCCGACTGTCACGGACGCCAGCGTGGGCGCTTACCGAGCATGCCCTGGACACCCACGGCAGCCCCGGGCAGCACCTTATGGGAGAGGTGCCTGGAGGGAGTCTAACCCTGGGGAGGGGACGTGCCGTGGCCTGGAGGCGTCTGGGTGGCCAGCGGTGCCCATTGCCTGTGCAGCCCAGTCCAGCCTCGTGCACACAGGGCATGTCCCCGAGGGCGAGGCCGGTGACTCAGATGAGACGGGGCTCGCGTGTGAACTCAGCTTGAGTCCAGGGCCAGCAGCGTGGACACTGGTTGACCTGTAACCTCCCTGCCTCTCTGGGGGTGTGAGACGGGCAGGCCCGTCCGTCCCTCACTCTCCCCTCGGCCTGGGGTCCCAGCCCCCACCCAGGGCACCAGATCCCACCGGTCACTCTCCTGACCACAAAAGCCACGCGCTCTTGGGAGCCAGCCCCGTCCACCCTGCCTGTCCCTGGACACCCGCCCCTGCCCTGTTCGGCCGCAGGTGACCGGGTATCCGGCTCCAAGGCCGAGCAGGGGAGTCCGGTGGGGGTCTGAGCGTCTGAAGCACCAGCCTGCGGGGGCCCCACTGGCTTCCCCACTGCCGTCAGGCTCCTACCCCTCCCATAGGAACCCTGGCTCATTCACACACTTGCCCCTTCGTGTCCACCGCGCCCCCACCCTCCAGCAATGTGCCACAGGCGCTCTCTCCCACAAGTACCGCCAGATGGGGCCATGGGCAGGGGACGACTCAGAGACAGAGAACCAGGTGACCGTAAGAGCTTGGGAGAGGCCCCCAGTGCAGGAAGGGGATGCTCAGACAGCCCAGCCCCTCCCCCTCGTTGCCCCATGTCCCCAGCAGGGACCTCTGGTCAGGCCCCCTTGCAGGCGGTGAGCTGTGGGTCCTGAGGAGGGGTGTGGCCCCCCGGGAGGGAGGGTTCAGCCCCAGGACCCAGCACCCCAAGAGGACCCGACGCTCAAACACCCGTGGTCCGGGGCCGTGGGCTCATCACGCCATAATGCCTTCTTGGCTGGGCTCCCCAGCCCGGTGGGTGCAGACACGTCCACCTCTCAGGGCCACAAGGCCACATGTGACCCGAGCTGGCCTGGGGCTGCCCACTGCCCGCCTGGAGCCAGAAACCTCTGAAGCTCAGCCAGGGTCCCGGGGAGCGCCGAGCAGGGGGCAACGTCCTGTCTCTGGGGGTGCTGCCCCCCCGAGCCCCTCTGCAGAAGGGTGAGCCCCTGGCGGCCCCAGCAGCATGGGAGTCAGCGGCTTTCCAGCAGCAGCAGCAGCTCGGGGGCCTGGCTGCACAGAGGCGTGCCCGGGGAAGCGCCAGGGGTGTGGGGCACGTTGGGCGGGAGGATCCCTCCGGGCCGGGACCTGGGGAGCCCTCGGGAAACCAGGCTCCACCCGGCGGCCACGCCCATCTCTGCCCGTCTCCGGCTGCTGGCCAGCCCCGGGCGAGTGCCCACTGTTTACCTGGGTGAGGGGAACGGCAGGCCCGCCCCGCCCACCCACGTGGAGCCACGGGGACCGGAGCCAGCTCTGAGGCTACAAAAAGCTCCCGGCCACTAGGGCTCTGCCTCAGAGGCTGCCCCCGGGGACTTCTCCCCTCCCTCCTCAGGATGGGTGTCGGCCGCAGGAAGCTGGCCCCGCTCTGGGCCCTGGCTCTCACCCTGGCCTGGGCCCGGCACACAGGTGAGCCAGCACTCACCGGCTCTCCCAGGCTGGCCCTGGCCGTGGCCTGGCATCGCGGTGCTTCCCCCACAGGCCGGGAGGGCAGCAGGCCGCCCAGACGCCTTGACCGGGCCTCTGGGCGGGTGGAGTGTGGCCGTGAGTGGCCCCCGGCAGCCTGGCCCCCGGCCCCGGGCCCTGAGCCGTCTTGCGGGTGTCCCAGCTGGTGGGGTTGGGGAGGAACCCTCGGGGACTGCGGGGGTCCACGTTGGGGGTGGGGCCTCTGAGGCTGGGCTGCTCCCCCGAGGCGAGGAAGCAGGAACCCAGCGTCTCTGAGCCCCCGGCCTGCCTTCCCTGGCAGCGGCCTGCAGCCCACTCACTCCTCCACCCGTGTTGCCCTGCTGGTCACTGCGTCTGCCTCCCCCACCCCCAGGCCCCGGGCTGAGCGGGTTCTCAGGCCCCTGGGCCAGCCTGGCGGAGCGGCCCTCCTATCCCTGGGTCCCCCTCCCCATGCACCCCCAGTTTACCTGCTCGTTTTCACCATCTGGGCCTTATGGGGGCTTTCCGGGAGCCTCAGCCTTGGGCCGAGGGTGTGATAGTGAGGTCCACACAGCGAGGATGCTGGCGGCGGGGGGGAGGGACTCACAGACCCTCTGCGGCCCCCTCCCCCCAGGTCTGCACCTCACTGCCTCCACTTCCCAGGGGCCAGCTGGGTTCTGGCTGGGCGTGGGGTGGCAGTGTGCAGGAGGGGCCGGGGGCCCGTGTTCCCGAGGCACTCAGCACAGAGGGGACCATGCCACGGCGCCCCGTGTGGCCCATACACTTCAGTCCTTGGCTCTTGCCGCTGTGTGCGGGGCCAGTCCCTACCGGTGAGGGCAGCTGGCCCCTGCAGGGCCAGGCCCCTCCTGCCACGCTGGCGTGGCCTCTGAGGGCCTCAGAGATCGGCCTTCCAAGCCGCGCCAGGTTCTTGGGGCAGCCTCGGGGCCGACACGGCCAGCCCTCAGCTCTCCTGCCCTGTGCACCCCTGTGCTGAGCCGCCCCCCGTGCGGTGGCCCTGAGCACCCCCTCTACGGTGCAGCCCCACCCCACTCAGCTCCACACTCCCCAGTCTGTTCCAAGTTGTCCTCCAGACCACTGGCTTTACTGTTGGACCCTCCACGGGCCGCTGTGCAGAGTGGGGAGATACTCAGTGAATGCAGGGCTCCCGGGGACACTCTGTCAGGGCCAGGGGACCCCCCCCTTGAGGGCTTGGGGAGCCAGGCTGAGGTAATGCTCAGAGAGGATCGTGGCTCAGCCTGGACCTGGTGTGGACGGTGTGGACAGAGACCCTCCCAGCGTCCCCAGCCCTGCACAGAGAGAACCCCCACCTGTTCTGGCCCCTTCTGCCCGCCCATCCCTCTCTTCCTCCGTAGGCTCTGTGGAACATGGCCACGAGTACCTGGACCTCCTTCCTGTCACCCAGGGGCCCGCTGGTGAGTCGGCCCCCCACCTCCGTCAGGGCTGCCCCACTCGGGGCCAGGGGCCTGCTGAGCTCACGGCGACATCCTGCTGTCTCCCCGTAACCCCTGATATTTCATCCACGTATGCGTCCTCGTGGCCTGGGGGTGGGGGCTGGTGGGGTGGCCTCTCTGGGTATTTCTGTGCCGCCACTCTGGGTGTGTGGCCCCGAAGCCCAGACAATCTGCCTGCATTTCCTGGCACTGGGCCCACGGGAGGCTCATCCACGCCTGGCCTCTGCGCCCAAGGTTGACTTTTGAGATTCTGGGCGTAAGAAAGTCCCAGGTGTGAACAGAGTGCAGGGCTGAGAGCTCCCGGCCCCTCGGGATGGCGTGGCAGAGGCGCAGGGCGGAGGCTGTCGCTGGAGGAGGCTTTGCTGCCCGAGTGTACGTGCAGCCCGGCCCCCCGGGGCGCCTTGTGGCCACGGCCTTGGAGAGGCCACCTCCAGTCGCCTTGTGTGGGTGGCAGAGATGCCTGCGCCCAGCAGAAGCCATGTGCGTGGGGGGCGCTGTGTCACCCTGCCCCTGCTCCCGCAGGCGACCGGCTGCGCGGTGTGACCATCCTCCCCCCTCTGAGGACGGCGCCGGTGGTCCGAGGTGAGGGAGGGCCTGTGAGGCCGGGCTGGGAGGGGGCAGCTGGGCGGGGTCCCGCTTCCCAGGTGGACCCGGGAGAAGTGCTGGGAAAGGGCCCCGGCCTCCAGGAGGGTCTGGGTCCAGGCGGCTCCTCCCCGGACGCCCGGCCCTCGGGCAGCAGTGTGCTGGACTTGGGGGCATGGGGGCGCCCCTCAGGACTGCCCTGGCTCCCCACAGCCCTGAACCCCGCGCACAACGGGCGGGTGTGCAGCACCTGGGGCGACTTCCACTATAAGACCTTCGACGGGGACGTCTTCCGCTTCCCGGGCCTGTGCAACTACGTCCTCTCCGCGCACTGCGGGGCCGCCTACGAGGACTTCAACGTCCAGGTCCGCCGCGGCCTGGAGTCCAATGTCACCACGCTGGCCAGAGTCACCATGAAGCTGGATGGCATGGTCATCGAGTTGACCAAGAGCTCCATCCAGGTCAACGGGCTCCCGTGAGTCTGGGGGGCTGTGAGGGGGACGTAGGGTTGTCCCCGAGACGGGGGCCCGTGGCCCCTCCCCCACTGGGGCCCCGCGCTCTTTTCCTGCCCCTGGAAGTGGTCCCCTCCTGGTCCTGTGACCCCAGGGCTGCAGACTCCCCTGTCTCCCCCACTCCCCCCTGCTGCCACTGTCCACAGGCACTGTGCTCATGTCCCACGCGTGACCACAGGGGACCTCGCTGCCCCCTGCGTGCCCCTCGCCGCCTCAGCCGCGCCCTCTCTCCGCAGAATCCAGCTGCCTTTTAGCCAGTCTGGTGTCACCATCGAGCACAGCAGCAGCCACCTGAAGGTGGTGGCCAGGCTGGGCCTGGTCTTCATGTGGAGCCAGGACGACAGTCTCCTGGTGAGGCCGGGGCCCAGGGCTGGGGTGGGGGGGCGTCTCCAGCCCAACAGCCTTCCCAGGGAGGGAAGAAAGTGCTCCGGGCAAGGGTGGGTGGGGAGGTCAGAGAAGGTCCCCAACAGGGTGGGGGAGGAGGGAGCCAAGGTGCTATGGGGGCGCTGGGATCTACACCCCCGATGGAGACCCCGCGTGAGTGGGGTGTCTCCTCCAGGACAGAGAGCCCTGCTCTGCATTGTGGGGGCCGGGGGCTGGTCCACGGTCCCTGACAGCCCCTCCTTGGAAGTGTCCCACACCTTGTCTGTCCCTCCCGTCCCGAGACGTCCCTGGCAGGGCCAGTGGCTGACATGTCCCTCTCCTTCCAGCTGGAGCTGGACGCCAAGTACTCGAACCAGACCTGCGGGCTCTGTGGAGACTTTAACGGTGTGCCTGTCTTCGACGAGTTCCTCTCCCACGGTGAGCCCCTCCCCACGGCTGTCCCACGTGTCTGCTCTGGGCCCCTTCCCCGGGGCTCCCTGGAAGGCCGCCTTGTCTCCAACTTGTGTGCACGTGCACGCACACCCGCACCTGCACAATCCCAGCACCCACAGGCGCACCTGCCCGCACACTCAGCCGTGCGCCCGGAGGCACATCTGGGGGCCTGTGCTCGGCGCGGCTGCTCTGGGAAGTGGATGTGTAACCACGCACCCTCCTCACCTGAGACCAGAGTCCCACCTCCCATCAGGCCCCGTCACCGTTGCTCGGGCCTCCAGACTTCGCCGCCAAGAAGCGGGACCCGCACGAGCCGGGGTCCCCGGCCCCCAGGTCCCCTTCGCCAGGCCCGTGAAGCCCCACTTAAGGCTCACCCATAGATGCTTCTGGCCATGAGGGAACGAGCCTGCCCATGCGTCCGGTGGCCCTGGCCCGGCAGGCCCGGCGCAGGCTTGGCTGGGGGGGGGCAGGGGGGAGGTCGGGGTCACTCTCCAGCCCTCTGGACTACAGGCCAGCCCTGGGCTTGGAGAGCCTCAGTCAATAGGCCTCCGCCCTCGGCCTGCAAGCCCCAGAGCCTTGGCTGTTTCCCCAGTCTTCAGACACCCTGAATGTCCCTTGTGGCCACTGCCTAACCCAGCGGTGTGGGTGGGGGAGCAGGGGCAGCCGGGACGCCGCGGGCAACCTGGGGGACGGCTTGTGCTCCCCGCAGGTGTCAAGCTGACCCCCATCGAGTTCGGGAATCTGCAGAAGTTGCACGGCCCCACGGAGCAGTGTCAGGACCCTGCACCTGTGCCCCCGATGACTTGCTCACTGGGCACCGTAAGTCCTGGAGGGAGTGGCGGCGGGGGCCGGGCTGGGGGGGTGGGCTGTGAGTCCAGAGGAGAGTCCGGGGCCTGGACTCAGCACGGCCTCCCGGCTCGGCCCCAGGGCATCTGTGAGGAGATCCTGAGCAGCTGGCCCTTCCGGGGCTGCAACGCCCTGGTGGACGCCAGCAGCTACGTGCAGGCCTGCCGGCAAGACCTCTGCCTGTGCGAGCACGCCGAGCTGACCAGCTGCGTCTGCCATACGGTCGCCGAGTACTCCCGCCAGTGCGCCCACGCCGGGGGGCGGCCCCTGGACTGGCGCGGCCCCGACCTGTGCCGTGAGTGCCCCGGCCGGCCCCAGCCCCGTCACCGTGCTGCCCTGCCTCGGTCCAGAGGTGGGGGCAGGGTGTGACCACCGCCACCCCCCGCCCCCGTCCTCTACCCTGCAGCCCAGACGTGCCCCCTCAACATGCAGTACCGCGAGTGCGGCTCGCCCTGTGCGGACACCTGTTCCAACCCGGAGCACTCCCAGCTCTGCGAGGACCACTGCATGGCCGGCTGCTTCTGCCCCGAGGGTGAGAGGGGCCCCCACCCCCGCCTGCCCCCCGAGAATCACAGAGGCGTTCTGGACCCCCGGATCTGAAGGGCCCCCGAAGGGCAGGGCAGCCTGGGGCGGAGGGCTGGTCTCCTCCACACGCTCACGCGGTGGCCACAGCCTGGCACCTGCCATACTGGCCGCCTGCTTCTGCAGGGACGGTGCTCGACGACATCGGCCATACGGGCTGCATCCCTGCACCCCAGTGCGCCTGCGTGTACAACGGGGCCACCTATGCTCCGGGGGCTGTCTACTCCACAGACTGTGCCAACTGGTAGGACCCAGGCCCCTGCCCTCCTGTCCGTCACCCCAGACGCGTCCTGGGATGGCCCCTCGGAGGCCAGGGCCCAAGTGCTGGATGCCATCCCTCACGTGGGGCCCCGGGCACTGGCCAGTGGCTCTCCGCACGGGCGCCGAGGGGCCCCGGGCTGTGCAGTGATGCGGGCAGGCCTGGGCAAGACCCTTGTCCACCTGCCTGTGAGGAGGGAGGGGCTGGGTGCTCCCGGGGGCCGCGCTCACGTGGTCTCTACCCGCACACAGCACCTGCTCCAGTGGCCGGTGGAGCTGCCAGGAGGTGCCATGTCCTGGCACCTGCTCGGTGCTGGGGGGCGCCCACTTCTCCACGTTCGATGAGAGGCAGTACACAGTGCACGGAGACTGCAGCTACGTGTTGGCCAAGGTACGGGCCCCGGGGTCCTCGCTGGGACAGAGCGGCTGTCACACGGGAGCCCCTGCCTGGGCTGCGTGCAGCGGCTGCCTCTGAGGCCACCCTGGGAAGATGCCCCGGCTCCTGGTACCAGCCCCACAGGGAGCCAGGCGGTGGCGGGCGGGGGAGGGTGGCGCAGGGGGCTGGGGTCTCTGGGCAGAGTGTGAGCAGTCGTGTCTGCAGCCGTGTGACAGCAGTGCCTTCACTGTGCTGGCGGAGTTGCGCAGGTGCGGCCTGACGGACAGTGAGACTTGCCTGAAGAGCCTGACCTTGAGCCTGGACGGGGGGCACACGGTGAGGGCAGATCCGGGGGGCCTGGGGGGGGCACACGGTGAGGGCAGACCCGGGTGGAGGCTGGCGGGGGGGGCATAGTGAGAGCAGACGTGGGTTGGGGGGAATCTGTGTCTCTCGTGGCAAGTGACCTCTGCCCAAGCCCTCGATCCCCGTGTGGGCGGCGAGTGGCCAGGGGGCATGGCCCGGGGACCCTCCCACCCCACAGATCTCTGAGTGACGGTCCTCAGATGGAGCAGCTCAGGGAGGGACCAGGGCACGTCCGGTAGCTCGTGCATTGAAGGCAACGTCCGTATTTTATAAAGTCACTTGTGTTTTTACGTGACTGAGAAAATGCAGTCCTTGAAGGACACGCAGACAAGCTGAGCACAGGGTCATCGGCCCCTCTTTGTGGGAGCCTGTGGCCTCCACGGGCAGGGGTCTCACAGGGGCACGTCAGGGCCTCCGGGGCCACTTGGGGCGCTGGCAGAGCCTCGACTTGCCCTGACCCTGCTGTGTACTGCTCCTAGGTCATCGTGGTCAAGGCCAGCGGGGAGGTGTTTGTGAACCAGATCTACACCCAGATGCCCGTCTCAGCAGGTGAGGGCGCCGGCCCTGGCCCCCTGAGGGTGCCGCTGCTCACACCCCACTGAGACCTTGTCCCCTGCGTCCACAGCCAACGTCACGCTCTTCAGACCCTCAACCTTCTTCATCATCGCCCAGACCAACCTGGGTCTGCAGCTGGACATCCAGCTGGTACCCACCATGCAGGTGTTCCTGAGGCTGGCGCCCGAGCTCCGCGGGCTGACCTGCGGTAAGAGGGGCCGCCTGCCCTGGGGGCCGGAGCCCGCCCTCGGCGGCCGGGGCTCTCGGGGCCTCATGCTGCCCCCCTGCCCCAGGCCTGTGCGGGAACTTCAACCAGAACCAGGCCGATGACTTCCGGACCCTCAGCGGCGTGGTGGAGGGCACGGCCGCCGCCTTCGCCAACACCTGGAAGACCCAGGCCGCCTGCCCCAACGTCAAGAACAGCTTCGAGGACCCCTGCTCCCTCAGCGTGGAGAACGGTACGTGGATCCATGTGGCCCCAGGGCCCCCTGCGTGCTGGTGACACCCCCTCCCCCGCCGCCCCCGGCCACGGAGGTCCACTCCGGCCCCGAAGGAGCGATTCAGGTGCTTCACAGGCAAACTCCCCAGCGGCCGTGGTAACTTCCGGAAGGAAAGGAACAGGGTGTTGTGGGGGTGGTGCAGGCGGCCCTCGGTGTGCCTGTGGGCCACAGACGGGCGCTGGGAAGGAGCCAGGAGCCTGCCCGCTCCAGGCGCCGTCCTCCGCGGAAGGCGCTTCTGTGTGACCCCAGCTGACCTCCCCGCTCCTCCGTCCACAGAGAAGTACGCTCAGCATTGGTGCTCCCGACTGAAGGACCCCCACGGCCCCTTCGCCCAGTGCCACGCTGCCGTGAGCCCCGGCACTTACCACTCGGTAACGGCCTCCCCCTGGCCCGTCCCCTCTGGCCCGGGCTAGCCCGGCTCCGCTGGCTACGGAGATCGGGGCCGTAGTCCTTCCAGCTCCCACCTGGAGGGGGTCTGCCGGGGGTGTGGGGGCCCCTGGCGCCAGCTCGAGGAGGGGCCCCAGAGGAGGCGGGGGGCAGCGTGGGGATGCTCGCTGAGTGTGGGTGACCACGGCCCCGTCCCCAGAACTGCATGTTCGACACGTGCAACTGTCAGAAGAGCGAGGACTGTCTGTGTGCGGCCCTGTCCTCCTACGTGCACGCCTGTGCCGCCAAGGGGGTGCTGCTCAGAGGCTGGAGGGACGGCGTGTGCAGTGAGTGTCCCCGAGGGTCCCCCGGTGCAGGAATACACGCTCCGTGGCTCTCCCTGCGTGGGGCTCCCGTGCTGGCTGGGGACCCCGCGGCTGGAGCAGGCCTGGGGTGGGCAGGGCAGCGGGGGGTGGCCGGGGACCGGGTGGAGACCTCTGCCCTGCGCTGAGCGCCGCCCCCTTCCCGGCATCCTGCAGCGAAGCCCATGGCCACCTGCCCGAAGTCGCTGACCTACCAGTACCACATCAGCTCCTGCCAGCCCACCTGCCGGGCCCGGAGTCACGAGGACGTCACCTGCGGCATCCGCTTTGTCCCCGTGGACGGCTGCGCCTGCCCCCAAGGCACCTTCATGGACGAAGCGGGCAAGTGTGTGCCGGCCAGCAGCTGTCCCTGCTACCACGAGGGCTCCGTGGTCCCCAACGGGGAGTCGCTGCACGAGCGTGGGGCCATCTGGTGAGAGCCCCTGCCGGCTGGGCCTGGGGAGCAGGGCGGCTGAGGTGGGGGGGGTGCCCTCTGACCGCCCTCTCCTCCCAGCACTTGCACGCAAGGCTTGCTGAGCTGCATCGGAGGCCACACCCCTGCCCCAGGTGAGCCCTGAGAGCGGGAGGGAGGGGCTCTCGTTTCCACGCCAAGCTTCTGGGCAGACGCGCCCGGGTCAGCGTGGCTGGCGGGGGGCTGACACGTTTCTGCGTCAGGCCTGGTCTGTGCCCTCTGGGCTCGGGGAGGGGGTGGCGAGGGGGTGGGAGCAGGCCTCACTCTCGCGCCCACGCAGCACCCGGCCGGTCAGGCCTCGGGGCGGCACACCCCCGGCTGCTGGGAAACTCTCAGAGCCAGCCTGGCGGGTGGCGGCTGGGGGCCCCTCAACGGCCCCTGCCTCCCCAGTCTGCACCCCGCCCATGGTCTACGTCGACTGTCGCAATGCCACGCCGGGGGCCGCCGGGGCCGGCTGTCAGAAGAGCTGCCTCACCTTGGACATGGAGTGTGTGAGTGTTCCCCACGCCCCCAGGGACCCCTCGTGGGCACCCGCCGCATGGCCCTCTCAGGCTGGGCCCAGGAAGACCCCTGCCCGAACGCTGTCCGGGCCCCCTGCAGGCCGTGGCGGGGGGGCCCTCTGCCGTCACCTCCACCGTCACCCCCGGCCCCCTGACCTGTGTGTTGTGCCCCACAGTACAGCCCCCGGTGCGAGCCCGGCTGCGTGTGCCCCGACGGGCTGGTGGCCGACGGTGAAGGCGGCTGTGTCGCCGTGGAGGACTGTCCCTGCGTGCACGACGAGGCCAGCTACCTGCCCGGCCAGACCGTCCGGGTGGGCTGCAACACTTGGTAGGTGGGGCCCCGGGACCCCACCCCGGCCGGGCCGGCCCCGCTTCGGCCTGACTGTCCCCCCCCCCCTCCCTCAGCACCTGTAAAAGCAGGATGTGGCAGTGCACACGTGAGCCCTGCCTGGCCACCTGCACGGTGTATGGGGACGGCCACTACATCACCTTCGATGGGCAGAGCTACAGCTTCAGTGGCGACTGCGCGTACACACTGCTTCAGGTACACGGTCCCCGCCCCCCGCCCCCCGTCCCCCGCCCCCTGCAAGCTGCCCAGGCTGTCCCAGCCCCCACCCCCCCACCCCAACTGCCGTGTCGGCCTCCACCTGTCCCCAGGACCACTGTGGTGGGAACAGCACTGCCAACGGGACCTTCCGAGTTGTCACGGAGAACGTCCCCTGCGGGACCACGGGCGTCACCTGCTCCAAGGACCTCAAGCTCTTCCTGGGAGTGAGTCGGGGGCCGGGTGGGAACGGGGACAGCCCCTCAGAGGCCCCGGGGAACTCTTGGAAGGTGAGCGGGGACGGGCCTGAGGGACCGCTTCCCCCCCCCCCCCCCCCCCCGCAGAGCTACGAGCTGAAGCTGAGTGGCGGCAAAGTGGAAGTGATCCAGAAGGGCGTGGGGCAGGAGGCCCCCTACTCCATCCGCCAGATGGGCATCTACCTGGTGGTGGACACCGAGGTCGGCCTGGTGCTGCTGTGGGACAGGAAGACCAGCATCTTCCTCAAACTCAGCCCCGAGTTCAAGGTGGGCCCCCACCCCAGGACGGCCCAGACCGAGGGCCGGCTGGGACGGCTGTGGGGTGGGGGACACACACAGACGGACAGAGGAGGGATTCAGCCGGCGGGCCTCGAGGGAGGCGGCAGATAGGAGGTCCGCCTGAGTCCACTGCGCGCTGTGGCTCCTTCTCCCAGAGCTGAAGGTCCCTCCAGGCTGCGGTCCCAGGACGCGCCCCTGGACGCTCGGGGGGAGGATCCCCCCGGCCTCCTCCGGCTTCTGGGGCCCCAGGCGACGCTCCGACCTCTGCCTGCAACCTCACGTTGCTGTCTTTGCTCTGTGTGTCTGTGCCCAAATGTCCCAGTCCTACGAGGACACCAGGCCCTGTGTCCTCAGCCAGGATGCGTCCGTGCTAGCTGGACCTCCACCTGCGGAGGCCCTATTTCCACATGACGCCATGCTCACGGGTCCCCGGTGATCTGAGCCAGTCTTTGGGGGACTTCTTTCCCGTGGCCCCGAGCGCTAAGTGGGGCCGTGCCCGGAGGCACAGCGCTACCCTCCCCCCCCAAGGTGTCCTGGGGACATGCAGCCCCAGGGGGAAAGGAACGGGGGCACAGGAGGCAGGGACAGGGGCTCTGGCCCTTGCAGCCTGTGTCCTGAGCCCCCTTGTGTGCAGGGCCGGGTCTGCGGGCTGTGCGGGAACTTTGACGACAATGCCGTCAATGACTTCACCACGAGGAGCCAGTCCGTGGTGGGCAACGCCCTGGAGTTTGGCAACAGCTGGAAATTCTCCCCGTCCTGCGCCGACGCCCCGGCCCCCAGGGACGCCTGCACCGCCAACCCGCACCGCAAGTCCTGGGCCCAGAAGCAGTGCAGTGTCCTCAACAGCGCCACCTTCGCCGCCTGCCACGCCCACGTATGTGGGTGCTCCCGGGGCGCCTGGGGAGGAAGGGACAGAAGTGGGGCTGGCATCGCCTTCCACCTTTTGGACCAGCCCGCGGTCAGCCCCGCGGGACCACGAATCTGCTGTCCCTGAGCGGCGGGGGAGACGGCCCAGGTCTGGCCACGCCCCAGGCCTGACCCCCAGCAGCCCCGGGGAATCCGGCCCTGAATCCGAAGCCTCTCTCCCCCGCCAGGTGGAGCCCGCCAAGTACTACGAGGCCTGCGTGGGCGATGCGTGTGCCTGTGACTCCGGGGGCGACTGTGAGTGTCTCTGCACGGCCGTGGCCGCCTATGCCCAGGCCTGCCACGACGTGGGCGTGTGCGTGTCCTGGCGGACCCCGGACATCTGCCGTGAGTTCACGGGATGTGTCGTCGGGGCAGGGCGGGCCCCCACCCCAGGGAGCGACACACTGCGCGGTTAAGGCTGGTCGCCCGCGGAGGGGGGCGGCGGGTGTCGGAAAGGAACGTGAAATGGGGAGGGGTGTCACCGATGGACAGACGGGAGAATGTTCCGGAACCCAGAGGGGTCAGTAGAGCCGTGCTCCCCCACCCCGCCCGCTTAGAACCTGGCCGGAGGGGAGCGTAGTGGGCAGCCGCTCCGGCCGGAGTCCCCCACCCTGGCAGGCGGCACCCCCGAGGAGCCAGGGGACCCGCGGCTGCGTCCCAGGTCACGGGCATTTGGGGCCCACACCCCCCGAGGCCCCATGCGGGAGGCACAGGGGAGGGACGGGGCTTGGTCGAAGGTCGGGGTGCAGGGGGAGCCCGGCCGGCCGCCGGGTGGCCCTGGAGGCCGTCGTTGCCAGGGCGGCGCCCCGCCTGGGGCCGCTGGTGGCTCGCTCTGGCCGGAGCCGGCCCGCTGAGTCGGCCCCCTCACCTGCAGCCTTGTTCTGCGACTACTACAACCGCGAGGGCCAGTGCGAGTGGCACTACCAGCCGTGCGGCCCGCCCTGCATGAGGACCTGCCGGAACCCGAGCGGCCGCTGCCTGACCGACCTGCCGGGCCTGGAAGGTGCGCTGCTGCCCCGCTGGCCAGAGGGGCCGCCTGGGGTCCTGGGGTCACGGCGGGGTCTGTCCTGGGGCCCTGGGGCCCCAACCCCCGGAGGTGCCGCTGTGGGTGCGGCCTCGAGCTGGGGACTGAGCCAAGGCGGTGGGGGTGGGGCGGTCGGGCAGGCGGTCGGCTGGGACTCAGGCCTCTCTGGGCTGCAGGCTGCTACCCCAAGTGCCCGCCAGAAGCCCCCATCTTCGACGAGGACCGGATGCAGTGTGTGGCCACGTGCCCCACGCCCCCCCCGCCGCCGCCCTGCCGCGTCCAAGGCAAGTCATACCGGCCGGGGGAGATGGTGCCATCTGACAGGAACTGCCAGTCCTGGTGAGTCCTTGACCAGAGGGGCAAGCAGCTGGAGCGTGTGGGGCTCGGCCCTCGCCCTGCGGGACGGACGGGGGGGGCCGCAGGCCCGAGGCGTTGAGGGGAGGGGAGAGGAGCGGGAGGGGGTGACGCCGAGTCACGAGGCCGCCCCAAGGCCGCCGGAGCAGATGCCCCGAACGGGAGGTGGCCGTCGGGCGGTCAGCGGGGAGCGACGCCGGCCCCCAGTGGCCACCGACCGGAAGGGGCTCCCCGAGAGGGTGCGACCTCGGCCTCCGTGCCCAGCGGCCGGGGCTGAGGGCCGGCTCCGGCACCGCGGCGATGCCCTCGCCCCCAGACTCACCTTCTTCCTCCCGTCGCCAGCGTCTGCAGCGAGAGTGGGGTCCAGTGCGCCTACGACACTGAGGGTGAGCGGCCGGCGGCCTTCCTCGGGTCTGGGGTCTCCAGGTCCCCGCCCGCCGCCCCGCCCCTCATGTGCCCGGCACCCCCTCCTCCTCACAGCCTGCGTCTGCACCTATGACGGGCGGCGCTTCCGCCCGGGGGACGTCATCTACCACACGACCGACGGCACGGGGGGCTGCATCTCCGCCCGCTGCTCGGCCAACGGCACCATCGACAGGAGGGTCTACCCCTGCAGCCCCACCACCCCCACGCCACCAACCACCTTCTCCTTCTCCACGCCCCCGCTCGGTAAGGCGGGGCCGCCCCTCGTGCCGGGAATCCAGGAGGGGACCGGGGGCCGGACGCTCGTCATCTCTGCAGCCAGGAAGGGCCCTCTCGTCCAGCGTGCCGGGCGGGACCGGCGTCCTCAGCTGTGCCGTCAGGGCCGGGGCCCCTGGCACGGGGTAGGGCTCTGACAGGGGACCTCAGGCAGGCCTTTGGAGGGAAGGCCACCGGGAGCACCCCTGGGGAGTCCTTGCCCCATCATTGCCACCTGCCTGTCTTAGGCCACACCGAGGGTCAGGTAGCCCAGCTCCTCTCCCTCTTAAGGGGGTCGTCCTTAGAGCCCTAGCGGACCTTCCCGAAAGAGTGCAAATTCTGCTCAGGGTGTAAACGAGATCGATTCACCTATTTATTCAACTGCTGTGGGCTCCACACATGCCCTGTGCCGGGTGTGTCCCAGGAACTCGGTCCCTGTGTTTCCCAAGCTCCCATCACAGGGGGGGACGGTCACGCAGACTGACACGGTGAGACGTGCAAGGCAGCTGACTGGCAGGGGGACGGGGACAAGGGGTGACAGGGTGCCTCGGGGAGCCTAAGAGACTTAGCCCTCCCGCCTTCTCTTCTGCCCTCAGTCGTGAGCTCAACACGTCCAGCCCACACGTGCCACAGCCCTGCCAAGAGCACGGTGCGGCCCAGCACTCGGAGCGGTGCCCCGTCCTCCACCCCGGGCACGACCTCCGGTCCTCCGATGAGCCCTCCCCGGCCCCGCCAGGCCTGTGGGGAAGATTGCCGGTGGTCACCGTGGCTGGACGTCAGTCACCCGGGACGGGGCATCGACAGCGGTGACTTCGACACACTGGAGAACCTCCGTGCCCACGGGCACCAGGTCTGCCCGGCGCCGAAGAGGGTGGAGTGTCGGGCTGAGGACGCCCCCGAGGTACCGATCCAGGTCCTGGGGCAGCACGTGGAGTGCAGCCCAGCGCGGGGGCTGACCTGTTACAACCGCAAGCAGGCTTCAGGGCTCTGCCACAACTACCAGATCAGGGTCCAGTGCTGCTTCCCCCGTACCTGCCCTACCTCTGGCGGTCAAACCCAGACCACCACACCTGTCCCAGGGACCACTACAACCACCCCGAGTACCCCTACACCTACCCCAAGTACCCCTACACCTGTCCCAGGGACCACTACAACCACCCCGAGTACCTCTACTCCTGTCCCAGGGACCACTACAACCACCCCGAGTACCTCTACTCCTGTCCCAGGGACCACTACAACCACCCCGAGTACATCTACACCTGTCCCAGGGACGACTACAACCACCCCGAGTACCTCTACACCTGTCCCAGGGACGACTACAACCACCCCGAGTACCTCTACACCTGTCCCAGGGACCACTACAACCACCCCGAGTACCTCTACTCCTGTCCCAGGGACCACTACAACCACCCCGAGTACGTCTACACCTGTCCCAGGGACCACTACAACCACCCCGAGTACATCTACACCTGTCCCAGGGACCACTACAACCACCCCGAGTACATCTACACCTGTCCCAGGGACCACTACAACCACCCCGAGTACCTCTACTCCTGTCCCAGGGACCATTACAACCACCCCGAGTACCTCTACTCCTGTCCCAGGGACCACTACAACCACCCCGAGTACGTCTACACCTGTCCCAGGGACCACTACAACCACCCCGAGTACATCTACACCTGTCCCAGGGACCACTACAACCACCCCGAGTACCTCTACTCCTGTCCCAGGGACCACCACAACCACCCCGAGTACCTCTACTCCTGTCCCAGGGACCACCACAACCACCCCGAGTACCTCTACTCCTGTCCCAGGGACCACTACAACCACCCCGAGTACCTCTACTCCTGTCCCAGGGACCACTACAACCACCCCGAGTACCTCTACACCTGTCCCAGGGACCACTACAACCACCCCGAGTACCTCTACTCCTGTCCCAGGGACCACTACAACCACCCCGAGTACGTCTACACCTGTCCCAGGGACCACTACAACCACCCCGAGTACGTCTACACCTGTCCCAGGGACCACTACAACCACCCCGAGTACATCTACACCTGTCCCAGGGACCACTACAACCACCCCGAGTACCTCTACTCCTGTCCCAGGGACCACCACAACCACCCCGAGTACCTCTACTCCTGTCCCAGGGACCACCACAACCACCCCGAGTACCTCTACTCCTGTCCCAGGGACCACTACAACCACCCCGAGTACCTCTACTCCTGTCCCAGGGACCACTACAACCACCCCGAGTACCTCTACACCTGTCCCAGGGACCACTACAACCACCCCGAGTACCTCTACTCCTGTCCCAGGGACCACTACAACCACCCCGAGTACGTCTACACCTGTCCCAGGGACCACTACAACCACCCCGAGTACATCTACACCTGTCCCAGGGACGACTACAACCACCCCGAGTACCTCTACTCCTGTCCCAGGGACCACTACAACCACCCCGAGTACCTCTACACCTGTCCCAGGGACCACTACAACCACCCCGAGTACCTCTACTCCTGTCCCAGGGACCACCACAACCACCCCGAGTACCTCTACTCCTGTCCCAGGGACCACTACAACCACCCCGAGTACGTCTACACCTGTCCCAGGGACGACTGCAACCACCCCGAGTACCTCTACTCCTGTCCCAGGGACCACCACAACCACCCCGAGTACCTCTACTCCTGTCCCAGGGACCACTACAACCACCCCGAGTACGTCTACACCTGTCCCAGGGACCACTACAACCACCCCGAGTACATCTACACCTGTCCCAGGGACGACTACAACCACCCCGAGTACCTCTACTCCTGTCCCAGGGACCACCACAACCACCCCGAGTACCTCTACTCCTGTCCCAGGGACCACTACAACCACCCCGAGTACCTCTACTCCTGTCCCAAGTACCCCTACACCTGTCCCAGGGACCACTACGACCACCCCGAGTACCCCTACACCTGTCCCAGGGACCACTACGACCACCCCGAGTACCTCTACACCTGTCCCAGGGACCACTACAACTGTGAAAAACACTCCATTGACCCTGAGGCCAATGACAGTTTCAACGACACCTGAACCTTGTTTACAAAAGTTGTGCAACTGGACCCAATGGTTCGACAGCAGCTACCCTGGTCCTGGCATAAACAGTGGAGATTTCGACACTTTTCATGACTTGAGAACCAAAGGACATAAATTCTGTGAAAAGCCCAGCAACGTGGAGTGTAGGGCACAGTTCTTCCCAAACATCCCACTGGAGGAGCTGGGGCAGGACTTGATCTGTGACAAGAGCCTGGGGCTGTTATGCCTCAACAGGAACCAGTTGCCGCCGATCTGTTATAACTATGAAATCCGGATCGAGTGCTGCGAGCTGGTGGATGTGTGCAGAAGCACCACACACCCTGTGACGTCTGAGACCACGTATTCCACCCAAAAGGAACCCGGGACCCAGACACAGCTTACCTGGACCACCGGAATCCCCTCGTCTCCCACACGGCACAGCACCGCCAGCTCCGTGCACACGCACCCCACAACCAGCATCACAACCGGCACACACTCAGTCTCCCCAGCCGTGACCATCCCCTGCCAGCCACAGTGCACGTGGACCAAGTGGTTCGACGTGGACTTCCCGTCCCCTGGGCCCCACGGAGGAGACACGGAAACCTTCGGCAACATCGTCAGAAGGGGAGAGAAAATCTGTCGCCGGCCCGAGTACATCACGCAGCTGGAGTGCCGGGCCGAGAGCCACCCCGAGGTCAGCATCGAGACGCTGGGCCAGGTGGTAGAGTGCAACGTCAGCAAGGGCCTGGTGTGCCGGAACCGGGACCAGGGTGGCGACGTCAGGATGTGCCTCAACTATGAGGTCCGCGTGCTGTGCTGTGAGCCCCCGGAGTACTGCTCTACCCACAAAACTGTCGGAGTACCTCACACTTCAAGCGTTAGCACCACCAGGCTAACTGAAACCACCTCCCACCTGGTGACATCCAGCTCAACCTCCGTGCCGAAAACCAGCTCAACCTCGGTGACAGAAACCAGCCCAACCTCGGTGACAGAAACCAGTTCAACCTCGGTGACAGAAACCAGCTCAACCTCCGTAACAGAAACCAGGCCAACCTCGGTGACAGAGACCAGCTCAACCTCGGTGACAGAGACCAGCCCGACCTCGGTGACAGAAACCAGCTCGACCTCAGTGACGGAAACCAGCTCAACCTTGGTGACAGAAACCAGCTCAATCTCAGTGACAGAAACCAGGCCAACTTCGGTGACAGAAACCAGCCCAACCTCGGTGACAGAGACCAGCCCAACCTCGGTGACAGAAACCAGCTCAACCTCAGTGACAAAAACCAGGCCAACCTCTGTGACAGAAACCAGCCCAACCTCGGTGACAGAGACCAGCTCAACCTCGGTGACAGAGACCAGCCCAACCTCGGTGACAGAAACCAGCCCAACCTCAGTGACAAAAACCAGGCCAACCTCGGTGACAGAGACCAGCCCAACCTCAGTGACAAAAACCAGGCCAACCTCGGTGACAGAAACCAGCTTAACCTCGGTGACAGAGACCAGCCCAACCTCGGTGACAGAAACCAGCTCAACCTTGGTGACAGAAACCAGGCCAACCTCGGTGACAGAAACCATCCCAACCTCGGTGACAAAAACCAGGCCAACCTCGGTGACAGAGACCAGCTCAACCTCGGTGACAGAGACCAGCCCAACCTCGGTGACAGAAACCAGCTCAACCTTGGTGACAGAGACCAGCCCAACCTCGGTGACAGAAACCAGCTCAACCTCGGTGACAGAGACCAGCCCAACCTCGGTGACAAAAACCAGGCCAACCTCGGTGACAGAGACCAGCCCAACCTCGGTGACAAAAACCAGGCCAACCTCGGTGACAGAAACCAGCTCAACCTCGGTGACAGAGACCAGTCCAACCTCGGTGACAGAAACCAGCTCGACCTCGGTGACGGAAACCAGCTCAACCTCGGTGACAGAAACCAGCTCAATCTCAGTGACAGAAACCAGGCCAACTTCGGTGACAGAAACCAGCCCAACCTCGGTGACAGAGACCAGCCCAACCTCGGTGACAGAGACCAGCCCAACCTCGGTGACAGAAACCAGCTCAACCTCAGTGACAAAAACCAGGCCAACCTCTGTGACAGAGACCAGCCCAACCTCGGTGACAGAGACCAGCCCAACCTCGGTGACAGAGACCAGGCCAACCTCGGTGACAGAGACCAGCCCAACCTCGGTGACAAAAACCAGGCCAACCTCGGTGACAGAAACCAGCTCAACCTCGGTGACAGAGACCAGCCCAACCTCGGTGACAGAAACCAGCTCGACCTCGGTGACGGAGACCAGCCCAACCTCGGTGACAGAAACCAGCTCAACCTCGGTGACAGAAACCAGGCCAACTTCGGTGACAGAAACCAGCTCAACCTCGGTGACAGAGACCAGCCCAACCTCGGTGACAGAAACCAGCTCAACCTCGGTGACAGAGACCAGCCCAACCTCGGTGACAAAAACCAGGCCAACCTCGGTGACAGAAACCAGCCCAACCTCGGTGACAAAAACCAGGCCAACCTCGGTGACAGAGACCAGCTCAATCTCGGTGACAGAGACCAGTCCAACCTCGGTGACAGAAACCAGCTCGACCTCGGTGACAGAAACCAGCTCGACCTCGGTGACAGAAACCAGCTCAATCTCGGTGACAGAAACCAGGCCAACTTCGGTGACAGAAACCAGCCCAACCTCGGTGACAGAGACCAGCCCAACCTCGGTGACAGAGACCAGCCCAACCTCGGTGACAGAAACCAGCTCAACCTCAGTGACAAAAACCAGGCCAACCTCTGTGACAGAGACCAGCCCAACCTCGGTGACAGAGACCAGCCCAACCTCGGTGACAGAGACCAGGCCAACCTCGGTGACAGAGACCAGCTCAACCTCGGTGACAGAGACCAGCCCAACCTCGGTGACAGAGACCAGCCCAACCTCGGTGACAGAAACCAGCCCAACCTCTGAGCCCAAACGCAGCACAACCTCTGGTCCTACAATGAGCACAAGCCCTGTTCTCAAAACTGAAACAACCCACTTCACACCAGTGACCATCCCCTGCCAGCCACAGTGCAGGTGGACCAAGTGGTTCGACGTGGACTTCCCGTCCCCAGGGCCCCACGGAGGAGACGCGGACACCCTCGGCAACATCGTCAGAAGGGGAGGGAAAATCTGTCGCCGGCCCGAGTACATCACGCGGCTGGAGTGCCGGGTCGAGAGCCACCCCGAGGTCAGCATCGAGACGCTGGGCCAGGTGGTAGAGTGCAACGTCAGCAAGGACCTGATGTGCCGGAACCGGGACCAGAGTGGCGAGGTCGGGATGTGCAACTACGAGGTCCGCGTGCTGTGCTGTGAGCCCCCGGAGCACTGCCCTCATACTTCTGTGGCGCCTTACGCGACTCCATCCACCAAGCCCTCGTCCCCTCCAGAACCGACCTCCGTGGTGTCCACCACGACATGTTACTGCAGTGTGTCTGACAAGTTCTACCGCGCAGGTGTGTGCTGCCCCGGCCACTGTGAGGGAGAGGGAGGGGTCCTTTGTCCCCGTGACTGAGCCACGTGTTGTCCCCGAGGCGGCAGTGAGCCGTCCTCTAGGATTCATCCCGTTCGTTTCTGGGCAGGAGGGCCTCCTACCAGGTCAGCCCTCGGGGCGGACCGCCACCCTGCAGGGGCCAGTCCGTGCTGTGCCTCTCCCCGCCCCCTAGCATGGCCCCGCTGACACCCGCCTGTCCCCTTGTCTGCCAGGATCCATCATTTACAACCGGACCGACCTCGACGGCCACTGCTATTATGCCACGTGCAGCCTGGACTGCCACGTGGTCAGGACGCACTACACCTGTGCCAGCGGCACGACACCTCCCGTCCCAACCACCTCCCCGGCCGGGTCCTCCCCTTCAGCCTCCGCGCCCGTCACCGCGAAGGGGTGCCCAAACGCGGTTCCCCCAAGAAGGGTAACTCCCCCCTCCCCGCCCACCGCACAGGCTGGCGCAGGGACCCTCAGCGTCTTTGCAGCTCGGCTGAGCGGGAAAGTCCGTGGCCTCGGGCCGAAGCAGGCAGGCGGGGAAGTGGCCGGTTCTGGTCACTGCCGGGGGCGGGTCCCGGCCCGGCAGCTGGGAGCGCGTGGCCTGGGGTGGAGGCTCGGCTGGCTGCGGACGACCGGGCACCCAAGCGGGTGGTCCAGGCTCTGGGGGGCGCCGGGCGGCCAGGGAGGGTGTGTAGGGTCGGGCGGGGCTCCGGGAGTGGAGGCCACGTGTAAGGAACGGGGTGGTGGGGGACCACCTCCGCCGCCCGGAGAGCCCCCCTTGCCAGCCAGGTCCCCTCCCGCGGCTCCTCTCTCGGGGGAGCCCGGCGCCACAAGCCTGAGGTCTTTCCTCCACAGAAAGGCGAGACCTGGGCCATGCCCAACTGCTCTCAGGCCACCTGCGAGGGCAACGGCGTCATCACCCTGCAGCCGCAGCCGTGCCCGCAGTTGCAGCGGCCGGTGTGCGCCAACGGCTACCCGCCCGTGAAGGTCGTCGACCCCGACAGCTGCTGCCCGCACTACCGGTGCCAGTGTGAGCCGGGGGCCAGGCTGAGGGGGAGGGAGGCACCTGGGTTAGACACCGGGAAGGCCTTCTGGACGGCAGGGCAGGGGACGGATGGTGCCGGGTGGAATCCTGCCTGAGCCCCAGAGCCCGCGGGGCGGGGGTGGGAGGGGGCCCCGCGTAAGGCCGCCGCGTGCCCGCAGGTGTGTGCAGCGGCTGGGGCGACCCCCACTACATCACCTTCGACGGCACCTACTATACGTTCCTGGACAACTGCACGTACGTGCTGGTGCAGCAGATCCTACCCGTGTACGGCCACTTCCGCGTGCTCATTGACAACTACTTCTGCGGGGCGGAGGACGGGCTCTCCTGCCCGCAGTCCATCATCGTCGAGTACCGGCAGGACCGCGTCGTGCTGACCCACAAGCCCGTGCTCGGGGTGATGACCAACGAGGTGGGGAGCCCCGCCCCGGGCAGCCCCACACGGACCGGGGCCGGCCGGGGGCGCCCCTCATTCACTCCCCTCCTTGGCCCGCCGCGTGCGTCTAGATCATCTTCAACGACAAAGTGGTCAAGCCCGGCTTCCAGAAGGACGGCGTGAGTGTCTCCCAGATCGGCATCAAGATGTACCTGACCATCCCCGAGCTCGGCGTCCAGGTCATGTTCTCCGGCCTCATCTTCTCGGTGGAGCTGCCTTTCAGCAAGTTCGCCAACAACACCGAGGGGCAGTGCGGTGAGCGCCTGTCCCCGCCGGGCTCTGCCCACGCCGGGCCCTTTCTCCGCTCCGTGCCTGGAGCTGGGAGCGCCTGGTGCGGGAAGGGTCGCCTTGGCGGAGTCCCCCCCACCCCGGAGGACCCATTCTCGGCCGGGGCCGAAACTGCCTCAGGGCACCGAGCCTGTAGGCGGTTCTGCTTTCCAGCGGCTCCGGGCGGGTGTGGGTCAGCAGCTCGCGGGGCGGGGGGCCTGGCCGTGTGCCCTACACCTGAGGCTCGCACCTGCCCGTCCCCCAGGTGGACTGCCCACTGTCTCGGTGGGGGGTGTGTTGGAAGCTCAAAGGCTCAGGTCTCTCAGCCAGGCCATCGAGTGCCGCGCTGAGCGCCAGGGCCCCGCCCCCAGCTCGGGGACGCTGCGCGCTCGGGGACGCTGCGCGCTCGGGGACGCTGCGCGCTCGGGCAGGTGGTGGTGGTGGGGGTGCTCTACTGGCCCCAGTCAGCCTCCCCCGCCTCCCTGGCCCCAGGCACCTGCACCAATGACAAGAAGGATGAGTGCCGTCTCCCCGGGGGCACCGTGGTGCCCTCCTGCTCTGATATGTCCGGCCACTGGAAGGTGACGACGCCCCACCAGCCGCCCTGCCACGGGCCACCCCCGAAGCCCACTGCAGTCGGGCCCACGCCCTCGCCCGCCCCCTGCCTGCCTTCGCCGATCTGCCAGCTGATTCTGAGCGAGTGAGATGTGGGGGCGCAGAGTGGGCCTACGGGGGCCCCCCGGGGGGAAGAGGGTCGCTGTGGGTCCACCAGGGCTGGCCGTGGGTCCGGGCCTGCGTCATGACCCCGGGCGCCACCTGGCTTTCCAGCCCAGGGGAGACCTCGAGACAGAAAGAGCCGTGGGGCAGCCGGCCGCCCTCCCCGGGGCACGCAGACCCGGGTAGGCCCGAGCTGCCCCACGACCCGGTGCTCCCGGCCGCAGGGTCTTCGAGCTGTGCCACCCTCTGATCCCCCCGCTGGCATTCTACCAAGGCTGCACCTTCGACCACTGCCACCTGAACGACTCCAACGTGCTGTGCTCTAGCCTGGAGCTGTATGCGTCCCTCTGCGCCTCCCGAGGCGTGTGCATCGACTGGAGGCGCCACACCAACCACATGTGCTGTGAGTGTCCTCCGAGCGGCATCGGCCGGTGCCAGCGTGTGGCCAGGGGCCGGACGGCCAGTGGCTGGACTTCCCGGAGCGGGGTGGGGGGGTGGGGAGGAGCGGGGAGGAGCTGGGGGAAGAGGAGGAGGGGGAGGGGGGATGGTTGACCCCAGGGCAGACTGCACTGGGCTCCTGGAAAGAAGGGAGGAGCACCCAGATTGGGGACTCAGGGCCTAGAGCACAGGGGCGGCAGGGCCGTGCACGCAGGGGTGGGGCCGGCGGGGCCCCGCTTCCGGGCTGCAGAGCCCCCGGCGGATGCCTGGGGATGAGTTGGCTCGGGGCCGGGGCCCTCGGCCTCAGGTGTCCTCTCCCTCCTCACAGCGTTCACCTGCCCTGCTGACAAGGTGTACCTGCCGTGTGGCCCGTCCAAGCCCTCATACTGCTATGGAAGTGACAACACCAGCCTCGTGTATGCACCCGCCTCTCCCTCCTAGACCCACCCCCCGGGGGAACCCGGCCCGGCCTTCCCCTGCCCTGGAGTGCACAGGGACCAGGCCGGCCCTCTGCTGTCCCTACAGGGCTCTTCAGGACACTGTCCCCATCACAGAAGGCTGCTTCTGTCCAGAGAACATGACGCGTTTCAGCATGAGCTCTCCAGTCTGCGTGCCTGCGGACTGCCACAGTAAGTCCCCACGGTGGGGGGTGGCGGGTGGGGGCGGGGGTGGGGCTTGGGGCTGGCAGGTGCACCTTCCGCCCGAGCGAGTGCCAGGACCAACCGCCCTCCCAGATCTGCACTTCCCAGCCAGGGCCCGGGGGCCCCCCCCCGACGTGGCTCCTGCCCCCGAAGGGCTGGGGGCTGCTGCCTCCCACCGCTGACCTCACTCTCTCTCCCTCCAGGGTGCCTGGGCCCCCACGGGGAGGCTGTGGAGGTGAGTGCGCCATGCTGGGGGTGGGGCAGGGCTTCCTCTCGGCGCCAGAGTTTCAGATGAGGGGCAGGGAGGGGCCCAGGCTTCTCCGGCAAGATCTGGGAGGCTTCTACGTGGGGGTGCCCACCCCCGGGGGTGGCCCTGCCCTGTCCTCCGCTGGGACCCCCTCCTGCTCCACTTGGACACCGTGAGGTCACCCACATGGCACCTCCCACCCCATCTCCTGCCCCTGCGGCCACCGCCCTGCACTCTCGAAGCCCCCTTCCCCCGGGTTCCCCCGCTGGCCGTCATCGGTGGGCTCCCAGAACCACCTGGTCTGGCTGCAGCCGTCCCTGGACAGGCAGGTGACTGACCCCACAGCCCTGGGCTCACACGTGCCTCCTCCTGCAGCCCGGCCACACCATCAGCGTGGACTGCCAGCGGTGCACCTGTGAGAGCAGCACGCTGACAATGAGCTGTCACAGGCAGCCCTGCCCCCTGCCCCCAGCCTGCCCCCTGCCCGGCTTCGTGCCTGTGCCTGCAGCCCCGCAGGCCGGCCAGTGCTGCCCCCAGTACAACTGTGGTGAGTCCGGGTTGCTGTCCCCTCATGCCTTCCGGGTCGGCTTCGGCCGAAAGCACAGGGGCGCCTGCCCACGAGGGTGCCGTGGCGCCGGCACTTGGGGGGACGCTGGCACCTGGGGGACCCACCACCTGCCCACCGGGTGGCCGGCGCTCCCGAAGACCCTTGGGGATCACCCCCGGGTGGGGGTGGGAGCTGGCGCAGAGCCGGACACAGGCCCCCGAGCACCTCCGTCCTGCCCACTGCAGCCTGTGACACCAGCTACTGCCCCAAGCCCGTGGCCTGTCCCGAGGGCTCCCACCCGGTCGTGACCTATACGGAGGGGGCCTGCTGCCCCAGCCAGAACTGCAGTGAGTGTCTTTTCTCCGGGCTGCGCTGCACGCTGCGGGTGGGGGGCCCAGCCTCTCTCGGGGTTCTCCGTGGCTCGGGGTAAAGCTGGATGAAGCCACAGCTGGACCACCGCGGCCGGGGGCCCCGGGGCCGGGCGACTGCCCGTGCGGACGGGATGGCGGGAGGGCGGGAGGTCAGGGTGGCTCCGCGAGGCTGTTCTCCTCTTGCACAGGCTGGGACGTCTGCAGCGTTAACGGTACCTTGTACCAGGTAAGGAGCAGGTGGAGGCCCGGACCCCCGGGGCACACGGGACACCGAGCTCTCTCCGCCCCTGCCCCTGCCGGCTCCTCCCGAGCCTGGGCCAGGACCCCTGCTGGCTCGGGTGGCCGCGGGGCAGCTGTGAGCTCTCCCGGGACCACTGCCCACGGAGGCAAGGGCCTGGGGCTCCCCCTCGCCCACCCAGAGTCACCCAGGGGGACCGGTCTGCCTGGCGGGGGGGCCGGGCCTGGGGCAGGGGGGCCGGGAAGGCAGGGGCCCAGGGCCCGGTCTGAGCTCGCCAACACTGGCCACCCTGACCCTCCCCAGCCCGGCTCCGTGGTCTCCTCCAGTCTGTGCGAAACGTGCAGGTGTGAGGTGTCCAGCAGTCCCCAGTTGGACACGGTCGTCATCAGCTGTGAGACCCAGATTTGCAACACCCACTGCCCTGTGGTGAGTGCCTGCGTCCACCCCGGGAAAGCCAGCGCCCGGGCTCGGGCTCCGTTTTCACCCCGCCCTATCCACCCCTCCCTGCAGGGCTTCGAGTATCAGGAGCAGAGTGGGCAGTGCTGCGGCCTGTGTGTGCAGCAGGCCTGTGTCGTGAACGCCAGTGACAGTTCCACCCGCATCTTCTATGTGAGTCGTGGCCACAGGGCCCGGCTGGGGGGGGACCCCAGGGCCGGGGGGTGAGTCCCGGGAGGGACAGAGCCAGCACGCCCCTCGCAGGAGCCCCAGGCAGGCCGGGCCTCACCCCGGCCCGGACAGAGCAGCTGTGAGGCGCACAGGGACGGCAGGGTCTGGCGCACCGGGGCCCCCGGGCAGAGGGGGGCTCCGGAAGCCCACAGGCTGGGAGGCAGACATGTAGACGGGCAGACGGACCTCCCCTGCCCGCTCACCCTGCTGGTGCCTCTTCCTTGCAGCCCGGCCAGTCCTGGCCAGACCCCACGAACCCGTGTGTGACCCACGAGTGTGAGAAGCACCGGGACGGGCTCGTGGTGGTGACCAGGAAGAAGGCGTGTCCCCCACTCAACTGCCCTGCGGTGAGCTCCGGGGACACACGGCCCCGCCTGGCACGCTGCGGGCGGCAAGATTCACCTGGGGTGGGGGCGGGGAGGCGCGGTGGGCCCCCTGCAGCACCCACAGGGGCGCCCCCTGCCTGCGTGGGGCGCTGTCCACTGCCGTGTGACCCCCTGCTTCCGGGCCGGCCGCTCCGGCGCTCAAGCAGCCCCTCTGTCGGCACAGGCCCAGGCCCAGCTGAGCGAGGACGGCTGCTGTCTCGTCTGTCCCCCGCCCCAACCTCGGAACCGTGAGTGCGAGCGTCTGCGGGGGGTGGTCGATCCTGCCCACTGGGGGTGGGGGGGTGGGGGGGGCCAGGGAGCCATCCAGGCCTGAGCCGCGCCCCCGCCTCCCGTGTCGCCTGCAGAGTCGGCCTGTGCGGTATACTACAAGCCTGAGGTCATCGTGCATGGAGATTGCAGGTCCCCGCGGCCCATGAGGGTGGCCTACTGCCAGGGCAACTGCGGGGACAGCAGTGCCAAGTACGTGAGCCCCGACTCCGCCAGGCAGAGACCAGTCTCCGCAGGGCAGCGTCCCCAGGACTGGCTGTGCCGGGCGCCCGGGCCGGAGGGGAAGGCAGGACGGGGGGGGGGGGGGGGGGGGGGGCAGGCGGTGGGGTCCTGACGCTGCGGGGGGTGCGGGGGGGTGGTGGCTGGGGCCAGGCCTTTGGAGGCCGATGGAATCAGGCTGTTCTGTTTACTACTGAGGCCGCGGACACAGTGGCCCCCTTGGCGGCGTGCCCACAGGTCAGCGGTGGCACGCTGCCGGCCCGGAGTCCGCCGGGGGAGCCCGGGATGGGCACGTGGGGCCCCGGGGCCTGCGGGGGGCTGCGGGGGGCTGCGGGCGTGGCGCCGGGTGCTGAGCGGGCCCTGCCCACAGGTACTCGCTGGAGGCCAACACCATAGAGCGGAACTGCAGCTGCTGCAGGGAGCTGCGGGTGTCGCCGACGACGGTGACCCTGCGCTGCAAGGACGGCTCCAGCCGAACCTTCGGCTACACCCTGGTGAAGGAGTGCGGCTGTGTGGGGCAGCGGTGCGGCCCCCACGGCAACCTAAGCCATTCGGAGGACCCGGGGCCCTTGCAGAGTGACGAGGAGCAGAGCCAGGAGACGGGGCACACAGGCTGGAGGAGGGGGTCCAGCAGCCCTCGGAGCTCCCGGCCACCTCCCTCCGGGACCCAGCGATAAGGGTCCCGTTCCCCGTAGCCCCAGCTCCAAGGCCGGTGGGACCTCGGTCCAGGCGGCCCGAGATCAGGATGCACTGCCCGCCCCGCTCTTCCGTCTGCAGGGTCCACGGCCCTTGGAAGTGTGACGGCCCTGAGGGACCCGGGCGGGCGGGGCTCCTCTGGCCACGGGTCCAGTCTGCTTTTCCCCGGACGTAAGCATCACGGAAGGGTCTTATCAATGACGGCCACTTGGATGTGGTGCCCGGCCATTCGGCTGGCCACCGGGAGGCAGAGCCTCACCCCTACCTCGGCCCTGGGCCTCGGGAAATGGCCAACTGGTTCCATAAATACATCTGGAGCATTTTGCACCTTGCAGACTCTGTGTGATTTTTAAGCCTGTCCATGAAACCCAGGAACGGGGCGGGGGCAGACTGGGTCCCAGAGGGCGCACACCACAGCCGTGGGGGGGACTGGGCAGATGGTGGGCGGGGCACCTTCTTCAGGGGGGTTCCTGCTGCCTCTGGCTGTTGGGGGCTGGGGGAGAACGCTTATCCATTCAGAGGGTGGGGGAGGGGAGGAGTCCCGCGTGGCCCTGCCCTGGGCCTCAGGACACGTTTATCTACCCAGCAGGCCTTGTGTGGTGAAGGAACCTTCTAGAACAAGGCTCCATCTTTTTCCCACAAAGCTTCAGGTTCCCCATCACACTGACGCTGGGCTCAGTGGGCGTGCACGAGTGTGTGTGCACGAGTGTGTGTGCGAGTGCACGAGTGAGCTTGTGTGTGCACTCGCGGGCACGCAGCCCCACCGCAGACGGAACCCTAACCCTTCCCCCGTGCCCCCTGCAACCCCCAGATCTGCCGAGAACCTCCATGTTCCTAAAACCCCGCCCCCTCTTCCTCAGACGGGCCCCTTCCCCCCACCACCCCCCCACCCCGTGCAGAGACGCACCAGCCCCACAGCAGCACCCGGGCGTATGGACAGGGCCGGCCCTTGGTCCAAAGACCTGGCCAGGCCGGTCCCAGGTGGGGTGGGACCGCCCTTTACAGTTTATGGAGTGTACCCACCGGCACAGGCTAGCCCTCTCCCCTGTGAGTGGAGGGTAGAGCACCCAAGGGCCCGGAGCCCTGCTGGGTCCCAGCCCTGCCCAACCCAGCTGCCGCGGCGGCCACACAGCACGCGGAGCTGACCTCAGAGTTCGACCCTTCCTATCGGTGACCGGCTGCTGGCGTGGGGGCTCCCTTGGCCCCGCGGGATGGCGCCGGCCACGCAGGGGCAGGGGACGGGCTGCAGGCCCCGAGGCGGCCCTCCTGGGGCAGCACGTTTGGCGCCGGGAGCCGCTCCGCTGACCGGCCGACCCCGCAGCTGTGGGCGGCACCCGACCCGGTGCCGCTGACCCCCCCGAGGGGATCAGGTGTCAGGGCGCGCCACCTCTTCCTGTGGGTGAGGTGACTAATCCCCCACCCCCTGGAGAGAGCAGGGCCCCCTGCCTGGAACTGCAGCAGGACAGCAGGAAGGAACCTGACAGGGGGCAGCCCACGGCCCCTGCCCGGATTACGCCAAGTTATTTCTGGAAGGAGCTACAAGCTGGGTGTGGTCACCAAGGCCACCACGAGGCTCTTCCCACGGGGGAGGCTCCTCCAGGCCGTGGCTTGGGGCCGCCACCCTCGGGCTCCAGGAGGGTGTGGGGGATGGGCTGTCACCTCTGGGGCGGAGGTATGTGGCCAGAAGAGGCCCCAGTGGGTCAGGGCTGCCCCGGGCCCCTCGAGACCTCACCTCCTGCGGCCTCCGTGGGAGTCTGGCCTTGGGGAGCCCTTGGGGGCTGGGCGAGGGGTTTGTGGCTCTGACAGGGAAAGGGTGCTGCACGCCCACACTTGGAGAGCACAGACTGGGGGCGAGCTTCTGCCCAGGGACAGGGAGGCCAGGTGTTCCCAGAGACGGGGGACGAGAGGGACGCAGGATGCTGGGGAGCCTATGGCCGTGGCAGGCGGGCCAGGTCACAGTCGTTTCCTGACCTGTCCTCTCAGCATCCCCACACTGTCCAGGGACACTGGAATCTGGCGGACTCCCGCCTCCCCCAACCGGCCCTGACCCGTTGGAGAAGGCTGCTGGGTCTGAGGCCAGATCCCCAGGGCACAGCTCCACCGGACGCTGGAGACACAGGGCTGCCTTTGGGGTGCGCCCTTCCAGGTGGGCGAGGTGTCGGGGGACGCCGGTGCGGGACCTGGGCACGCCTCCGCCCAGTGACACAGTGACACAGTGACACAGTGACACGGCCTGTGGACCAGAGGCTGCAGACGACGCGCCCACCTACAACAGAATGGCCAGAAGCCGCCAGGACCACTGCACCCCAGCTCGGCAGAGGGACTCACGACCCCGGACACCGCTAGGAATGTCAACAGGGCGCCGAGAACGACCGTTCCAGAGGGGAACACGCGGGGCACGGAACAGGACCCCACGAAGGAGCGGAGGCGAGGGCACTGCCCAGGCGCGTGTCTGTGAGTCGTCTGACCCACGTGGCCCAGGCGGAGCTGCCTCGGTGTGGTCTGGGGAGGCGCATGGCAGACGCGCTGTGTCAGGGCTGCTGCGACGTCCGGGTCCACGCGACAAAGGGCGCAGCGATGTGGGGGCCGGGGTGCACGCTGGCGGGCGTAGCACAGCAGCCCCCGTGCGCCGGAGGGGCTCCTGCCCGCTCAGCGGCCTGGCGGGACCGGGCACAGGTGGGCAGGCACACGCATGACTCGGAACAGAGCCACAGGGGAATAGGGCAGAAAGGGCGACTCGAGCGGCTGAGGTGGGAGATTGTGGCGTCCGCGGGTGGGGGTCCCAGTCTGTGCGGCTGCAGGCGTGGCTGAGGGGGGCCAGGACAGGCGGACAGGTGGCCGAGGTGGGCGTCGGGGTCAGCGAGGACCGGGCCTCAGCTCTGAGTGAGGGGGCCCTGGGGGTGTGGACAGAAGCGGTCCGGCTCAGCCTTGTCCTTCAGACCCCCCGCTGCCGGAAGAAGGTGGAGACCAGCGGGGAGCGAGGCGGGGTCAGACGTAAAGGTGACAGGTCAGCCAATGCACAGGGGGAAAGAGGGCGGCTGAGGGAGGGGCTGGGAGGCGGGAGCTCAACAGTCCCCACCCCACCTCCCCCATGCTGCCCTTGACCATTAGCTGCCCTGTGAGGATGTCAGGTGGACAGGCGGGTGCGCGGGGCCGGGACAGGGCAGGAAGCAGCCCTTGCTGGGCTGGGAAAGAGGGGGCAGCCCTCCCACTGGGGAGTTGGGACATCAAAGGAGTGAATGTAGACAGAAAAGACGGGGGGGGGGGGGGGGCGTGTGGAGTGGAAGGTGGGGAGGGGAGGGGATGGGGAAGGGGAGAGGGAAAGGGACAGGAGAGGAAGGGAGGATGGGAAGGGGGAGGGAAGGGTGGGGAGAGGAGGAGAGATGACCAGAAGAGAGGGGATGGGAGAAGGGAGGGGAGGGGAGGAGAGGGGAGGGGAGGGGAGGGGAGGTGGGCCTCCTGGGTGTCCTCCAGAGACAGGACCTGGTCACGGGAGAGAGTCCTTTGACCAGATTTAAAATACCAGCCGTGCCTGATGACCGAGGGTGTTGGCGACATGAAGTAGGGATTTCTGTCCACGGGGAGAGGGTGACCGAGGTGGGCAGGGCCTGGAGAAGGTGTTGGCTGTGTCCACAACCTCTGTAGTGGTGGCTTTCTCACAGGTCATAAAATCCACCCGTGTCACACCCAGGTTCTTATTTCTTTACAGAATAGAATAAAAATAAATTGTGGCGTTACCGTTATAAAGCCTGCGCGCTGGTCCTAGAGGAAAACACATTGCTGACGGAGGTTCGGGAGCCGAGGTGGGGTGAAAGCAAGACCCGCCCAAACCATTAGGCATGTTTCTGATGGCGGGGGGTGGGAGGGGGGTCGGCTAATGAGATTGTGATCAGCCCAGGGGCCCAGGACCCCTGCCTGCCCAGTGCCCAGCTCAGGGGCTGGCGGGAGGGTTCCGGGAAGGGTGCCCAGGACAGGTGCACGCTGACGCGGCCCCAGGAGGACAACAGCCCAGGCAAACAGTCTGGGTGGCCCCCTGTGGGGCTCAGGGAAGGCAGTGCCCCTGGCCCCGCTCAGTCTGTGCCCCCACCGAGCTCAGGGCTACCTCGTCCCTCGTGAGCACGCAGGTCGCTTGGCCTATGCAGTGACAGAGCGGGTGAGGTGCCCTGGGGCAGCCCGGGTGTCTGGAGTCTGTCCCCGGGTAGTAGCCCCGACCTCGCATCCCCTAGGCTTGGTTTTGAGGGTCCCAGGTAGCGCTCAGGGGTGAGGGGGCTTCTGCCCCCCCCCCCGGGCGCTCCACCCCCACAGCCACTGGCCGCGGGTCCCAGGGGGCAGCTCCAACCTCATCTAGTCTCATTTCTGGGGAGGGGTCTGTAGCCCCAGCCTGGACAAGATTCCTCTCGTCCGGCAGCCTTGCTCTGTCCTCAACTGGGGCTCCCAAGCCTCCACGGGGCCACGAGAGGGCCAGCCAGTGTTTCGTGGAAACCAGCAAGAACCCAGGCCCTGCGGAGAGCAGTGCTGGCAGGGGCCCCGGCCCACGGCGGGTGCAGTCACATTCCCGACACCTCACCTGCGTGGTGGGAACGCGCCTGGCTCGTGGAGCCAGCTGAGCTCTCGCCGGGACTCCGCCTGCCGGCCCAGGGTCATCACAGACGGCTGTCCCTGGCGGTGTCCACGCCTCTCCGCTCCGGGCATCGGGGAAATGGAGTCTCTCCAGCAACAGCTGGGCTGATTTCGCGGCTCCGATCCTGGAGAAGAAGGCGCACGGCTCATTTGTCTGCCGGTGGGCGCACATCACACGCCCGCACAGTCCCGGCGTGACGTGCGGATGTGGACGCAAGAGGGGGCACCGCAGCCCTGGGAACAGCAGAGGCCCCTCCTCCAGAGGGCCCTTCCTGGGCACAGGGGCGTGGCCCTGACCCTCACCCAGAAACGCACAGGTCCGGCTTACTGTGCGTGCCCCCGGGGGCCTTCCTGTGCACCTGCCTCCCCACCCCACCAACCCCTGCCCCCGCCAGGAGCCAGGTTCACAGTTCAGAGTTAAGTTCACCGACCACCGACCTGGGGGCAGTTCTAACTCCAGCCTGTGGTCTCATGGCCCAAGCACTGGGATGTAGTCTCGTGTCCCCAGGAGCAGCCTGGACGGTCACCCCTAGTGTGACCTACTTACCGATAGTCAGCTGTGTCCTGTACGTCAGGATGCAGCGGGGGGACACAGAACCCAAGCGAGAAGACACCCAGGAACGACCCCTGATGGCCTCCCCAGGAAAATGCAACCGGGGGAAGCCGGGGGCTTCCGGACCGTTCTGGGAGCCGCACCCTCTAAGAGGGATGGATCCCAGAGAGGGGTTGTGCTCTGCCACCCAGCCTCTCCAGTGCTGGGGCCTGAGCCAGGACAAGGCTGGACACACCCCCAGTCGCCTCTCCTGGCTACTCGTCACTGCTGGGTCTCTGCCGCTGGTGGGGTGGGCGGAGGGGGGGCCGGTCAGCGGGAGGGCCTGGGTGTGGATGCCTGGCCGCCCCGGTCACCCAGACCGACGCCTCTCTCCGCACGTCACGCACGTCACGGGGGACATGGCCCCAGGCTGTGTGGGCTGCATCTGGGCCCCTCTGCCAATCTTGTGGCTGTGAGTCAACACTGGGGTTCCTGGAGGGAAGGGAGGGTCTGTTTGCTGGTCGACACTTGCTAATCTCTGCCTTCCACTGGGACACTGGGGCCCCTTCTGCTGTGTTAATCCTGAGCAAACCAGGCTCCGTGGCTTGCCTCTGACCTTCTCTTCTGTCCACACCTGCCCTGCCTGCGCTGGGGCCACGCTGGGCCAAGCCTGCCCCCGCCCCCACCTCAGCGGGTTCCAGAATCTCCCTGCTGCTTCTTCTCTCCCATCCAAGGCTGCGGGCAAGGAGAAGGGAGAGGGAAGGTGGGGAGGGGGAGGCACCTGCCCCGGGACCTGCCGCAAGGCAGGGCCCCCGGAACCGAGGGCCCGTGCACACACATCTGACGCCTCCTTGGGCTGGCTCTGCCCTCGAGATGCAGTGGCTGCCCCTCCGCTGTCCCGTTTCCTCCTCCCCCACTGCTTCCCTTCCCCTCTGCTGCTCAGAAAGGAGCTTTCTGGAGAACATTTTATTTTGATGTGGTTTCAAGTTTATGGGTACAGATAGCAGAAAGAGCTCCTGTCTGCCTTTATCCAGATTCACGGATGTCTGCACCTCAGTCTCTCGGCTTTGCTGTTTCCTCTCGTGTGTGCGTGCACTTGCCCACCGTCTGTATCCACGTGTGTTTTCTAAGCCACATGGGTTTGAGAAGCATGGCCTCCGCCCCTCCATAGGTGGGTGGGTGTCTCCTAGAGACAGGCCAGGGGTCTCCCTCAGCAGAGCCAGCAGGGGCATGCCACGCCCTCTAAACCAGGGCCCTCTGTGGTCTTGAGCCGGTCATGGTCGTCATGGCCGCACATTCTCCAGGATTCGATCCAGGACCACAGGTCCTCAGCCTTTCTCTGTGTTCCTTGACCATGGCCTTTTCGAGGGGTGCAGGCTGGTTATGTCGGACGGCACCCCCAAATCCGGGTCCGTGTGCAGCTTCCTCCCCCTAGGATGGAAAAATAACAGTAAAGCTGTGCCCTCGGGGCATGGCTTCTGGAGGCTCCCAACGTCAGGCAGAACCATCGCCGGGATGGATGTCCACCTGCATCACTGGGCTCAGGGTGCGTGGGCCAGGTCTCTCCACTGGACGCCACCCATGTTCCCTGGAACTGGGAAGGGTCTGATGGGCAGAGCTGGGGGGCCCGTAGAGAGCTGGGCGCCAGCCCGCCTCTCTAATCCCTCCCGCTCTCCTTAGTTGGCATTCCGATGCGGGGAGACCTTCCTCTTCTTTCCCATTTGTTTATCTTTCCTTGATTCATCTATATCAGTAAAAGCTCATGAACTTCTATTTGCAGTGTGAATCTATTTAAAAATATAAACCCATCAGGAAAAGAGGGGGCTGGGAAGCTCTAAGCTTCTGTTCCCCACAGACACACTGGCACAAACAAGGACGAGGTGAGCCAACTTTGCCACAGCTCGAGACCGTCAGAGGAGTGCAGAAACCAAGCTAGTGTCCCATCAAGAAAGGGCTGTCTTCAAAATGATAGGAAATCTTCGGGGCATTTTTTCCCATCCTTGCCCCACCTCCACCCCAGTGCAGTGGCAGTTTTGGCCTTGGCCTGGCAGCCCAGTTTCCCATTATTCCTCCCCCAAAACCAGAAGGAGCAGAGAATGCCTTGTCTGCAAATTATTGTGTACGTCTGTTCTAACCTGTCTGGTGGGTACCTGAAGGGCTGACACAAGGTGCTCATCTCCGTTTTGCTTAACTTGGGACCTGGGTGGCCAAAGCAGTGGGTGCAGCTCTTGTAAGCCTCTAGGTGACCACAGACCCACAGATTCCTGGAGCAAGAGGTCACAGGTGGAGACACGCAGTGGTCCACCTTCAGCCTGCACCGATTCAAGTGGGGCTCTTCGGGAAATCAGGACGTGAAAGCAGCTATGTGCAAATGGGAGTTTGGAAAGCCACATCCTTGTTCAGGAGAGAGCCCCGGGCTCAGAGCAAGCCTGCCCGAGTGCTGAAGACCCGTCCCAGCACAGAGCCAGGCTGTAAGACTGCAGAAGCTCGAGATAGTTGAGAAAACTCTACCAGAGCATGAGCTGAACACGAACTAAAGGAGCAGAGACTTCAGTGATCACACCAGGCAAGGAACAGTCTTTGTAAAAATGTTTGGACAAGTCTCAAAACAAATGGACGGGACAGCCTTCAACAACAATGAAAGGAAGCAAGGAAATAAGGAAGGAGGAAAAGAGAAGAGAGGAGAAGAAAAGGCAGAGAAAAAAAACCCAGCAAACACTGGAGAAGGCGGAGGTTCTAATTTCCAGAGCTACCATAATTATAATAGTCACGTCCCCAGTTTTCAACGAAAATCACAAGGCTCACAAAGAAGACATGGCCATTAAAAGGAACAAAATCATCCCCGAGGAAGATTTACTGGACAAAGACTTTGGAACAGCCGTGTTAGGTGTGCTCGGAGGGCAAAGGGGACCCCAGATGGGAAACAAAAGGCAATCAGGAAACTGATGCACGCCCAGAATGAGAATGTCGACAAAGAGATAAAAACCGTTATTAAGAAACCAGACAGGAATTCTGGAGCTGAAACGTACAACAACTGAAGTGAGGAATTTGCTAGAAGGAAAGAGTGAGAAGTGCGCGTGCAGGAGGGGCCCTGGGCTGACATACGCACGGTGAGTGACCCAGGAGAGAAGAGAAAGGGGCAGAAATGTTGGAAGGAATAAAAGCGAAAACTTCCAAGAAGCACGACAATCTCCAAGTAGGATCAACTCCGAGAGATCGACACCGACACACATCGTAATCAGACCGCTGAGAGACGGAGAGATGACCCTGGAAGGACCGGACAGAAGCATCTTGGCACGTGCATGTTCTCTCCACCGAGAGACTGTCGGCTGACTTCCCACCAGAAATCTCAGGAGACAGAAGGGAGTGGATGGTAGATGTGAAAGTCCTGGAAGAAACAGCAGCCAGCCACGAATTCTCTCTGGGAGAGCTGCTGTCCTTCGAAAACGAGGGAGAGATTAAGACATTTCCAGAGAAACAGAAGCTGAGGGAGAGCCTTATTACAAGACCTGCTTTACAAGGAGTACGGAAAGGAGCCCCTCGGGCTGCAGTGAGGGACACTAGACGGTAAATCAAAGCTGTACGAGGGAGTGAAGGTCTCCTGTACAGCTAAGCATGTGGGCAAATATAGAAGTCAATGTTACTATAATTTCTGTTTGCCCCTCCACTTTTAATTTTCTACGGGATTTAAAAGACAAATGCATGAAAACCACAAATCCGTGTTGCTGGGCGTCCACGGTAGCAGCCGTGACTTGTCACCACAGCAGCACAAGGAACGTGTATACCGGAAGCTCGGTCGGCAGCAGGCCCACGTGGGCTACGGAAGCCTGGGGTGTTGGGTGGCCCCACGAGCAGCACAAAGACGCCCATGGAATAGACACCAAAGGAAATGAGAAGGGAATCAAAAGCCATCACTACAGAAAACCAACGAAGCACAAAAGAAGGCAGTCACGGGGGGAACAAAGAACGAGAAGACGCACAGGAGGCGAACAGTAAGCTGGTGGAGGAAAGTCTGTCGTTGTCACTGCACATGTGCACAGGTTGATTTAATCAGGGTTGATTTACGAAACCCCTGCCAGGGGCACCTGGTGGCTCCGTTGGTGAAGCATCTGACTTTGGCTCAGGTCACAAACTCACAGTTTGTGGGTTCGAGCCCTGCGTCGGGCTCTGTGCTGACAGCTCGGAACCTGGAGCCTGCTTCCGATTCTGTGTCTCCTTCTCTCTCTCTCTCTCTCTCTCTCTCTCTGTCTCTCTCTCTCTCTCCCTCCCTCTCCGTCTCTCTCTCTCTCCCTTTCTCTCAAAGATAAATAAACATTAAACAAATTAAATAGTTAGGAATGCCAGCTGGTGCAGCCACTCTGGAAAACAGCATGGAGGCTCCTCAAAAAACTAAAAATAGAACTACCCTACGACCCAGCGATTTCACTACTAGGTATTTATCCAAGGGATAGAGGTGTGCTGTTTCGAAGGGACACAGGCTTATAGCCTATAAACCCATGTTTATAGCAGTGCTATCAACAATAGCCAAAGTATGGAAAGAGCCCAAACGTCCATCGACGGATGAACGGATAAAGAAGATGTATATACATACAAGGGAGTATTACTCGGCAACCGAAAAGAATGAAATCTTGCCATTTGCAACTACGTGGACGGAACTAGACGGTATTATGCTAAACGAAATTAGGCCGAGAAAGACAAATATCATATGACTTCACTCATATGAGGACTTTAAGAGACAAAACAGATGAACATAAGGGAAGGGAAGCAAAAATAATATAAAAACAGGGAGGGGACAAAACAGAAGAGACTCATAAATATGGAGAACAAACTGAGGGTTATGGGAGGGGTGGTGGGAGGGGGGATGGGCTAAAGGGGTCAGGGGCACTAAGGAACCTACTCCTGAAATCTTTGTTGCACTATATGCTAACTAATTTGGATGTAAATTAACAAATAAATAAATTAAAAAAAAACAAAGAAAGAAAAACACAATCCAAGGGCACCTGGCTGGGCCAGTCGGTAAAGCACACAGGTCTTGATCTCGGGGTCCTGAGTTCAAGCCCCACGTTGGGTGTAGAGATTACTTAAAAATCAAATAAAACAAAACAAAAATAAAAGTAATAAGAACCACAACCCAACGACACGCTGTCTGTAAGACACTTGCGTTAGAGCTAAGGTTACAGACAGGTTACGTGTGAAAAGCTTAGAAAAATATCTTCCGTGCAAATGGTAACCAGGAGAGAGCTAGGGCGGCCGCATCAGCACCTCATAAACTAGACTTTAAATTCCAAACGGTTAGAAGAGTCGGAGAAGGGTATCATGGGTAAAGAGTCAATTCAGCGAGAAAATGCCGCAATTGCAAACCAAACCTCACGGATGCAACCACGCGCAGAGAGGCGGAGAGGCCCAGGTGACAGTCGGAGGCTCCCGCCCTGCGCTCCCGGGACGGCAGAAGAGCCAGGCGGAGGGCTAAGAAGGAAACGGAACTGGCACCCACTATGAACCCCCTGCCCCACACGCGGACACTTGCTAGGGCCGAAGACACGTGTGCCCCCAGTTCACACAGAACGTCCTCCCGCCTAAACTGTACCTGATGCTCCAAACAGGTTTTAATACATTCAAAAATATTACAATCATGCGGGCTCTTTTTTCCCGACTACAAAGGGGCTAAGCTACAGACCGGTAATGGGAGAAAAGTGTAACGTTCACAAATACGTGCAAGTTAACACGGTCTCAAGCAACCAGCGGGTGAAAGGAGAGATCGGGGGCACGGGGAGATCAATGAACACGGAAACACAACAGGCCAGACTGTGAGTCTCGGCGAGGGGGCGCCAAGGGGGACGTGCCCAGGTGTGACGCCGGACGGGGAAGACCCCAGGTCCATTACCGAGTGCACACCTCATGGCCCCAGAAACAGGAGGGAGCTCGCGGAGGGAAGGCAGCGATAACGGTTCGAGCAGGGATAAATGAGGCAGAGGCAGCAGAGAAAACCAGCGAAACCAAAAGTCCGGTCTGAAAAGACCAGCAGACAGACCGCGAGCTGGGTGGACAGAGAACAAGCAGGAAGCTGCGAATGGCTAAAACCGAAGGTGGAAGGGGCGTTACTATTGATTTTACAGACACAAATTCGATCGTGAAGAATGCCATGAGCAATTTTGCATTTGATAAACTGGAAGAGAAGGACAAAGTCCTAGAAACGCATGATCTAACAAAACCGACCCATAAAATACGGGGACCTGTGGTCAGCGGGGAGCGTGAGTCAGTAATCGCGTCCCTCCCCGCCAAGAGGGTCTCAGGACAAGAAGGCCTCACTGGGGAGGCCACCAGGTACTTACAGAAGAACTAACACCAATACTTCTCAGACTCTTCTGGAAAACTGCAGAGGGGGGACAGCTCGGACGGCACGGTGAGGCCATCGTTCCCCTGACACCAAAGCCAGACAAAGACAGAAGAAGAAAGGAAGGAAAACAACAACACAGGCTGGTGTCTGTCACGAATACTGGTGCAAACGATCCTCAATAAAACACTAGCAAAGCAACTGAGATGCGTGTTAGAGAGTTAGACACTATGACCAGGTGGGGTTTATTCCCTGGATGCAAGAACAGTCCGGCTTCCACAGATCAGCCAGTCACCCCATTCATGGAAAGGGGGGGAGCACATGATCATCTCGATTGATGCAGAAAAAGAATTTGCCAGAATTCAAGACCCTTTCAGAATAAACACGCTCAACCACGCAGGATTAGACGACAACTATGTCACGGTAAAGGGGACATATGGCAAGCGCCTGGCTCACGTCCTTCCCGGTGGCGAAAGACGAGAGCTTTGCCTCTCGGATCGGGGGCAGAGATGTCGGCCCTTACCACTCCCGCTCAGCAGAGCCCCGGAGGCTCTGGCCAGGGCCACCAGGCAAGAAAGAGAAACACAAGGGGCCTGGATTGAAAGGGGAAAAGACAAACTATCCCTGGTCACAGATGACATGATCGTACACATAGAAAACTCTGAACTCCACCGAAAACCTGTTCGAGCTTCCTGCGGTCTGCACGTGCGCCCCCCAAGTCCACGTGTTGAAGTCCTAACCCCAAGAGGTGACAGTGTCAGCAGGTGGCTGGGTCACGCGGGTGGGGCCCGCAGGAAGGGGGGCCGTGCCGTCGTGGGAGAGCCCCCACGGAGCCCCCTGACCCCTTGTCGGCAGTCTGCACCCCAGGAGAGAGCCCTCCTTGTGCACTGTTGGTGGGGATAGTGGAAGGCTGTAGTTGTTACGTAGTTTGGCGATTCCTTACAGAGTTAAACAGAATGATGATGTGGCTCTCAAGGCCGCTCCCAGGCTCTCCCCCAAAGGAGCCGGAAGCAAGGACTCGACCCGCATTCACGGCAGTCAGAAGGTAGCCCCACGTCCATCCACAGGTGACCGCGTAAGAAAACGCGACGTATTCAAACGGTGGGATGTTACGGGGCTTTAAAAAGGTAGGGGATTCTGACACCTGCCAGCACGCGGAGCCTTGCAGACACGAAGCTCAGCAAACGAGCCAGACCCAGAAGGATAAATGGTGCAGATTGCACTCGCTTGGGCCCTGAATCGCCACATCCAAGACAGAGAGCAGACAGCGGGCGCCAGGGGCCGGGGCGGTGGGGTGGGTGTTGCGTGACGGACAGAGTCTCTTACAGGAAAGACCAAAGGTGATGGAGAGGGGGGTGGGGACGGCTGCGCCCCGCCCCACACAGAGCTGTCACTCTCTCTTGGCCCCTCCAAGGCCCCTATTACTGCCCCACATGGTCCTGTGTGCTGTTCTTTTTGTCCCAGCGGAATCCCCAGTGCCCAGGGCAGTACCACGCTGGGGCTCAGAATTTGCTAGAAGAAAGGAAGGAAGGAGGGAAGGAGGGAGGACACGGGCAAGGAAAGCCATCTCTGTGAAGACCAGGAAAAAGCAAGAGGAGAGGTTGAGGGCTCGTAGTCTCCCCCCAGGACAGGGTGGGAGGAAGGGGCACGGTCCTTCTCACAGTGGGGGTGGCTCCAGGGACCAGGATGCCCATCCCCCCACAGCCACCCCCCCACCCCCAATGCTGTGACTTGCCCTCCTGACCAGCAACCAGTCACCAGCTGGGCAGTCATGGCCACCTCTCTGTATCCCAAATGCCCAGCCCGGGGCCGGGGAGCTCGGTAATGTCTGTCGATGGACAAGCTGGAGGTCTGGGGGGCCGTGGTGGCCCAACGCGTCCTCCACCTGCTCTTTCTGGAGCAGGCTGACACCCTGAGTCTCGCTGGAAATACCCTGAGTGCACTGGGAGCAGGGACAAGGCCCAGCCATCCCAAGGCCCAGGAGAGAGTGGCTTGTCACCCACGTGTGGGGTCTGGGGTGCTTCCCGGCCTGGGCCCGCTCCCCACCTGGATCACCCAGCCTAGGGCTGTCAGGTTCTAGCCTGTTAGTCACAGCACTGGGCCCCTTAGCTATGGGGTGTAGACCAGGGCTGCCGGGACCCCCACGGTTCCCATCCGTTGTGGCCACACAGAGAGGTCTGGGGACCAGGAGGCAGCAGGTATAAAAGGCCCCACTCCCAGGCCAATCCAGGGCGGGCTCTGAGCAGACCTAGAACCAGCCATGCCTGTGACTCCCCAGGGCCGTGCCCCGATCCTCCTGGACCCTCCTCCTCGGTGCCCCGGCTGGAGCCAGGCACACCACCAGACTCAGTAAATGCCTGAGGCTTGATGCGTCCTGGGGCCCTCGTCCTCGGTCTGCACTGTGGGCGGTTGGGGAGGGGTGAGCCCACACACCCGTGTGCCCACCAAGCCCTTGAGCGACGTGCACCAGGCTGCGGGGCCGGGCTGGGGCAGTCGGCCTCTGGGTTCTGCACGGCCCCGTGGGGTCCGTGGGCGGGGAGAGGCCCTGCGAGCCCGAGGATGGACAGGCTCCTGGCGTGGCCCCTGGGGGAGCCCTCCCGAGCCCCAGGAGGCCTGTCCTTCCCGGCAGCCCGCTCCCCTTCCTTGTCTTCTGTCCTCGGCTCTCTCAAGTGTGAACAGGTAAACTGGTTGAGCAAACAGGCTGGGCTCCGAGGCACTGCATCCGGGATGTCTCAATCCCCACCCGCCTCTGCCCAGAGGACGGTGCTCGTGGGGAAGGACCGGGGCGGTATCCGGGCCACGCCGGCAGCCAGGTCTCCGCCTCGCTGGTCTGGTGCACTTCCTGAGTGCCTACTGTGTGCCAGCTGTGAACAGTGGTTGAGGCCCGTGCCCGCATGAAGCCCTCCTTCCGAGACGACAGACATGAGGCCCTAAATAACTTACATTCGGGTCCCGAGTCCAAGGTGGCCCGGGTTGCTCACGTGTGTGGGGGGTGAGGACCGCCCCACACGGGGCTCACGGGGGCCCTCTGAAGGCTGCAGGGTGCTAGCTGAGTCGGGGGTGGGGGGCTGAGGACGTGCCAGCAGGGCACGGACTGAGAGGGGGACTCGGGGGAGCAGAGGGGGTCGGGCCACGAGGGTTCAGGCTGCGGGAGCCCCGGAGGTTGGCAGGGCCGTGCACGCAAGCAGGCCCCAGGCCAGGCCCGACTGCAGGAGCTCTGATGTCAGGAAACTGCACCCTGCAGGTACAGGGGGTGTGCCCTGCTCTGGAGATGCCAGCGGCCAAATGAAAAGCAGATCCCGGGACCTCCGAGGCGAGCCTGCAGACATGCACAGCCTGGGCAGCGGGGCTCAGCCGTGCTGAGGGGTGGCGGCCGGGCACATGGTTGAGAGCTCTGAAGACAGCTTGCCCGCTGCCCCCAGCAGCTCTGCGTCTATGAATTAACCCCGAAAAGGCAGGTGCAGAGGACACAGGGTGCACCTCGCTGCTCCCCACCCAAACCAATGGGGAAGCCGCCCCCACCCGCAGGGGCCCTGTGCTCCCCACCGGGGGCTGCCCCGCAAGGCACTCAGACGCGCTCAGGCTTGGGGTGAGGATGCCCAGAGTAAGACGCCTGGAGTGTGAGTCAGAGGGGACTGCGTGCCAGGCGAGCCGTTCACCGACCAGGGGAGAGGTTATCGTGTGACCCCCCCCCCCCCGCCCCCGCAGCCCAGCCGCGCCAGCTGGGGAGCGGGGCCTTCGTGGCTCCCAGTCGGGGCAGTACTGGGGTTGAGACACCAGCCCCTGGTGTCCCATCAGCCCTGCTGGGGGCCCTCCGGGGGCACATCGGCGTGTGCGCGCATCGGCCGGGGCGCAGCCTGCCCTCAGGGGAGGGTCCTGGCGTGTCAGGGACCTGGGGAACAATAGCTTCCTTTGTGCCACCCCGCCTCAGGTCACCGAGCCAGCCTCAGGAGCGAGGTGAGGGTCAGACATGCCAGGGCAGGTGCTGGGCAAGAGCCAGCCTGGGTGTCCACTCTGTTTCTCCTTAAATCTGAACTTGGTGACAGAGATGTGCAGGGGGCACTGGTGAGCATGGCCAAGGTCTCTGGGCATGAGTCTCCCCCACCCCCAAGCTCTGCAGACCAGGACCCCACCCTCCACATGCAGCTGACCCCAGCCCAGCTGAGCAGGAGCCCCAGGCCCCCAGCGATGACAGCCTCACGTCGCTCCCCACTCCTCAGGGACCTGCGGTCAGTGCCCCGGGCCAGTGCCCCAGGCTGCCCGATGGCAGAGGCCTTGTCCCCTTCAGTCCCGTCTCTCAGCCTCAGCCAGGCTCCGGGGCCGGGGGGCTCAACATGGGGACTGAGTGTGTGGGCGTGCTGACCACCTCCCCACTGCGTGAGTGAGGCAGGACCAGGGATGCCCAGGCGGCCAGCCCCTCTCCGATTCTCAGAAGCTGTGGGGTGGGATGGGGGGGCAGGGGTCCTGTGAATCTGGGGCCCACAGCCACAAATCCTTCCTCCTCCAGGCCTCTTTCCTGCCTCGGCCCCTCCCCAAGAGCAAACACACGTGGTCGGCTCGGGGGAAAGGACGGAGCCCTGCGTTGCCCAGGAGCTGGGCTTGGGGCCAAGACTTCTTGCTATATAAGCCCCGGGGCCCCCAGGGAGCGAGCACCGGGGCCCTCTGCCTCTCTGCCACCGGCCCGCTGCTGTGCCAGCCCCCAGGATGGGTGCCCCGAGTGGGTGCCTGGCGCTGGCCTGGGCCCTTGTGGCCCTGCTCTTGGTGCAGAGGACAGGTAAGACCGAAGACTGGCTCCCTCTCTGCCGCAGACAGGCCTCCGCAGGCCACCGCCCGGGGTTTCTCCTGCCTGAAATGGGCAGGGCGGCCCCCGCCCCGTGTGTCCTCAGTGGGGCCCCAGGCTCTCGGTCTGCACCCAGGAGAAGCTGGGTCCCCTGGGCAAACCACCAAGAGGGTCAGGGGGTGCGGGCCGGGTGAGGGGCCCAAGGCTGGCACCTCTCAGGTCCCTGTGAGGGCGACAGCCGTCAGGGTAGTTCCTGGAGCGGCTCCAAAATCCCTCCTCAAATCAGGGTTGGAACAGCTGACAGGTGATGAGCCCGCGGACCCACGTCAGACACTTCGCACCTCACCTGCCGCGAGGCTCTTCCCAGCCCGCCAGCCCGCCTCTCCTCTGCCTCTCCTCTGCCTCTCCTCTGCCGTAGGCCTGGGCTCTCAGCATCAGGGGGAAGCACCCGCAGCCCTAATACTTTCTGTCAATATGAAAGATACGGCCTCAGGGGCTGCCTGGGTGACGCCCGGCAGGGCTGGCCTGGAGCCCCGGCCACCGCGGCCCCGGCCCTGAGCTCTGCTCCCGCAAGGCCTCCTCCCTGGGCCCCAGCCGGGCTCGGGGGTCTGGGCAGGTGGACACCGGCCTGAGCTCTCTCCATCTGTGGTGGGGCGGGGGGGTGCTGGTCTCCCAGAGCCCCTGCCCCAAGCCGCCTCCCAGCAGGGCTGGGAGGTGGGGACTTCCTTCCCCGCAGCAGCTCCCACTGGGCGGCCACATACCCCAGCCTGCTGTGCTCTTCGGGTGCCTGTCTGCTGGTTTGCGCAGCCGGGGCCCCTACTCAGCCGGCTCCTCCGGGCTCCTCTGGGCCGCGCTGGCCTCAGACCAGGTGCCCGGACACCGGGCCTCCCCAGCGAGCCGCCTCAGCCTCCACCCGCTCCTCTCTGGGGGGCCGATCCCATTAGGGGCAGGCAAAAGAGGTCTGAGACGAGGGGGCTCACGTCAGAGGGTGCGCTGTCGACCACGGCGTTGGGGGGGGCAGTTGGCAGCGAGCATTTTCCTGGCTGGGCAACGGAGCCCGGGTCTCGCGAGGCCACCAGCCCCGAGTGGAGCCACTTCTCGTAGAAACCGGCCCCGGACGGGGATGGGGGTGCAGGGTTCGCTGCACCCGCGGGAAAACCCCTGGTTTCTGACTGTGGGGCGCGGCCCGTGGGGCAGGGGTGGACAGAGGCAGCAGCTGCGGGAGGGGCCTTCCGAAGGAAAGCGCGTTGCCCCGCCAGTGCCCGTGGCTTGCGTGCGTCCGAGGTCCCCGTTGGGAAGGACGGACAGGAAGCTGTGGCGGTGGCCTCACCCGACCCCTTGCCGCGCTGGCCCCACCAGGGACACGGGGACGTCGGGGGCCCAACACCCACTCCCCGACAAGGCTCAGTGTTAGGCCGAGTGTGCAGACCCCCGGCAGACGGAAGGAAGCAGTACAGGGCCCGTGCGGAGGGGTGCCCCAGCCTGAGCCCGGCAGAGGGGCCAGGGAGGGCTCCCCGCGGCCCCCCAAGGCAGCGAGGGGCTGTGGGGGCCGGGCCGCTGGGGGCGAGCACCTGGGCGTAGCCGTGGTCGGGCCGACGGAGGAAGCCCTGCTTGCAGGCAGTGGGCACACAGGCCACCCGGGCAGCCATCCCGGGACCCAGGCCTCCAGGCCCGCCCCCACCATGATGGATGGTTCTAGCTCGAATCTCACTCTGGTCTTGGGTTTCTGCTAAGTCACGCCCAGAAGCCTCCCTGACTGCGTGTGTCCTTCTCCCCAACAAAACTGGTCTTTGTCCTTCTCCAGGGGACTCCTGGGATGGGGCCGAACCCTCTTCTAGGGTGGCCAGGGTCAACGGGCCAACGCCTTTTCCTGATTCCATTCTCCTGCCCTGAGCCAGCAGCTGCCGGGTCACGGCCAGATGAGGCAGCACTCTGCATTCGTAGATGGGGAGAGCGGGAGTCAGGGCAAGGCCACCAGACGCAGCTCCCCGCGGGAACCCCCATCCCTGCGGAGGCCACGACAGCTACCATGTAGAGTGGTGGGGAGGCTAGACCCTGTCACGTGGCCACCACCCTGAAGCCTGCCCAGGAAGGGATGGCAAACGTCCAGCTTCTCACTGACTCCCGTCCCCTTTCCCTGCAGAGACCCAGGGCAGCACGGAGCCTGCTGTGAACAGTCGGAGGGTGGACGTCGGTATGCGGCCTGGGTTCTGGGCGCTGAGGCCTCCCGAGCAAACAGAAGGGGCTGGGCTCGGGGTGGGCCGGCGATCTGGACAGGGGAGGGGGGACAGACCCCTTTCTACAGGAGCCACATGTCACACAGAGACCCTCCTGGATCCCACCTGCCCACAAGAAGGGATCGCAGAGGGGACGGGCCAAAGAAAGCTAAGGCACAGAGCAGAGAGGCCAGAATGCTCACACACGTGCACACACGGTCATGTACTTGGACACGTGTGTGCGCGCGTGCGCACACACACACACACACAGTAAAGCCCAGGCCAGCAGTGTGTCCTGGGTGGATGGGAGGGTCTGGGAGGGGACAGCCCTAGTCCTGGGGCTCCCTGGGCTGAGTCAGGGCGGCTGCTGCCCCAGGCCGGCCTGTGAGGAGGATAGAGGTCCCGGGAAGGAGTGTCCCCGGCCATTCCCTGTCTGGCCACAATTCTAGTGTAACCCAGCCCTCACTCTGCAGCTCGGAGCATGACCATCATCCCGCCCATCACCGTCTTCCCCACCATAAGCTGTGAGTGGATGCTGCCCACTGCTGATGGGGCGGGGGCTTGCCCCTCTGGGGGCTGACGCCGGGGTGGTATGGGCAGCTGGATGGCCTTGGGCCTGGCTGGGAGCGCTCCCTGTGGACAGTGGTGGGGGCCGACCCCGGATGCTGGGGCAGGGCTCTCAGCCCTCCTGGCTGCCCTCCGAGCTCCCCGTCCCCAACCCGGAAAAGGCTACCCGTGGGTGGCTGGGCGAGGCCTGTGGCATCTGCCGGGGCCTCACCACGCTCTCCCCACAGCCCTGAACGCCGCGCACAACGGGCGGGTGTGCAGCACCTGGGGCGACTTCCACTATAAGACCTTCGACGGGGACGTCTTCCGCTTCCCGGGCCTGTGCAACTACGTCCTCTCCATGCACTGCGGGGCCGCCTACGAGGACTTCAACATCCAGGTCCGCCGCGGCCTGGCCGGCTCCAGGCCTACCATCACCCACATCATCCTCAAGACCCAAGGGCTGGTGCTGGAGGCCTCCAACGGCTCGATCCTCATCAACGGGCAGCGGTGAGCCTGGTCCGGGCTGGGGAAGGGCCGGGCCTCTGGGGCGGGTTCTGGGCTCAGGGCTGCTGGGGGCGCCGCACCCTGCTGCGCACCCTGGCCCTGGGAGGACCAGAAATTTCCACCCCAGGGAGGAGCTGCCCTACAGCCGCGCTGGCGTCCTGGTAGAGGAGAGCAGTGTCTACATCAAGGTTGACGTCCGGCTGGTGCTAACCTTCCTGTGGAACAGAGAGGAAGCTGCCCTGGTGAGGACGCCCCCACCTGTCCACCCCCCCCCCAACTGGGGACAGCCTCCCAGAGGCTGGAGCTGCCTCTCTTCTGCCCCCAGCTGGAGCTGGACCCCAAGTACGCCAACCAGACGTGTGGTCTGTGTGGGGACTTCAACGGACTCCGGGCCGTCAACGAGTTCTATGCCCATAGTGAGTGCCCCCTGGGGCAGCAGGAAGCTGAGGGCTGGCTTGTCCTGAGGAGGCCTGGAGGGGGCAGCCTTGGGGTGGCCTTACCCAGGCTCTGGGTGGACAGCAAATCGGGGTGGGGGCAATACTCAAGCCAGCGACGCCCCAGAGAAGTTTCAGGTGCCCTGGGCACGGGCAGGGGTCCCCAGGCAGCCATCCCCTGCACTGGCCCCACGGTCCCTCAGCACCCTGACCCCAGCATCTCTCCACAGACGCCAGGCTGACCCCTCTCCAGTTTGGAAATCTCCAGAAGCTGGATGGGCCCACAGAGCAATGCCAGGACCCCCTACCTTCCCCCGCCAACAACTGCACGGATAGGGTGAGCGCCTCTCTGGGGCCCGGCCTGCCCCCAGCCCCTGCTCTCCCAGGATGGTCATCTCAGGCTTCCTGGGCTGGGCCCTGAGGCATCTGGGCGGAGGGTCTCCAAGCCCTGGGGGGGCAGGGGACACGGCTTCCACCGCGGAGACACCGTCTGAGCTTCCACCTACCAAACGAATGTTCTACGTGTGCGGGCCGTGGGCTACACGTGTGCCCATCCGTGTATGCGAATACATGTCCACACATAGGCGGTCCGTGGTGGGCACTTAGGAGCCCAGCTGAAGAAGCCCCACGTGGGAGCAGGGAGGCCTCCACGGGTAGAAGCAGCCTGGAAGCTCCAGGAGGCCCAAACCAACAGAATCTCCCTCAGAGCCTCAAGTCAGGATGTGGAGCCCAGGCCCAGCCGCCTGGGGGGCAGGGGCAGGGGTGCTGGGGAAAGAAAAGGGGTTCGTCAGCGGGCACACAGGTGCCCCCGTTTCCCACTTCTCTTTGCATCGCGCCTTTCCTGGGTGCTCACACCATGGGCAGATGTGGCCTGGAGCCCTGAGTGGGTGGGTGGAGTCCACGGTCCTGGGTCACTCCCAGAGCCAAGCTGAGCCCTGCACCCAGCAAGTTCACTGTGGTTAAAGAGAAGGACGGGTGGGTGGACGGACAGATGGAGAGATGAAAGGGACCTCAAGGGGGGTAAGGGGCCCCCTGGCCTGGACCCCCCACAAGCACCGAGGGTGGAGGGTGCCACACCTTTGTGCTCCCCAGGAGGGCATCTGCCACCGCACCCTGTTGGGCCCGGCCTTCTCGGAGTGCAACACGCTGGTGGACCCTGCCGTGTACGTGGCCGCCTGCACCCAGGATCTGTGCCGCTGCCCGGACTGCCTGTGTGCCACCTTCGCCGAGTACTCCCGCCAGTGTGCCCATGCAGGGGGACAGCCCCAGAACTGGAGGGGCCCTGACCTCTGCCGTGAGTGCCCCCTGGCCGGCGCCAGCACCAGGCCCCACGCCCACACTGGGTCCCGGTGGGGAGGGGGCGAGGGTCAGGACATCTGGCATCTGGCTGGGGACCCAGGGCAAGTGGAGTCATTTGGGGGGTCCTACAGCGAGAGGGTGGGCAGGGGGACAGAAGGGAGTGTGGGGGGCCCAGAGGGAGGACCCGGCCTTGGCACAGTCCAGGTGGGCACAGGAGGGCCGCCTCACCCAGAAGACAGTGGGAGTTAGGAGCAGGGAGGCCCAGCCTCCCAAGACGAGGGGCTCCCCGGCTCAGCTGTGACCTTGGGGAGCCCTTGATGACACGGGAAAGGTTGGGAGCAGCCGCCTGCCCCGCGCCCGGGTGGCTTTCCGGGGCCCAAGCTCTGCCTCCCCCCACAGCCTGGACCTGCCCCCTCAACACACAGCAGCGGGAATGCGGCTCGCCCTGCGCGGACACCTGCTCCAACCCGGAGCGCTCCCAGCTCTGCGAGGACCACTGTGTGGATGGCTGCTTCTGCCCCCCAGGCAGGTCCTCCTGGCCCTCGGGGACTGTCCCCCAGCCAGGCCCTCTGCCCCCAACCCCCCTCCCCCCCGCCGGCTGCCTCCAGTCACTGTGTTGCCAACACCCGACCCAGCCCGCTCACAACCCCCTGCCCCCCGCTGTCCGCAGGCACGGTGCTGGATGACGTCACCCACACGGGCTGCCTGCCCCTAGAACAGTGTCCATGCACCCACGGCGGCCACACCTACGCCCCGGGGGCCTCCTTCACCACCAGCTGCAGCTCCTGGTACGCCTCCTGGCTGCCCCTGCCCTTGGTGGGGGTGCATGGGAGGGGATCTACCTCCCCCACACCACGCTTCCTCTGTTCATGGCCTCCCTTCCCAGCACCTGCTCTGGGGGGCTGTGGCAATGCCAGAACCTTCCGTGCCCTGGCACCTGCTCCGTCCAGGGCGGGTCCCACATCTCCACCTACGATGAGAGACTCTACGATGTGCATGGGGACTGCAGCTACGTCCTGTCCAAGGTACGGTCCCAGTCCCCACCTGCTGGGCCTGTCCTGGGACTCTTCAGGCCTCCCTGCCCCTGGGAAGGGTCCTGTGATGGCCATCAGAGTAGGCGAAGCCCCCCCCCGGTCCCCTCCTGGGGTTCCATCCCCAAAGGGAAGCCCCTAGGCTCACATTCGCGGGGCCAAGGGGCTCCCAGGCCCCGAGATGAGCTGCCTGCCTGGAGGTGGCCACAGGGGCCAGCCTCCACCCCACACGCACGGTCCTGGGAACAGGGGCGCCACACACGAACACGCAGCCCCCTCCCTGCCCGCGCTCGGGAGTGGCCGACCCCCAGCGCCCTGGTGGGCCTTGCCCTGTCAGAAATGTGCAGGCAACGGCTTCACTGTGCTGGCCGAGCTGCGGAAATGTGGCCTGACGGACAACGAGAACTGCCTCAAAATGGTGACGCTCAGCGTGAACGGCGGGGACACGGTGGGTGAGGGTCCTGCTGGGAAAGGGGGTGGGGACAGGGTGGAGATCTTGGTCTGACGTTAGGGGCCAGGGGTCCCCTCCGGGCTCTGACTCTGCTGGGCTGGCCCCTGGGGAGTGCTCCCCGGCCGGGCAGGCTCCTCCCCCAGCTGACCTGGCCGCTTCCTCTCACCAGATCATCCAGATCCAGGCCAGCGGCGGGGTATTCATGAACTCCGTGCACACGCGGCTGCCCGTGTCAGCAGGTACGTGGTCTGGGACAGCCGGCCGCACTGCAGCCAGGTGGTCTGCTCCCAAGGCTGGTTCTCTGTGGCCCGGGGCAGTTCCGGAACATCCCATGGTTGGTTTCTCATCTGCACGTGGGATGTCAACGCTCCCCCCTTGGCTACCGTGGGGACCGGGGCCGAACACACTTGGGGCGCAGCCTCTCGGGGATCACGAGTGGTCACTGCCAATACCACCTGCAGAGGAGCTCCGCCCACCCCTGGGTCCCGGAGCGGTGGCGCGGGCCCACCAGATGCCTGGATCCTCCCAGGCATGCGGTGGCGCGGGCCCACCAGATGCCTGGATCCTCCCAGGCCATCCCTAGGGGACCCTCCCTGCTTCCTGCCTGTCCCAGGAGCAAGGGGGCTCCGTCTGGCCAGGCCTGGCCCCCACGCAGACTCTGACTCGGTCCCCACCCCCGGCAGCCAACATCACCATCTTCAGGCCTACGTCCTTCTTCGTCCTGGTGCACACGGGCCTCGGGCTGCAGCTGCAGGTTCAGCTGGTGCCCCTCATGCAGGTGTTCCTCAGGCTGGACCCCTCCTATCACGGACAGATGTGCGGTGAGGCTCCGCCGACGGGCCGGGAGGGGGCTGGTGCCCGGACTCAGCTCCAGGCCGCGGGCAGGACGGGAAGAGTCTGGCAGGAGGTGAAAGTTGGGAGGCGGCTGCTCCCAGGGCACAGTGGAGACTCCTGCACCGGCCGAGGGCACCCCGAATGTGATGTGTGGTCCTAGGGAGGGCACTTGGGGGGATGGAGAGCAAGCCGTGTTGCCCTTACGAGGTCAGGCTTTGCACAGTGGCTGATCCCCATCGGGGCTCACCTACGGATGGCTCTGGAACCACTCCTGGGATGGGGGTTCGGGGCTGGTCCGCCGTGTGGTGGTTTCTAGAGGAGAGCAGGAGCCAGGGAGCAAGGCCCCCCGGATGGCCAGGCTGGACGCCCTGCTAACGCCCCACCCCTGGGCCCCGGCCCCCAGGCCTGTGCGGGAACTTCAACCAGAACCAGGCCGATGACTTCCGGACCCTCAGCGGCGTGGTGGAGGGCACGGCCGCCGCCTTCGCCAACACCTGGAAGACCCAGGCCGCCTGCCCCAACGTCAAGAACAGCTTCGAGGACCCCTGCTCCCTCAGCGTGGAGAACGGTACTCCCACCCCCCCGGGGGCCCTCCGTTTACGAGGGCTGGGCTGGGAGCCAAGACCTCCCATCTCACTAGGCCCTGGGGGACCCCTGGTGTCCGGGTGTGCATGGCCTGGGGTGAAATCGGGCAGGCCAGAGTGCTCAGAGCCTGTCTCGAGGAGGAGCACCTTCCTGCCCTCTCAGCACGGTGGGCAAGCCCCAAATCCCAGCTGAGCTCTCTGGGGACCGTGGGGCCCCCCAGGGCCCGTGTGCAGGAGCGCAGGCAGCCTGAGGGGGCGGGCAAGGGGGAGGAGGTGTGTGGGTGCCGGCCAGCCAGCCTCCCCCCGCACCCTTGTCCCAGAGAACTACGCCCAGCACTGGTGCTCCCTGCTGACTGACCCTGCCGGAGCCTTCTCGCCCTGTCACTCTGTCCTCAACCCTGCACCCTTCCACTCGGTGAGACCCCTGCTCCACCTGGAGCCGCCCCCTACCCCTTAGCCTCCCCTTGGTGGTCCCCTATCTCGAGGACCACTCACAGCACGGCGGGCTGGTTGGTCAGTCCTACCCGGGGCTGCCTGGGGCTTTTAGCACCATCACTGTCGGGGTGTTTGTGGCCACGGACCAGCTCACCAAAAACTAGAAATATTGATTCTGTTCCGGTCCTAGAAGCCAGAAACCCCAAATCAAGCTGTGGGCAGAGCCATACTCCCTCCTAAGGCTACAGAGAAGGTCCTTCCTGCCTCTCCCAGCTTCTCGGGGCTCCAGGTGTCCCTGGGCTTGTGGCCATGTCACCCCAACCTCTGCCTCCCTGGTCACACGGCCTTGGCCCCTCCCCTGTGTCTGTGTCCAAATTTCCTCTTTAAGGACACCAGTCATGCTGGATCGGGGACCATCCCCATGACCTCGTCTTAATAATATCTGCAAAGACCCTGTTTGCAATAAGCTCATTTTCTCAGGTCCCGTGGGTTAGGGTTTCCACGTATCCTTCACAACACTTGGCTCATGGGCCACTTTCCCAGAAGCTCAAAGCCCTAAAATGCACCATCAGGAGCATCTCCAGGTGGAAAGCCCAGGCCCACCTCTGCCTGGGCAGATGGCACCCTCTTCACCCCACCTGTGTCCCCCACACGCAGCACAACCCGTGACGTACGTGAGATGCGGCCGACCCTGGTCCTGTCCTGTGGCGCTCCCTCCTGACCCTGACCATAGCCTGGTCTCACGCCTTCTTGCTGCCCCCTGACCGGGCCTCTGCAGTCGCTTAGCGTGCGGTGTGCCCCTCCTGGGGGCCGCTTTCCGCCCATCTGTGCCAAGGGGCCTCCTTGGGGTGGACCTCCCAGTCCAGGCAGGGGTCCCAGGAAGAATCCACGGGAAGAGGAGGGGCCTTGGTGGGCTGGGGTTCCTGACGGTCCCCAATGGCCCCATCCCCAGCACTGCATGTTCGACACGTGTAACTGTCAGAAGAGCGAGGACTGTCTGTGTGCGGCCCTGTCCTCCTACGTGCACGCCTGTGCCGCCAAGGGGGTGCTGCTCAGAGGCTGGAGGGACGGCGTGTGCGGTGAGTGTCCCTGAGCCACTCTGGCTGCACCGGGTGGGGGCAGGGGGCCTGGGGATCCTGGGGGCAGCCACCCCCCACCCACATGTTCTCAGCCAGAGCTTCTGGCTTCCTCGGTCGGGACAACCAAGGACCTTGTGGTCCCACCATTCCTGGGTGTCAGAGGGGAAACTGAGTCTTGGGCAGCTTAAACACCGGTTTGGAGGGGGCCATCCAGCCACTGACTTGAGCGCTGCCCCTGCCCCCAGCCAAGTATGTGAGCAGCTGCCCCAAGTCCCAGAACTACAGCTATGTGGTGGCCGGCTGCCAGCCCACCTGCCGCGCTCTGAGCCAGGTCGACGTCACCTGCGGCGTCACCTTCGTGCCTGTGGACGGCTGCATCTGCCCCTCGGGCACCTTCCTGGATGACTCGGGTGCCTGCGTGTCCGCTGAGGCCTGTCCCTGCTACTTCCGTGGCTCTGCAGTGGCCCCGGGGGAGGTGGTGCATGACGACAGCGTGGTGTGGTAAGGGGCCAGCTGGGCCCATGCCCCTCCCCCACATCACTGTGCCCCATCCCAGGAGAGCGAGGGTCTCGTCACCCTGTTTCACACGCAAAGATGTCTGGGTGTCTCCCAGAGGATTTTGAAACACAAAGGTGCTCCCTGGGGAGGGAAGTTTGCCCCTCCCCCCACATCCCTTAGTCCTGCTGTGAAGAGGTAGCCCTCCCTTGGCCTCCAGAGGGTTCTGAGGGTCCAGGGCCCAGGGAGGGCGTGTGCATTGCACAGGACGGTTTTCTCTCCGCGCCGGGGGAGGGGTGCCCCCAGCCGGGCAGAGATCTGGGTGAGGTCTGTGGGGTGGTGGGTGGGCAGGGGGTCCAGAGAGGGTCGTCTGTCTCTCACAGCTCGTGCGTGGGTGGGAAGCTGAGTTGCCTGGGAGCGGCGGAGCACAGGAGCTCAGGTACGGCCTCTGGGCAGCACCCCGAGGGAGGGGCTTCCGCGGGCCCCGGGTGGGGGGAGGGGCCCCTCCCAGCCCAGCCCCGCCTCCTCCGCAGGGTGCGCGGCCCCCATGGTGTACCTGGACTGCCGCAACGTCTCCGCCGGCGCGCCCGGGGCCGAATGTCTCAGGAGCTGCCACACGCTGGACGTGGACTGTGTGAGTGGCCGGGAGGGCACGGCGAGGGCGCTGCCCGAGGGCGTCCCCGGGCACAGCGGGTGACCGGCACTGACTTGTGCCGGTCCACAGTTCAGCACTCACTGCGTGTCCGGCTGCGTCTGCCCCCCGGGGCTGGTGTCGGACGGGAGCGGAGGCTGCGTGGCGGAGGAGGACTGTCCTTGTCTGCACAACGAGGCCACCTACAAGCCCGGGGAGACCATCAGGGTCGACTGTAACACCTGGTAGGTCGGGGCTACTCCGCAGGGGGCGGGACAGGGCCGAGGCCTGACATTGCCCCCGCCCCCCCCGACCCCCGCCCCCGGGAAAGCCCTGGGGTGTGCCCTTCGTCCTTGGAAGGTGCCCCAGGGGCCAGGCCTAGCCGTGGCCGGCCAGTCAGAGCCGACGCCAGGGGCTCCGGCCCCGCCGCACTCCAGGCGCCAAGGGCTTCAGAAGCCGAGAGACAGGAGTGCCGCAGGCAGGCAGGTGGCAGGCGGAGACTTCCTGAGCTCGCCGCGTCACTTAACCCCTCCGGAGAGTGGGGCGGGGCGGCCCCCGTGACCTGGCCGTCGCCTGCCCTCGCCTCGCAGCACGTGCAGGAGCCGCAGGTGGGAATGCAGCAGCAAGGCCTGCCTGGGCACCTGCGTGGCCTACGGGGACGGCCACTTCATCACCTTTGATGGCGAGCGCTACAGCTTTGAAGGAAGTTGCGAGTACACGCTGGCGCAGGTACGCCTGGCCCCCTCTCTGCCCCCGCCTACCCGGCCTCCTCCTAGCCCCGCCCCTCGCCCCGGCCACGCCCCCACTCGTCCTCCTCGTCCCACCCTCCTCGCCCTCGCCCCTCTCGTCCCCGCCCCTCGCCCCCTCCTCATCCCGGCCACGCCCCCTCTCGTCCTCGTCCCGCCCTCCTCGCCCTCGCCCCGCCCTCCTCGTCCCACCGCCCTCGCCCCGCCCTCCTCGTCCCGGCCACGCCCCTCTCGTCCTCGCCCCGCCCTCCTCGCCCTCGCCCCGCCTTCCTCGTCCCACCCTCCTCGCCCCTCACCCTCCTCATCCTCGCCCCGCCCCCCTCGCCCCGCCCTCTTCGTCCCACCCTCCTCGTCCTCGCCCCGCCCTCCTCATCCTCGCCCCGCCCTCCTCGTCCCGGCCACGCCCCCTCTCGTCCTCTTCGTGCCCGCCCCCAGCCCCGCCCTCCTCATCCCCGCCCCACCCCTGCTCCCGCCCTCCTACGCCCCCCACACCCTCCTCGTCCCCGTCCCCGCCTCTCGCCCCGTCAACCTCGCCCCGTCAACCTCGCCCCACCCCCGCCTCCTCATCCCGGCCCATCGCCTCGTCCTCCTCCCCCCCTCCCCTCCCGTCCTCTTCGTCCCCGTCCCCCGCCCTCTTCGCCCCGCCCCCTCGCCCGGCCTGCTCCCGCAGCCTGACCCCTCCCTGTCCCAGGACTACTGTGGGGGCAATGGCACCGGCACCACAAATGGGACTTTCCGCGTCGTCACCGAAAACGTCCCCTGTGGGACCACGGGTGTCACCTGCTCTAAGGCCATCAAGCTCTTCCTGGAGGTGAGAGCCCCCAGGAAACTTCTCCCTCCCTCTGCCCTCCAGCTGACGGTCCTGGGGCAACCTGAACAAATGACCACAGCCCGGACCCGAAACCAGAGAAATTCATTCTCTTGGTTGTGACGCCAGGACTCCGCCATGTAGGTGTCCCAGGGCCGAGACCACACCCCCGCCCCCCCCAGCTCCTGGGCTCCACCGCCCCTCCCCCACCTGTCTGCCCCTCTCTTCTCCCACACGGACACCTGTGGTTGGACTGAGGCTCGCCCTAAGTCCCAGATGAGCTCATCCGTCGCTGACACCTGCAAAGACCCTCCTTCCAAATAAGGTCACATTCACGGGTTTCAGGGGTCAGGATGTGGACACACCTTTTTGGGGGCCTGCGTTCAGCCCACCACATCAGGGTGCCCAGTTCCAGCAGAGGGAGGTCAGAGTTCACCGGGCAGAGAGGCGCACTGCTGGCGGGGGACGTCTCCCCCACAGGGTGGTAAGAGGATGAGCAGGGTCGCCTCACTCAGAGGCCAGCGAGCTGGGGTGGCCAGTCCTGCAGACTCCCTCTGGGACCCGTGCACCCCTGCTTACCGTGGCCCTGGCTTTCTATGCGGCCTCCCAGCCCAGTCGGCTTGGCCTCTCGCCTGGTGTTTGCTGACAGTCAGGAGCCCACCAGCCCTGTGCCGAGGGCCCCTGAGTACCTGTGGCCCCCGGGCTGGCCCCTCCGTCCCGGCTGCCACCACCTCCGTGTGCCCCTCTGCAGAACTATGAGCTGATCCTGCGTGAGGGCACCCACAAGGTGGTGCAGAGGGGGCCGGGCGGAGACCTGCCGTACAAGGTCCGGTACACGGGCATCTACCTGACTGTCGAGACCCGCAGCGGCATGGTGGTGTCCTGGGACCGAAAGACCAGCGTGTTCATCCGACTACAGCAGGGCTACAAGGTGAGAGTGGGCGGGCTGGGGACCCCCTCTGGCAGGGACAGATCTGGCCCAGAAGGGACCGTCTGGCCGCTGACAATCCACGGAGGGCTGGGGCCAGTCCACTCACAATGCCAACTTCTGAAAAGGCAGGTGTTGAGACCCAAGGGACCGACTGACAGAGTCCTGGTTAGAAAGCCATTCTCTGCTCTCTGGTCCCCCCACGCCCACTGGCCTGCTTGCCCACCTGCCCACCTGTTCATCTGGCTGCCCACCTGCCCGCTTGCCATAGGACCCACTGTGCACCCCATCCGCCTGCAGGTTCCCCGGGCACTCCCTGGGGACACCAGGCGTCAGGCAGTCACCCCTGGGCTATGCGCCGCTCCCTCGGGCTGCCCCCTGCAGCCCCAACACCCATGCTGCCTGCCCCCCCACCCCCCTCCGTGTGCAGGGCCGGGTCTGCGGGCTGTGCGGGAACTTTGACGACAATGCCGTCAATGACTTCACCACGCGGAGCCAGTCCGTGGTGGGCAATGCCTTGGAGTTTGGCAACAGCTGGAAATTCTCCCCGTCCTGCGCCGACGCCCCGGCCCCCAGGGACGCCTGCGCCGCCAACCCGCACCGCAAGTCCTGGGCCCAGAAGCAGTGCAGTGTCCTCAACAGCGCCACCTTCGCCGCCTGCCATTCTCAGGTGGGCTGTGCGAAGTGGGCGCTCTGGCCTCGGGGGCTGGAGGGTCGGGCTGCCTCCTTCCCTCCTGGTCAGGGCTGGGTCTGGCCTGGGCCTCTGAGCTCGGTCTTGATGTGGGTGCACACCAGGTGGGAGGTCCAAACGGTGTGCCCCAAGCCCTGCCCAGGGGTCCCGACCCAGAGCATCCCACAGCTTTCCTTGACCCCTCAGGCCCATTCCCCTAGAAGCGGGGTTGTGAGCCATACAGACCCCCGGTGTCACCTCCCTGTCCTACCCACATTCCCTGGCCTGCCGGGCTTCACCAGTACTGAGGACTGGAGTCGGCCTTGGAGACTCTTCCCCAAAGTCCTTCCTGTGACTTTAATGAGAACTCGAGTTCTCGTCACTCACGAGCACGGTCTCACGATCCAGGACGTGACGCGCAGGCCGCTTAGGAGGAAACGGTCTGGTGGCAAACGTGTCTTGGGTTCACTCTGGGCTCTGCTGCTCAAGGGAGGAGTGTGGTTGGGGGCCCGCCCCCTCACCCCGAGGAGACAGGCAGGGTCACGACACAGCTACGGGGAGGGCTGTCTGTGGTTGAGTGTGATGTGAGCAGAGGTGAGGGGTGAGGGGCACAGAGGGGCAGGCTGGCCGGGGCGCGGGTGGAGGTGCCCAGGTGGGTGGGAGTCACGGGTCTCAGACCGCAGATGTGGGAAGCCAGGATCAGATGGTCCCTCTGCTGGGGTAGGGCTGGCGGTCCCCTGACTGGCTGTCGAGCAGACCAACCACCCTCTGCCCCAGGTCGACTCCACCAAGTATTACGAGGCCTGCGTGGGCGACACGTGTGCCTGTGACTCCGGGGGCGACTGTGAGTGTCTCTGCACGGCCGTGGCCGCCTACGCCCAGGCCTGCCGCGACGTGGGCGTGTGCGTGTCCTGGCGGACCCCGGACATCTGCCGTGAGTTCACGGGATGTGTCGTCGGGGCAGGGCGGGCCCCCACCCCAGGGAGCGACACACTGCGCGGTTAAGGCTGGTCGCCCGCGGAGGGGGGCGGCGGGTGTCGGAAAGGAACGTGAAATGGGGAGGGGTGTCACCGATGGACAGACGGGAGAATGTTCCGGAACCCAGAGGGGTCAGTAGAGCCGTGCTCCCCCACCCCGCCCGCTTAGAACCTGGCTGGAGGGGAGCGTAGTGGGCAGCCGCTCCGGCCGGAGTCCCCCACCCTGGCAGGCGGCACCCCCGAGGAGCCAGGGGACCCGCGGCTGCGTCCCAGGTCACGGGCATTTGGGGCCCACACCCCCCGAGGCCCCATGCGGGAGGCACAGGGGAGGGACGGGGCTTGGTCGAAGGTCGGGGTGCAGGGGGAGCCCGGCCGGCCGCCGGGTGGCCCCGGAGGCCGTCGTTGCCAGGGCGGCGCCCCGCCTGGGGCCGCTGGTGGCTCGCTCTGGCCGGAGCCGGCCCGCTGAGTCGGCCCCCTCACCTGCAGCCTTGTTCTGCGACTACTACAACCGCGAGGGCCAGTGCGAGTGGCACTACCAGCCGTGCGGCGCACCCTGCATGAGGACCTGCCGGAACCCGAGCGGCCGCTGCCTGACCGACCTGCCGGGCCTGGAAGGTGAGGGCAGGGTCGTGCGTGGGTGGCGGGCTGGCCGCCCCGGGGCAGCAGCCACCACCTGGCCACGAGGGTGAGTCTCCTGCCCGCCCCGCCCCTGCCCAGGCTGCTACCCAAAGTGCCCGCCCAGCGAGCCGTTCTTCAACGAGGACCAGATGAAGTGCGTGGCCCAGTGCGGCTGCTACGATGAGGACGGGGACTACCACGACGTGGGCGCGAGGGTCCCCACGGCAGAGAACTGCCAGAGCTGGTGAGTGGGCGGGGGAGCCGGGGCGGGGGGCCGCCGGCCCGGTGGGGCTGGCCCTCAGCTCTCTCCTCTCCCCTCCCTAGTGAATGCACGGCTGGCGGCCTCCGGTGCGCGCACAGCCTCGAAGGTAAGGGTGAGGGGTGCCACGCGGGGCTAGGGACTGGGGGCTGGGGTCTCCAAGTCAGCCCTGCGCCTACCCTGTCTGCCAGCGTGCACCTGCACCTACGAGGGCAGGACCTACCATTTCGAGGATGTCATCTACAACACGACCGACGGGCTCGGTGCCTGTTTGATCGCCATCTGTGGAAACAATGGGACCATCATTCGGAGGGCTGTGGAATGTCCCGGAACCCCGTCCACGACACCCTTCACCTTCACCACCACTGTGACACCCCTCTCCACAACAGGTAAGCCTGGAGGACACCCTGCTGGTCCTGCCTCCCTCTCCCAAACCCCGGAGTCTGGGCAACAGTCTGGGTGGTGAGGGAACACCAAGTGGCAGGTCAGTGCAGGCGTCCTGGGCGTGAGGGACGGCCTGGGTCACCTCTCCTCCTGGGCACGGCTGGCGGGCGTGCAGAGGAGGCTGACGACGTTCCTGCCTCCCACCCACAGGCTCGGTCCCCACCTCCTCCACCGTGTGTGTGCGAGAAGTGTGCTATTGGTCAGGCTGGCATGACAGCAGCCATCCAGAGCCTGGCCTGCCAGGTGGAGACTTTGAGACGTTTGTGAACCTGAGGCAGAGGGGCCATGAGGTCTGCCCAGCCCCAGTGGCCATTGAGTGCCGGGCACAGAAATTCCCCCACGTCCCGCTGCAGCTCCTGGGCCAGAAAGTGGAGTGTGACGTGGCCCGGGGGCTGACTTGCCTCAACAGTGAGCAGAGCCACCAGCTATGCTATAACTATGAGCTGCAAGTCCTCTGCTGTGACCACGTGCCCTGTGGCACCTCCCCTGGTGCCACCACCCAGCAGCCACCGGTCAGCTCCCTGTCTGGCCCCACCTTCCAGTCCACGGGGGCCCCCACCGTCCAGTCCACGCGGACCCCCACCGTCCAGTCCACGCGGGCCCCCACCATCCAGTCCACGGGGGCCCCCACCGTCCTGTCCACGCGGGCCCCCACCGTCCAGTCCACGGGGGCCCACACCGTCCAGTCCACGCGGGCCCCCACCGTCCAGTCCACGGGGGCCCCCACCTTCCGGTCCACGCGGGCCCCCACCGTCCGGTCCACGCTGGCCCCCACCGTCCGGTCCACGGGGGCCCCCACCGTCCAGTCCACGCTGGCCCCCACCGTCCAGTCCACGGGGGCCCCCACCGTCCAGTCCACGCTGGCCCCCACCGTCCAGTCCACGGGGGCCCCCACCGTCCAGTCCACGTGGGCCCCCACCGTCCAGTCCACGGGGGCCCCCACCGTCCAGTCCACGGGGGCCCCCACCGTCCAGTCCACGCGGGCCCCCACCGTCCAGTCCACGGGGGCCACAACCACGACAGGGACCTGGACACTAAGCTCCTCGGCCTCGGCCACCACCGCCTGTCAGCCCCGGTGTCGGTGGACGGAGTGGTTCGATGAGGACTACCCCAAGTCCGAGGAGGCCGGGGGGGACGTTGAGTCCTATGACAAGATCAGGAGGGCAGGAGGGGCCGTGTGCGAGCATCCGGAGGACATCGAGTGCCAGGCCGAGATCTTCCCCGGCACGAGCCCCGCAGAGCTGGGCCAGCACGTGCACTGCGACCCCAGCTTCGGCCTGGTGTGCAGGAACGAGGAGCAGGCGGGCCTGTTCAAGATGTGCTACAACTACAGGATCCGTGTGCTCTGCTGCAGCCGCGACCACTGCGCAGAGCCCACCGCCACCGCCGCCACCGCCGCCAGGCCGTGGACTCGGACGAGCCCGCAGGGGACCCCGTGGCACCCCTCGACGGGACACACCCTGGCGTCAGGGACGACGCCCACCCATGTGGCTCCCACCGTCACAAGAGCAGCGGGCGCAACCGGCACCGGCACCATCAGCCCACCGTCCACAGAGACGACCACGCCAACAACAAAGACGTCGCCGGGAACCCCGGGAACCGGGCCCACCACCGGCCAGGGCACGACCGGCTGTCAGCCCCAGTGCGAGTGGACAGACTGGTTTGACGTGGACTTCCCGACCTCAGGGGTGGAGGGCGGGGACATGGAGACCTTCGACAACATCAGGGCCGCCGGGGGCAAGCTGTGCTGGGAGCCCAAGGATGTACAGTGCCGGGCAGAGAGCTACCCCGAGGTCAGCATCGACCAGATCGGGCAGGTGATCAGCTGCAGCCTGCAGACAGGGCTGGTCTGTAGGAACGCGGACCAGAAGGGCCAGTTCAACATGTGCTTCAACTATAACGTCCGGGCGCTCTGCTGCCAGCCCTCGCCCCACTGCCCCACCTCCGCGGCCCCCAGCACCAGCAGCACTGCCGCTGGGGCTGTGACGTCACCAGGACCAGGGGCCTCCACCAGAGCAGTAACCCGGTCCCAGGCCTCTTCCCCCAGGAACACCCCGATGGTCACTGTCCCCACCTCCCAGACAGGTCCCTCCTCCCCCGGGACCACCCAGACCCTTCCTCCTTTGTCTGGGACCACCCAGACCCTTCCTTCTTCCCCTGGGACCACCAAAACCCTTCCTCCTTCTTCTGGGACCACCCAGACCCTTTTTACCTCCCCTGGGACCACCCAGACCCTCCCTTCTTCCGGTGGGACCACCCAGACCCTTTTTACCTCCCCTGGGACCACCCAGACCCTTCCTTCTTCCCCTGGGACCACGCAGAAACTTCCTTCTTCTTCTGGGACGACCCAGATCCTTTCTTCTTCCCCCAGGACCACCCGGACCGCTCCTTCTTCTGGAACCACCTGGAGGGTCACTCTCCCCACCTCCCAGACAGTTCCTTCCTCCCCCTGGACCACCCAGACCCTTCCCCCTTCCTCTGGGACCACCTGGAGGGTCACTGTCCCCACCTCCCAGCCAGGTCCCTCCTCCCCCCAGACCACCCAGAGACTCTCTGTGGCCACCGGCCAGACGCTTCCTCCCTCTGCCAGGATCACAGAGAGGGTCTCCAGCCCCAGCCCCTCCTCCTCTCCGGGCATCCCCACGACGACCAGCAAGGCCACCTCAGCCCACGCACCCACCACGGTCCCTGTGGTGACCTCCAGTGGGCGGGCCACCCCCTCGTCCCGGCCCAGCAGGCCCACCTCCAGGACCACGCCGCTCTCCACAGCCCCACAGTCCGGCTCCACCACGCACACGCTGGCCCCCTCATCCTCCCCGGGCTGCAGGCCACGGTGCGCGTGGACAGACTGGTTCGACGAGGACTACCCCATACCGGGCCCCGACGGCGGGGACTTCGAGACCTTCGCGGTCTGGCGCTTGGCCGGGCACGTCTTCTGTGACCGGCCCCGGGACATCGAGTGCCGATCAGAGAAGGTGCCTGATGCGCCCCTGGAGGAGGTGGGGCAGGTGGTCCAGTGCAACGTGAGCTTTGGGCTGGTGTGCCGCAACCGCGAGCAGCCGGGGCCCCTGCCCTACTGCCACAACTTCCACGCGCGACTGCTCTGCTGTGAGGACTACAGCCACTGCGCCACCACCCCCGCCACCACCGCGGCCCCCTCCCTGTCCCCGAAGACCTCCCGTACCTCGGCGATGCCCACCACCACGCCCACCACTGTCTCCCGCTCCCCGCCCAGCACCCGGGTCAGTGCGTCCCCGACGTGGCGCACCGAGACCTCGTCCGGCCTCCCCGGCACCGTGCCCAGCACCGCCGGGGCCACCTCCAGCACCAGGACCTCCCTACCGCCCCCCACGACCGAGGCCACCAGCTCCCCGCCGAGCACCGCCCTGGGCTCCTCCACAGTCGCCTCCACGGCCACGTCACCAGCAGTCGGGTCCACGGCCTGCGAGCCTCGCTGCGCCTGGACGGATTGGCTAGACGAGAGCTATCCGGTGCCAGGGGCCTCCGGTGGGGACTTTGAGACGTATGCCAACATCCGGGCGGCCGGCAAAGCCCTCTGCAAGCGGCCCCTGGACCTGGAGTGTCGGGCCGAGCTGCTGCCCGACGTGCCCCTGCAGGAGCTGGGCCAGGTAGTGCAGTGCAGGCTGGGCGAGGGTCTGGTGTGCCACAATCGTGACCAGGTTGGCCGGTTCAAGATGTGCCTCAACTACCACATCCGCGTGCTCTGCTGTGACGACTACAGCCACTGTCCCAGCACCCTGGCCACCACTACGATGACCCCCCGGGCCACCAGCCCGGGTCCGACCCCCACACTGGCTGCCAGTACCACCGTCTGGTCCCCAACGACCCCCAGTCCTACAGCGCCCAGCACGGGCCACACCGCGGCCACCTCCCCGTGCCAGCCCGCCTGCCGCTGGACGGGCTGGCTGGACAGTGACCAGCCCCTGCCCGGCCGCTTCGGGGGCGACATTGAGACCTACTACCACATCCAGGACACGGGCGGCCAGCTCTGCGCGGATCCCGAGGCCATCGAGTGCCAGGCCGTCCTCTTCCCGGACGTGCCCTTGGAGCAGCTGGGCCAGGTGCTACGATGTGACGTCAACTACGGACTCATCTGCAGGAACAACCGGCAGAGAGGAGGCCAGACTTGCCTCAACTACCACATCCGCGTGCTCTGCTGTGACGACTACAGCCACTGTGCCAGCTCTGCGGTCCCTGAGCCCACCAGCAGCAGCAGCAGCAGCAGCAGCAGCAGCAGCAGCAGCACAGGACAAAGGTCATCGCAGGTTCCTGGGCCGCGGACGACGGCCACGCACCCCTCCTCCCCTGCCACCACCCGGAGGGTCACTGTCCCCACCACCCAGACCGTTTCTCCTTCCTCTGTGACCACCCAGACACTTCCTTCTTCCCCTGGGACCACCCAGACCCTTCCTTCTTCCCCTGGGACCACGCAGACACTTCCTTCTTCCCCTGGGACCACCCAGACCCTTTTTACCTCCCCTGGGACCACCCAGACACCTCCTTCTTCCCCTGGGACCACCCAGACCCTTTTTACCTCCCCTGGGACCACCCAGACCCTTTTTACCTCCCCTGGGACCACCCAGACCCTTTTTACTTCCCCTGGGACCACCCAGAGCCTTTCTGTTTCCTCTGGGACCACCCAGATCCTTCCTTCCTCCCAAAGGACTACCCAGAGGGTCTCTGTCCCCACCTCCCAGCCAGGTCCCTCCTCCCCTCGGACCACCCAGACCCTTTTTTCCTCTTCTGGGACGACCCAGATCCTTCCTTCTTCCCCCAGGACCACCCAGGCCCCTCCTTCTTCTGGGACCACCTGGAGGGTCACTCTCCCCACCTCTCAGACAGGTCCTTCCTCCCCCAGGACCACCCAGACCCTTCCCCCTTCCTCTGGGACCACCTGGAGGGCCACTGTCCCCACCTCCCAGCCAGGTCCCTCCTCCCCCCAGACCACCCAGAGACTCTCTGTGGCCACCGGCCAGACGCTTCCTCCCTCTGCCAGGATCACAGAGAGGGTCTCCAGCCCCAGCCCCTCCTCCTCTCCGGGCATCCCCACGACGACCAGCAAGCCCACCTCAGCCCACGCACCCACCACGGTCCCTGTGGTGACCTCCAGTGGGCGGGCCACCCCCTCGTCCCGGCCCAGCAGGCCCACCTCCAGGACCACGCCGCTCTCCACAGCCCCACAGTCCGGCTCCACCACGCACACGCTGGCCCCCTCATCCTCCCCGGGCTGCAGGCCACGGTGCGCGTGGACAGACTGGTTCGACGAGGACTACCCCATACCGGGCCCCGACGGCGGGGACTTCGAGACCTTCGCGGTCTGGCGCTTGGCCGGGCACGTCTTCTGTGACCGGCCCCGGGACATCGAGTGCCGATCAGAGAAGGTGCCCGATGCGCCCCTGGAGGAGGTGGGGCAGGTGGTCCAGTGCAACGTGAGCTTTGGGCTGGTGTGCCGCAACCGCGAGCAGCCGGGGCCCCTGCCCTACTGCCACAACTTCCACGCGCGACTGCTCTGCTGTGAGGACTACAGCCACTGCGCCACCACCCCCGCCACCACCGCGGCCCCCTCCCTGTCCCCGAAGACCTCCCGTACCTCGGCGATGCCCACCACCACGCCCACCACTGTCTCCCGCTCCCCGCCCAGCACCCGGGTCAGTGCGTCCCCGACGTGGCGCACCGAGACCTCGTCCGGCCTCCCCGGCACCGTGCCCAGCACCGCCGGGGCCACCTCCAGCACCAGGACCTCCCTACCGCCCCCCACGACCGAGGCCACCAGCTCCCCGCCGAGCACCGCCCTGGGCTCCTCCACAGTCGCCTCCACGGCCACGTCACCAGCAGTCGGGTCCACGGCCTGCGAGCCTCGCTGCGCCTGGACGGATTGGCTAGACGAGAGCTATCCGGTGCCAGGGGCCTCCGGTGGGGACTTTGAGACGTATGCCAACATCCGGGCGGCCGGCAAAGCCCTCTGCAAGCGGCCCCTGGACCTGGAGTGTCGGGCCGAGCTGCTGCCCGACGTGCCCCTGCAGGAGCTGGGCCAGGTAGTGCAGTGCAGGCTGGGCGAGGGTCTGGTGTGCCACAATCGTGACCAGGTTGGCCGGTTCAAGATGTGCCTCAACTACCACATCCGCGTGCTCTGCTGTGACGACTACAGCCACTGTCCCAGCACCCTGGCCACCACTACGATGACCCCCCGGGCCACCAGCCCGGGTCCGACCCCCACACTGGCTGCCAGTACCACCGTCTGGTCCCCAACGACCCCCAGTCCTACAGCGCCCAGCACGGGCCACACCGCGGCCACCTCCCCGTGCCAGCCCGCCTGCCGCTGGACGGGCTGGCTGGACAGTGACCAGCCCCTGCCCGGCCGCTTCGGGGGCGACATTGAGACCTACTACCACATCCAGGACACGGGCGGCCAGCTCTGCGCGGATCCCGAGGCCATCGAGTGCCAGGCCGTCCTCTTCCCGGACGTGCCCTTGGAGCAGCTGGGCCAGGTGCTACGATGTGACGTCAACTACGGACTCATCTGCAGGAACAACCGGCAGAGAGGAGGCCAGACTTGCCTCAACTACCACATCCGCGTGCTCTGCTGTGACGACTACAGCCACTGTGCCAGCTCTGCGGTCCCTGAGCCCACCAGCAGCAGCAGCAGCAGCAGCAGCAGCAGCAGCAGCAGCACAGGACAAAGGTCATCGCAGGTTCCTGGGCCGCGGACGACGGCCACGCACCCCTCCTCCCCTGCCACCACCCGGAGGGTCACTGTCCCCACCACCCAGACCGTTTCTCCTTCCTCTGTGACCACCCAGACACTTCCTTCTTCCCCTGGGACCACCCAGACCCTTCCTTCTTCCCCTGGGACCACGCAGACACTTCCTTCTTCCCCTGGGACCACCCAGACCCTTTTTACCTCCCCTGGGACCACCCAGACACCTCCTTCTTCCCCTGGGACCACCCAGACCCTTTTTACCTCCCCTGGGACCACCCAGACCCTTTTTACCTCCCCTGGGACCACCCAGACCCTTTTTACTTCCCCTGGGACCACCCAGAGCCTTTCTGTTTCCTCTGGGACCACCCAGATCCTTCCTTCCTCCCAAAGGACTACCCAGAGGGTCTCTGTCCCCACCTCCCAGCCAGGTCCCTCCTCCCCTCGGACCACCCAGACCCTTTTTTCCTCTTCTGGGACGACCCAGATCCTTCCTTCTTCCCCCAGGACCACCCAGGCCCCTCCTTCTTCTGGGACCACCTGGAGGGTCACTCTCCCCACCTCTCAGACAGGTCCTTCCTCCCCCAGGACCACCCAGACCCTTCCCCCTTCCTCTGGGACCACCTGGAGGGCCACTGTCCCCACCTCCCAGCCAGGTCCCTCCTCCCCCCAGACCACCCAGAGACTCTCTGTGGCCACCGGCCAGACGCTTCCTCCCTCTGCCAGGATCACAGAGAGGGTCTCCAGCCCCAGCCCCTCCTCCTCTCCGGGCATCCCCACGACGACCAGCAAGCCCACCTCAGCCCACGCACCCACCACGGTCCCTGTGGTGACCTCCAGTGGGCGGGCCACCCCCTCGTCCCGGCCCAGCAGGCCCACCTCCAGGACCACGCCGCTCTCCACAGCCCCACAGTCCGGCTCCACCACGCACACGCTGGCCCCCTCATCCTCCCCGGGCTGCAGGCCACGGTGCGCGTGGACAGACTGGTTCGACGAGGACTACCCCATACCGGGCCCCGACGGCGGGGACTTCGAGACCTTCGCGGTCTGGCGCTTGGCCGGGCACGTCTTCTGTGACCGGCCCCGGGACATCGAGTGCCGATCAGAGAAGGTGCCCGATGCGCCCCTGGAGGAGGTGGGGCAGGTGGTCCAGTGCAACGTGAGCTTTGGGCTGGTGTGCCGCAACCGCGAGCAGCCGGGGCCCCTGCCCTACTGCCACAACTTCCACGCGCGACTGCTCTGCTGTGAGGACTACAGCCACTGCGCCACCACCCCCGCCACCACCGCGGCCCCCTCCCTGTCCCCGAAGACCTCCCGTACCTCGGCGATGCCCACCACCACGCCCACCACTGTCTCCCGCTCCCCGCCCAGCACCCGGGTCAGTGCGTCCCCGACGTGGCGCACCGAGACCTCGTCCGGCCTCCCCGGCACCGTGCCCAGCACCGCCGGGGCCACCTCCAGCACCAGGACCTCCCTACCGCCCCCCACGACCGAGGCCACCAGCTCCCCGCCGAGCACCGCCCTGGGCTCCTCCACAGTCGCCTCCACGGCCACGTCACCAGCAGTCGGGTCCACGGCCTGCGAGCCTCGCTGCGCCTGGACGGATTGGCTAGACGAGAGCTATCCGGTGCCAGGGGCCTCCGGTGGGGACTTTGAGACGTATGCCAACATCCGGGCGGCCGGCAAAGCCCTCTGCAAGCGGCCCCTGGACCTGGAGTGTCGGGCCGAGCTGCTGCCCGACGTGCCCCTGCAGGAGCTGGGCCAGGTAGTGCAGTGCAGGCTGGGCGAGGGTCTGGTGTGCCACAATCGTGACCAGGTTGGCCGGTTCAAGATGTGCCTCAACTACCACATCCGCGTGCTCTGCTGTGACGACTACAGCCACTGTCCCAGCACCCTGGCCACCACTACGATGACCCCCCGGGCCACCAGCCCGGGTCCGACCCCCACACTGGCTGCCAGTACCACCGTCTGGTCCCCAACGACCCCCAGTCCTACAGCGCCCAGCACGGGCCACACCGCGGCCACCTCCCCGTGCCAGCCCGCCTGCCGCTGGACGGGCTGGCTGGACAGTGACCAGCCCCTGCCCGGCCGCTTCGGGGGCGACATTGAGACCTACTACCACATCCAGGACACGGGCGGCCAGCTCTGCGCGGATCCCGAGGCCATCGAGTGCCAGGCCGTCCTCTTCCCGGACGTGCCCTTGGAGCAGTTGGGCCAGGTGCTACGATGTGACGTCAACTACGGACTCATCTGCAGGAACAACCGGCAGAGAGGAGGCCAGACTTGCCTCAACTACCACATCCGCGTGCTCTGCTGTGACGACTACAGCCACTGTGCCAGCTCTGCGGTCCCTGAGCCCACCAGCAGCAGCAGCAGCAGCACAGGACAAAGGTCATCGCAGGTTCCTGGGCCGCGGACGACGGCCACGCACCCCTCCTCCCCTGCCACCACCCGGAGGGTCACTGTCCCCACCACCCAGACCGTTCCTCCTTCCTCTGTGACCACCCAGACACTTCCTTCTTCCCCTGGGACCACCCAGACCCTTCCTTCTTCCCCTGGGACCACGCAGACACTTCCTTCTTCCCCTGGGACCACCCAGACCCTTCCTTCTTCCCCTGGGACCACCCAGAGCCTTTCTCTTTCCTCTGGCACCACCGAGATCCTTCCTTCCTCCCAAAGGACCACCCAGAGGGTCTCTGTCCCCACCTCCCAGCCAGGTCCCTCCTCCCCTCGGACCACCCAGACACTTTCTTCTTCTTCTGGGACGATCCAGATCCTTCCTTCTTCCCCCAGGACCACCCAGGCCCCTCCTTCTTCTGGAACCACCTGGAGGGTCACTCTCCCCACCTCCCAGACAGTTCCTTCCTCCCCCTGGACCACCCAGACCCGTCCCCCTTCCTCTGGGACCACCTGGAGGGCCACTGTCCCCACCTCCCAGCCAGGTCCCTCCTCCCCCCAGACCACCCAGAGACTCTCTGTGGCCACCGGCCAGACGCTTCCTCCCTCTGCCAGGATCACAGAGAGGGTCTCCAGCCCCAGCCCCTCCTCCTCTCCGGGCATCCCCACGATGACCAGCAAGCCCACCTCAGCCCACGCACCCACCACGGTCCCTGTGGTGACCTCCAGTGGGCGGGCCACCCCCTCGTCCCGGCCCAGCAGGCCCACCTCCAGGACCACGCCGCTCTCCACAGCCCCACAGTCCGGCTCCACCACGCACACGCTGGCCCCCTCATCCTCCCCGGGCTGCAGGCCACGGTGCGTGTGGACAGACTGGTTCGACGAGGACTACCCCATACCGGGCCCCGACGGCGGGGACTTCGAGACCTTCGCGGTCTGGCGCTTGGCCGGGCACGTCTTCTGTGACCGGCCCCGGGACATCGAGTGCCGATCAGAGAAGGTGCCCGATGCGCCCCTGGAGGAGGTGGGGCAGGTGGTCCAGTGCAACGTGAGCTTTGGGCTGGTGTGCCGCAACCGCGAGCAGCCGGGGCCCCTGCCCTACTGCCACAACTTCCACGCGCGACTGCTCTGCTGTGAGGACTACAGCCACTGCGCCACCACCCCCGCCACCACCACGGCCCCCTCCCTGTCCCCGAAGACCTCCCGTACCTCGGCGATGCCCACCACCACGCCCACCACTGTCTCCCGCTCCCCGCCCAGCACCCGGGTCAGTGCGTCCCCGACGTGGCGCACCGAGACCTCGTCCGGCCTCCCCGGCACCGTGCCCAGCACCGCCGGGGCCACCTCCAGCACCAGGACCTCCCTACCGCCCCCCACGACCGAGGCCACCAGCTCCCCGCCGAGCACCGCCCTGGGCTCCTCCACAGTCGCCTCCACGGCCACGTCACCAGCAGTCGGGTCCACGGCCTGCGAGCCTCGCTGCGCCTGGACGGATTGGCTAGACGAGAGCTATCCGGTGCCAGGGGCCTCCGGTGGGGACTTTGAGACGTATGCCAACATCCGGGCGGCCGGCAAAGCCATCTGCAAGCGGCCCCTGGACCTGGAGTGTCGGGCCGAGCTGCTGCCCGACGTGCCCCTGCAGGAGCTGGGCCAGGTAGTGCAGTGCAGGCTGGGCGAGGGTCTGGTGTGCCACAATCGTGACCAGGTTGGCCGGTTCAAGATGTGCCTCAACTACCACATCCGCGTGCTCTGCTGTGACGACTACAGCCACTGTCCCAGCACCCTGGCCACCACTACGATGACCCCCCGGGCCACCAGCCCGGGTCCAACGGCCACGCACCCCTCCTCCCCTGCCACCACCCGGAGGGTCACTGTCCCCACCACCCAGACCGTTCCTCCTTCCTCTGTGACCACCCAGACCCTTCCTTCTTTCCCTGGGACCACCCAGACCCTTCTTTCTTCCCCTGGGACCACGCAGACCCTTCCTTCTTCCCCTGGGACCACCCAGACCCTTCCTCCTTCCCCTGGGACCACGCAGACACTTCCTTCTTCCCCTGGGACCACCCAGACCCTTCCTCCTTCCCCTGGGACCACGCAGACACTTCCTTCTTCCCCTGGGACCACCCAGACCCTTCCTTCTTCCCCTGGGACCATGCAGACACTTCCTTCTTCCCCTGGGACCACCCAGACCCTTCCTCCTTCCCCTGGGACCACCCAGACCCTTCCTTCTTCCCCTGGGACCACGCAGACCCTTCCTTCTTCCCCTGGGACCACCCCGACCCTTCCTCCTTCCCCTGGGACCACGCAGACACTTCCTTCTTCCCCTGGGACCACCCAGACCCTTCCTTCTTCCCCTGGGACCATGCAGACACTTCCTTCTTCCCCTGGGACCACCCAGACCCTTTTTACTTTCCCTGGGACCACCCAGAGCCTTTCTGTTTCCTCTGGCACCACCCAGATCCTTCCTTCCTCCCAAAGGACCACGCAGAGGGTCTCTGTCCCCACCTCCCAGCCAGGTCCCTCCTCCCATCGGACCACCCAGACCCTTTTTTCTTCTTCTGGGACCACCTGGAGGGTCACTCTCCCCACCTCTCAGACAGGTCCTTCCTCCCCCAGGACCACCCAGACCCTTCCCCCTTCCTCTGGGACCACCTGGAGGGTCACTGTCCCCACCTCCCAGCCAGGTCCCTCCTCCCCCCAGACCACCCAGAGACTCTCTGTGGCCACCGGCCAGACGCTTCCTCCCTCTGCCAGGATCACAGAGAGGGTCTCCAGCCCCAGCCCCTCCTCCTCTCCGGGCATCCCCACGACGACCAGCAAGCCCACCTCAGCCCACGCACCCACCACGGTCCCTGTGGTGACCTCCAGTGGGCGGGCCACCCCCTCGTCCCGGCCCAGCAGGCCCACCTCCAGGACCACGCCGCTCTCCACAGCCCCACAGTCCGGCTCCACCACGCACACGCTGGCCCCCTCATCCTCCCCGGGCTGCAGGCCACGGTGCGCGTGGACAGACTGGTTCGACGAGGACTACCCCATACCGGGCCCCGACGGCGGGGACTTCGAGACCTTCGCGGTCTGGCGCTTGGCCGGGCACGTCTTCTGTGACCGGCCCCGGGACATCGAGTGCCGATCAGAGAAGGTGCCCGATGCGCCCCTGGAGGAGGTGGGGCAGGTGGTCCAGTGCAACGTGAGCTTTGGGCTGGTGTGCCGCAACCGCGAGCAGCCGGGGCCCCTGCCCTACTGCCACAACTTCCACGCGCGACTGCTCTGCTGTGAGGACTACAGCCACTGCGCCACCACCCCCGCCACCACCACGGCCCCCTCCCTGTCCCCGAAGACCTCCCGTACCTCGGCGATGCCCACCACCACGCCCACCACTGTCTCCCGCTCCCCGCCCAGCACCCGGGTCAGTGCGTCCCCGACGTGGCGCACCGAGACCTCGTCCGGCCTCCCCGGCACCGTGCCCAGCACCGCCGGGGCCACCTCCAGCACCAGGACCTCCCTACCGCCCCCCACGACCGAGGCCACCAGCTCCCCGCCGAGCACTGCCCCGGGCCCCTCCCCGGCTGCCTCCACGTCCCTGCCTGTCATGGTGTGGACCTCGTCCACCTCCGTGGTCACCACCCCGAGGCCCCCAGCATCCAGCAGCACACACTTCACCACCGGCTGCCTCTGCCGGGCATACGGGCAGCTCTTCTCTCCCGGTGAGTGAGGAAGCTCCTGGTTCCTTCCAACTGTCCACCCAGGGCACTCAGACCCTGGGTCTCTGGGGCCCCTCCGTGTGCCTCCTGCGACTCAGGTGGTGCCGTCCAAGCCCCACCTTCTCCTGAGCTAAACTTGGCGTGATCCCCTTGGTGATTTTCTCCTCTACAGGGGATGTGGTCTACAATAAGACGGACAGTGCGGGCTGCCACTTCTCTGCCATCTGCAACCAGCGCTGTGACATTGACCGCTTCCAGAGCACCTGCCCCACCTACTCACCCCCAGCATCCTCGGCCCCCCTGTCCCCCTCCTCTGCAGCTCCTCCCTGCGACCTCCTTGTCCCTCCCCGACAGGTGCGCTCCCTGCCTGTGCTTCCTTTTTTTGTTGTGTGCCTGGGGTTGGGCAACCAACTGGGGGCTGAGCCCTGCCCTGCTTGGGGCTGTGGGTGACCCCCGCTCACCCCTCCACGGGTAGTGCCGGAGGAAGGCGCCAAGGATTGGGGCTGGCCCAGGACACAGGGCCTGCCCTGGGCAACGAGGGACCTGAGGCTGTGGCAGGGCCACGTGGCAGGTCTCGTAGCCCCCAGCCAGCGAGCACCGTACCCTCTGTCTCCCAGGTGAACGAGTCCTGGACCCTGCCGGACTGCACGGTGGCCCGGTGTGAAGGCAACAACCGCATGGTGCTTCTGGAGCGGAAGTCAGCGGCCAGTGTGAGCTGCGTGAATGGGCATCGGCCAGTCAGAGTGTGGCAGGGGAGCGAGCCGTGTGACTTCCGTTTTGAGTGCGAGTGTAAGCTGGGTGGGGCCGGGGGGTGTGCAGGGAGCCCCCCACATGGAAGGGGCTCCTGAACGGGGGGTGGGTGTGCACACGGGAGCAGCAGCCGCGCCGTTGTCCCCGGGGTTTCTGGGCGTCTTTCATGGAGCTGCCGTCTGGGAGCACTTCCGGCCTGGGCCCTGGACGCCTGGACGGCAGGTTCCGGGAGAAGTGAGGACCGCACACTGGGTCACAACACCAGGAATGCCTGAGGCTGCAGGGAGGGCCCTCCCTGCCTTGTCAGCTTTGGGGGCTCCAGGCATCCCTAGGCTTGTGGCCACGGGCCTCCAGCCGTGGCTCGGCCTTCCTGTGGCCACTCCTTTCTTAAAAGGACACGTATCACTGGGCTAGAGTGACCCTGGTAATCCGGGATGGTATCCTCTAGATACTTAACGTAATTACTGACATGAAGACCCTTTCCCCAAATAAGCGTCCATTCTCAGGCTCTGGGGACATGTCCTTATCCTTCAGGGCCACCATCCAGCCTACTCACCCATTTTATAAAAAAGGCAGCCGAGGGGCTCCTGCGGGGCTCAGTCGGTTGAGCGTCCGACTTCGGCTCAGGTCATGATCTCGCGGTTTGTGAGTTCGAGCCCCGCGTCGGGCTCTGTGCTGAACATCTCAGAGCCTGGAGCCTGCTTCGGATTCTGTGTCTCTCCCTCTCTCTGCCCCTCCCCTGCTCAGGTTCTGTCTCTCTCTGTCAATAATAAATAAACATTAAAAAAAAAAATTTAAAAAAGAGGCAGCCAAGGCCCAGGGCAGTTGAGTGGCTCCCCCAGGTGGCACTTTTGGGGTGAGGGGACTGCCCATGTCCCGCAGGCTTGTGCAGCGGCTGGGGTAACTCTCACTACAACACCTTTGACGGCACCTCCTACTCCTTCGTGGACAACTGCACCCACGTGCTCATGCGGGAGATCCGCCCGCGCCACGGGAACCTCAGCATCTACATGCACAACTACTACTGTGGGGCCACCTCAGCCACTGCCCAGTGTCCCCGCGCCCTCAGCACCCGCTATAAGTCCACGGAGGTCATCCTCACCACCAGCACCGGCGCCAACGGGCAGGAGGAGCCCCTGGTGAGTGGCCCTGCCCTGCATCACTGGGGAAGGCCTGCAGGCCTGGAGGTCAGCCCCCGGAGGGGCCTCTGGAAGGGCAAAGGGCGTGCCATGACGCCCCGGGGGCCCGAACGCAGCCAGCTGGGACTCCCCCAAGGACTTGGGGCCCCAGCACCCGGGAGGGAGAGCCTCCAAGGCAGGCCCTGCCGCCCCACCACCCGATCATGGATCCCCCACCCCCACCCCCTGATATGTCCTCAGATACTGTTTGACCGAAAGCAAGTGAGCCCGGGCTTTGCAAAGAATGGCGTGAGTGTGTCCGTGACAGGCACCACCACGATGGGCATCGACATTCCTGCCCTTAATGTCAGCATCAGCTTCGACGGGCACGTCTTCCAGGTCCGGCTGCCCTACACCCACTTCAGCCACAACACGGAGGGCCAGTGCGGTGAGTGGGGGCCACAGCCGCCTCAGCGCAGGTGGGGGGAGGGGCAAGGGCAAGACCGTGACCCTGCTGCCCCACCTCCCCAGGCACCTGCACCAACAGCCAGACAGACGACTGCCGCCAGCCAGACGGCACCACCGCCCCCACCTGCCAAGACATGGCCCATACCTGGCTGGTCAGGGAGAGCAGCGGGGAGGACTGCGGGGCACCCACCCCCCAGCCCCCGGTGCCCGCCACGCCCACCTCCTCCCCATGCCCCCCAGCACCTCTCTGTGAGCTGTTGCTGAGCCCGTGAGTCTCTCCTCTGGGTTTGGTGGTCCTGGGACAGTGACCTGCTCTCTGCCCTGGCCTCTGACCGCCCCTGCCCACAGGGTCTTCGCAGAGTGCCACGGCCTCATCCCGCCGGGCCCGTTCTTCAGCTCCTGCATCAGTGATGGCTGCCAAGCCGACCGCCAGGCGCCCTGCAAGAGCCTGGAGGCCTACGCAGCACTCTGCCGTGCCCAGGGCGTGTGCAGCAGCTGGCGCGACGCCACCGGCGGGCTGTGCAGTGAGTCGGGGCGGCCCCTGGGGGCTCTGGCCTCCTTGGCCCACCTGACACCTGTCTCTGTCCCCAGACTTCACCTGTCCGTCCGGCAAGGTGTACCAGCCGTGTGGCCCCGCACAGCCCGTGTCCTGCGACTCCAGGTAAAGCCTGCCTGCGAGGTCCGGGGGCACCAAAGGGCCTGGGGCTCCCTTCCCCCACCCCGATCTCTGAGCCTTCGCTCCCGAGTGGCCCCGGGCAGCTGGCCAACCCCAGCAGCCCACCCTGCCCTCGGCCCTCACCCCTAGGACTGCACTCATGTGGATCGAGGGTCCTAGGAATGCCCTCCTGTCCTTGCAGGCGCCGGAGCGAGGTGGGCAAGGGGCTGGCGGAAGGCTGCTTCTGCCCGGATGGACACACCCTCTTCAACACGCACACAAACGTCTGCGTGCGCGAGTGCGGTAAGCACCCGCCTCGGCTGCCCTGACCTGAGCTACAGGGCTGCAGGGGGAGCTCTGGGGTGGGAAGACGCCAGTCCAGGACCGTCCCTCCTGGGTGCTCACTCCACAGAGGGCGCAGTATGGCGGCGACACCGAGTTCCCCAGGGAATTGTGTCCCCAGCGGGAAGAAGAGGCCTCTGCTGGGGGTGGGGGCAGCCAGGCCCGCAAAGACATGTCCCAGGGCCTGTGGTCTCTGCCCACTGGGTCTGGAACCCAGCACCCCCAGTGATCTTCCCCTCCCTTCTCCCCTTGCAGGCTGTGTGGGACCAGACGGGTTTCCCAAATCTGTGAGTATTCTGCCCCCCAGCTACCTGCCCCCTCGCCTGAGCAATGGGACGGAAAGCCCCATCTCAGGGCACCCTGCTCTGCCCGAGGAAGCCCTGTGGGGGGCTGGCGTGGGGTGCCCCGGTGTGCGACACATCCCTGTCACCCGGGCTGCTGCAGAGACAGCAGCTTGAGCGAGAGGCCAAAGCCTGGCATGACCACACTGAGGGCTGCAGCCCAAGAGCCAGGGCACCGTCTGGGAGTCTCCAGGGACCCTGACTGGTCTCTTCCAGCCCGGGGAGCGGTGGGTCAGCAACTGCCAGGACTGCGTGTGTCACGAGGGCTCCCTGTCGGTGCGGTGCACGCCCGTGCTGTGCGAAGCCCGGGACCGGCCCCCGCAGTGCAGCCGGGCGGGCCTGGTGACTGTGACCAGGCCTGTGGCTGACAAGCCGTGCTGCCTGGAGACGCTGTGCGGTGAGCCCCATGCCCCCATTGGCCACAGGGTGAGGAGGGCCGAGGAGGGGGCCAGTTGGTGGGCCAGTTGGTGGGCCTCTTGGTGCTTCATTTTTCTACCTAAAACGAGGCTGGTGGCTTCTGGTTGTGGCTGGGTACAGCGAGGGGATCCAGCAGGAACCCAGAAGATTCAACCCCCAGGAAAAAAATACGACCGTCGCAAGAAACTCCCCTAGACTGTGAGCTGGCGCAGCCAGAAAAGGGGAGCTGCAGGGGTGCCCCTGACAGCGCCCCGACTCTCCCACAGTCTGCAACACGACCACCTGCCCCCAGAGCCCACCCAGATGTGTGCCGGGAGAGGAGCTGGTGGCCACCCAGGAGGAGGGCGACTGCTGCCCCACCTTCAGCTGCCGTGAGCTGAGCTGGGGATTCTCTGGGGTGGGACTCGGGCGGCGGAGGGTGAGCGCTTTCCCCCTAGCACCTGGGCAGGTGCTCAGCCCTCTCTTTCCTTCCAGGACCTAAGCTGTGCACCTACAATGGCACCGCCTATGGGGTAAGGGCTCTGCTGAGCCAGGGGGCAGTGGGTGGGGCCCTGGGCTCCGCACCTCGGCTAGGGGACCTCCACCCCTCGTCTGGACAGGCCCAGCCCTGACTGCAGCCTCCTGCTTGAGAGCAGATAAGCACGGGGCTCTGGGTCCTGTAGAGCCTGGTGGAGACATGAAGGAGGGGGACACAGGCGCGGCACTGTCTGCCGAGGGCCTGGGAGGGCCACGGGCTGAATGCCTGCCTCTGAGAGCTTAGGTTCAGGGTCTCCCCGGAGCCTCCTCACAGCAAGAGGGTTGGGGTAGGACCATGCCCTCCCAGCCCCCTCCAGCCTGCCTGCCTTCCCTGCCTCTGCCCCGGTCTATGCTCAGCCAGGGGGTACATGCAGAATTCTATGTGAAGAACAAAGAAACCACTTTCTGTAGGCCTTCCCTTCCTGCCGCCCAGCCAGCAGCAAGGAAGGGTCTTGGCCCCGGGCCTGTGCCCTCAATGTTGCCTCCCCTCACCCCAACCACTGCAGATCGGTGCAACCTTCCCAGCGGTCACTCCCTGCCACACATGCACCTGCCTGTCCGTGGACACCCAGCACCCAACGGTGCAGTGTGAGGAGGACAGCTGCAGCACCACCTGCCCCCAGGTACACCCTCCTGGGCAGACGCCCGTAGTGCCTGCCTGGTGGCAGCCCTGGGCAGGTTGCTAAGGAGGTCGCTGGGCCCTTAGGGTATGGGTGGGGTTCAGGAGGGCTGGGGAGGGGGCCTGGGGGTGAGGATGTAACCATCCCTGTCCCTCAGGGCTTCCGGTACCAGAAGGTGGACGGACAGTGCTGTGGGGAGTGCGTGCAGACAGCGTGTCTCACGCCGGACGGCCGGCTGGTCCAGGTAAGAGGGGGTTCAGTCTCCGCCCCCCCTCCAGGGGAGACTTCCCTTCAGCTCTTCCCAGCCCACCAGATAAATTCATTCCCCGGTGGGCCTCCACCCTCCCCATCGCATTTCTGCAGCCCAACGAGACCTGGGTCAGCAGCCTCGTGGACAACTGCACGGAGTACCGCTGCGACGCCAAGAACGGGCTCCACGTGCTCACCCCGAGGCCGCTGCCCTGCCCGGACCCGTCCAGCTGCAAGGTGTGTGTCCCGGGCCGCCCGCGTCCTGGAGATCCCTCCCAAGGGCCCCGCCCACGCCCGTCCCCGGAGGCCACGCCCCACCAGGGCCACGCCCACCCGGTTCCCCACTCCCCACCTAGGAGGCCACGCCCCACCCCTGGGAAGCCCGCCCACGCTCGGCCCCATTGACCCCGCCCGCGCTCCTACTCCTGGGAGTTCCTGCCCAGCCCCCAGCCCCCCCCCCCACCCCCGCTCTGTCTCCCCCACCCCTGCAGGGCATCCTCAGGAAAACTGGCTGCTGCTACTCCTGTGAGGAAGTGGGTAAGCTGAGGCCCGCCTACCTGCCCCCACCCTCCAGCCCCTCCCAGTCTCTATGCACTGATTTCTGCCCCAAGCTGCCTCTAGCCCCAGGACCCCACCCCGAGCGCGGGGCTCCCGAGGGTGGGAGGAGCGGCCCAGGTCAGGGGAGAGCCCTTCCCGCACCTCCACCGCCCTTCCTCCCTCCGCCCAGACTCCTGCCAAGTCCGGGTCAACAGGACGGTCCTGAGACACCAGGGCTGCGCCACCCAGGCCCCGGTCAACGTCACCTTCTGCGAGGGCTCGTGCCCAGGAGTGTCCAAGTGAGCGAGGCCGGCGCCCCTCCCAAGGGCCCCCTCCCCGCCCCAGACCGCCCTGGCTTCTGCCAGGTGGAGCAAGTAGGCCGGGAGAGCAGAAGGAAGGATGTGATGTTGGCTCAAGACCCTGGGGGGGGGGGGGGGTGGTTCCTGGAGGGAGGAGGGTCTTGTCCCTATCAGCTAGTTTGATGAGCTGGTTCCAAGAAGGGAGGGGGCCTGACCAGAGAAGGTCAGAGCTCGGTGACCCTGAGCGCTGTCCCAGGTCAGGTCAGAGAAGCCCCCGGTGCTCCGAGGACAAGCTCAGGGCTGCCCGTGAGTGGGCGGGAGCCATCCTCTCCAGGCCCCAGAGGAAGCAAGAGCTGGGTGGCTGGGGCTGGACGAGGCGGGTCCTGAGGGTGGCCACTCAAATCTGCAGGTTCTCCGTGGAGGCCCAGGCCATGCAGCGTCAGTGCACCTGCTGCCAGGAGACAAGGGTTCACGAGGAGGTGGTGACCATGCAGTGTCCCGATGGGACAGCGGTCCAGCACACCTACACCCACGTGGACGAGTGCAGCTGTGCTGCGTCCTGCGTCCCTGCTCCCGAGGCTCCCGAGGACAGCACCCCCATCTTCTCGATCTAGAGGTCCACCACTGGCTGTTGCCATTCTGACCCCATCCCACAAGCTCCCTCCCTCCCCCTCCGGAGCCAGAACACTCACTACCCGACCGCGGACAGCCGGGCCAGCCTGCTGCAGGAGTCCGAGCACACCCTCCACCCGTGCCCTCGAGACACCTGCGCCCTGGAGGTGGTGGTGCCATGACGGCCTGCCTGAGGGGGGCTCCAGGAGGGGGCCTTGCCCTCGGAGCCCCTTCAGCACGTCTTGGCCACCTGCCTGGCCATCAGGGCCGACCCCTCATTTGAGACACAAGTGCCTGCTCCGTCCGGACTCGCCCCCTTCTTGGTGTCAGAGGTGTGCCCCATAGCAAAGTGCGCATCAGCTGCCATGCTGCTCCCCGCACTGTGGGCCTGAGTGCCCCCCTCCTGCCCCCCCCGCTGCTCCTCAAAGCCCCGGGGAACAGATTCCTGCTGGCCACCTCCTGCAGCAGAATTCAGGCTGAGGCCCGTCCAGGCAAGGCCAGGCCGGCAGCCTCCAGGGAGCGGTGCCAGGCAGGCCCACGTCTGGACCCAGGCGTGGGGTTACCATGGCCGACAGGAGGGCCCCGGGCAGGGGTGGGGGGCGTCGGAGCTCCCTCTGCTCACTCTGCCCCGATCTTGCAAATAAACGCTGAGCATTGTGTACATGTCTCGGCCCTGGAGTCTTTTCCGCCAACTGAGTGCCCCCCTCCGTGTGTCTGTGGGCCAGGCAGGGCCCCTCCGGCTGTATAGCACCCCCAGGGCTCATGCCGGACCCGCTGGGAGGGACAGGTGGGTGAGGGGCAAGGAGGCCCCTCGGGGTCAGTCTTGGGCTGTGGGGAATTGGCTGGGGCCTGGCGTGAGTCGTCATTTCGAACACACGGGATTTATAAGGAGACTGTTTCACTGGTGTCGGAACACTGGAAAACCCGCGGGCAGCGTGGACGCAGCCCGGGGCCGTGTCAGCGCAGGCAGTAGCTGCCTCGTGGGCTGGGTGCACACGGAAGAGGGGTGCTCCGTGCTGCCCAGACCCCAAGGCAGCTGCTGGTCGCTGCAGGGCCTGGCCCCGGCCCGGGTCTCACTCGGTGTGTTTTCTTCAAGGCACCTGCCCCACCTCGACTTGCTCTACGAGGGCCCTTCTTTTCTCATCTCACCAGGGAGGCGGGGGCAGGGGGCAGGGATCTCTGCCTTCTTTTCTGCCGCTCTACCCAGAGAGCGCCACGTGCACATGGTGGGTGTGGGAAGGATGGGGGAGCAGGTGGGGGCGCAGACAGGAGACGTGCTGACCAGACACAGAAGGCGCCCCACTTACCTGGGCCAGAAGGACGAGAAAGACCCCCAAGTGGGCAGAGCTGGTTTCAGGGGGTACTGCCGCCTGGGGAGGCAAAGGACGCTGCTGGTGGGGGCTGAGTGGGAGGGTCTCTCCCCCTCCCTGAGTCACATGACCTGCCTCTGCACTCAGTGTGGCTCCCATGTCCCCACCCCCCACGCCAGGGGAAGGTGGGGCTGGGGGCCCAGGGAGAAGGGCCTGGGCTCTCTTAAGGCCACTGCTGTGCTTTCCTACGATCTCAAGAGGTCCATCCAGGGCAGGTCACCCTGGGCCCTGGCCGGCCGGAGACGGCTCGTGCAGCAAATGAGGCCTGCTGCCCACTCTTGGGACCAACTTCTGCAAGCTTACCCTGAACTTCTGGTCTGATTTCCTGAGTCTTTGTTAACCCCCGTGCAAAACAACAGCATTCCTTCAACGCCTGTCATTCCCACGGTACACTCTCTTCCTTAAATAGATGTACTTCTTACCTAATTTAAACATGTTCCTAAGGGACCGGGAACATGAGCATCTCTTGCCGTGGACAAGAGCTCGTGTCCATGAAGTGCAGCTCCTGCGGGGTGGCACCCGATGAGCGTGAGCCATTATTTCTCCCGCTTTACAGGTGGGGACACTGAGGCAATGGAAACAATGGAAACACTCGCTTCAGTAAGGGTGAAAGCCAGGCTCCGTCCAGGAGATCTGACTCCAGAGTCCACACCGTCAGCCACAGGGCTCCACCGTGGCCCTGGAGGAGGTAGCTATAAAAACCAACACAGCGCATAAAGACAAAACACTGTTGCTTAAACTTTAAATATTTTTGAAAAGGGATTTCTGGTTTCCAGATGGAAAAGTGGGCACGTCTTCCCCCACAGACAGAAAAACCACGACAGAGATAGAAAGACATTTTAAAATAGAAGAGCTGAAAACAAGAAAGTGAAACCGACAGACGTCCTGGACAAAAGGTTTTGGGGGACGCACCGTGGTGAGAGGGGGCCATGGCCACAGGGCAGTACTTGGACAGACATGTGATGACGATGACCTTTCCGAACTGAAGGCACTCAGGGAGTGCCGGGAACGGGAAAGGAGAGGCCAGGTGGTGAGGTCTGAGGGTCCCGAGGCAAAGAGAAAAGCTCAGAGCTGCCGGAAGGACAAGACCGCGTGCTCGCCCCCCAGGGAGACCGGGACCAGCACCGGGAACAGCACGACGGAAACTGCCTTTGAACGCTGGACTCCACACGCGAGTAAACTCTCATTTAAAAGCGATAATGAAAACACAGCATTTTCAACAAGCCGGGACCCAGAAGGCTGGCATCTCACCAGGCCCCATGTGGGACCTAACCAACAGGCAGAGAAACCACACCACACCGTCGCCTCTCAGAAACCCACACACGGGACGCACGAGTTCACAATTTTAATGCGTCAAAGTCGCCAGTATCTTTTTTCAGGCTGGTGCTTCTTGGCCCTATTTCACGCAACTTTCCCCGCCTTGGGATCAGAAATATGGTCTCCTGGATTATTTTCTAGAAGCGTGACAATTTTGCCTCCCACCTAAAGAATTTTTTAAGCTGGGATGAAATATACATAACATGAAATTTACCATCTTAACCATTTTTGAGTACACAGTTGGGTGGTATGAAATACACTCGCCCGTCCCTCATCCCCACCATCCATCCCCACGATCCTTTTAACCTTGTAGGAACCGAGAGACCCTATACCCAGGAGGCAGTAGCTCTCCACTGGCCCTGCCCCCCGCCCCAGGCAACCGCCGTCTACCCTCTGTCTCTACGGCTTCCGCGACACCAGGTAACTCACACGGGTAGAATCCCACAGTACTTGCCTTCTCGCGACTGGCTTATTCACCGAGTGTCCGTCCTGCAGTTTCAGCCATGATGTCGCAGGTGTCAGCGTCTCCCTTCTTCTATGACTGAGCACCATTCCGCTGTGTGTACGTATCAGATTTGGTTTATCCGTGGCCGCGTGGGTGGCTTCCACGTTTCAGCTGCTGTGGAGAATGCGGTTCGAACGTGGGTGTGTCCTCAGGACCCTGCTTTCACCTCCTTTGGGCTACACTCAGAGGTCAGATTGTTGGATCGTGTGGCAGCTCTAATTTCAATTTTCTCAGGGACTGCCATACTGTTTTCCACGGCGACTGAGCGAATTTACGTTCCCAGTAACGTACGAGGTGTGGGGGTGCTGATTTTTCCACATCACCTTGCTTGCTACTGTCACTAAATCCTAGCCGTCCTGGTGGATATGAACCAGTATCTCACGGTGGTTTTAATTTCGTTTTCCTGACAACTGGCGATGTGGAGCATCTTTTCGTGTGTTTGTTGGCTACCTGTATGTCATCTTTGGAGAAATGTTTATTCCTTTGCCCCCTTGTTTTTAATTGGATCGCTAGGACTTTTTTGTTGTTGACTTCAAGAAGTTCTCTGTATTTTCTGGATTTTAATCCTTTGTCAGATGTATCGTTTGCATATATGTTCACCCATTATGTGCACTGACTTTTACTCTGTGGATAGTGTCTTTGGGTGCACAAAATTAAAAAAAAAATTTTTTTTTAATGTTTATTTCTGAGACAGAGAGAGACAGAGCATGAGTGGGGGAGGGGCAGAGAGAGAGGAGGACACAGAATCCAAGCAGGCTCCACGCTCTGAGCTGTCAGCACAGAGCCCGACTTGGGGCTCAAACTCACGGACCAGGAGATCATGACCTGAGCTGAAGTCGGACGCTCAACCGACTGAGCCACCCAGGCGCCCCTTTAATGTTTATTTTTGAAGGGGAGAGAGAGACAGAGAGACAGAGCATGAGCAGGGAAGGGGCAGAGAGAGAGGGAGGCACAATACAGAATCCAAAGTAGGCTCCAGGCTCTGAGCTGTCAGCACAGAGCCTGATGTGGGGCTCAAACTCACGGACCAGGAGATCATGACCTGAGCTGAAGTCGGACGCTCAACCGACTGAGCCACCCAGGCGCCCCATGGATGCACAAAATTTTTAAATTTTTATGAAGTACTATTTGGTTATTTTTTTCTTTTGTTACCTATGGTTTTGGTGTCATATCCAAGAATAAATTGCAAATCCAGCAGGAAGAGAGGTGCTAGCCCATGGGGGGGGGGGGGAGGATATTTTTCTCCTCCACTGACGACAGCCCAGCCAATGAGAGTCAGAGCTCTACCAATGAGACAATCACAGCCCAGCCAATGAGAGACGGTCACAGCCCAGCCAATGAGAGATGGTCACAGCTCAGCCAATGAGAGATGGTCACAGCCCAGCCAATGAGAGTCAGAGCTCAACCAATGAGACAATCACAGCCCAGCCAATGAGAGACGGTCACAGCCCAGCCAATGAGACAATCACAGCCCAGCCAATGAGAGTCAGAGCTCAACCAATGAGACAATCACAGCCCAGCCAATGAGAGTCAGAGCTCAACCAATGAGACAATCATAGCCCAGCCAATGAGACAATCACAGCCCAGCCAATGAGAGACAGTCACAGCCCAGCCAATGAGAGACTGTCACTGCCCAGCCAAGGAGAAGCCCCCGTGAAAAGCGTCCTTTTCCCCTGTTCTGGGGACTTGCCTATGGTTGGTTGTGCTGTAGCTTTTTTTTTTCCAGGATTACAGGTCTCTGCTAGTCCCAAATAAATCCATTTTTGCTGGTAAACTAACTGGCAGTATATATATATATATATATATATATATATATATATATATATACACACACACACACACACACACATACATATACGTACACATATATACATACGTATATACGTACATATATATATGTGTATATGTATATGTAGTTTACTTATTTGAGACAGAGACAGAACATGAGGCAGGGAGGTCAGAAAGGGAGGGAGAGAGGGAGAATCCCAAGCAGGCCCCACACTGTCAGCACAGAGGCCCACACGGGGCTTGATCTCACAAACTGAGATCATGACCTGAGCCGAGATCAAGAGTCTGACGCTTAACCGACTGAGCCACCAGGTGCCCCTGGCAGTTTTATGTTTTAGGACTTTTATTAGGTTGGGTAGTTTCCACGTGTTTCTGGCTTGTGGAAGGTCTTTATCATGAAAGGGCATTGAATTTTGCCAAATGTTTCTTCTGCATCAGTTGAGACGATGATGTGTTTCCCCCGCTTTATTCTGCCGATGTGGTGCATCACACTGATGTGTGTGTGTGGAACTATCCTTGCATCCCTCACGTGGTCATGGCGTATGATTGTCTAACAACTTCTGAGTCAGTTTGCTAGTATTTTGTTGGGCGTTTCTGCACCATTGCTCAGGTGGCTACTGGTCTGGGGCTCTCTTTCCGTACAGTGTCTTTGTCTGGCTTTGGTGTCAGGGCAATGCAGCGTCACAGAACAAGCTAGGATGTATTTCCTCCTCTTCATAGGTTTCTTGAAAAAGTTTAAAAAAAACCTTTTTTTTCTTTTTTAACATTTATTCACTTTTGAGAGACGGAGAGAGACAGAGCATGAGCAGGGAAGGGACAGAGAGAGAGGGAGGCACAGAATCCGAAGCAGGCTCCAGGCTCCGAGCTGTCAGCACAAACCCCAACGTGGGGCTTGAACTCACGAAACGTGAGATCGTGACCTGAGCCGAAGTCTGACGCTCAACTGACGGAGCCACCCAGGCACCCCAGTTTTTTGGAAAACTTTAGGAAGGACTGGGGTTAGTTCTCCAAATGTTTGGTAGAATTCACCAGTGAAGCCATCAGGTCCATGGCTTCTCTTGGGAGAGTTTTGATCACTGGTTCAATCTCCTCACTACTTCTAGATCTATTAGGATTTCCCATTTCCTCCTGATTAATCTTGGTAGCTTTTTTTTTTTTAAAGGTTTTAACTTAAATTCCAGTTAGTTAGCATACAGTTAACTAAAAACATAGCGATGGGGTCTCGGTAGGTTCTGTGTTTCTAGAAATTTGCCCATTTCCTCTTAGTTATCCATTTTTTTTTTTTTGGCATGTAATTGTTCATAGTACTCTTATAACCATTGTTATTTCTGTAGAATCGGCAGTAACGTCCCTCTTTCAATATGATTTTAGTATTTGTGTCTTCCCTCTTTTTCTTAGTCCACAAAACTAAAGGTTTGCCGAATTTGTCGATCTTTACAAAGAACCAAGTTTTGATCTTGATTTTTTTCCTACTGTTTCTCTGTTTTGTTAAACCCGGCTCTCATCTTCATGATTTTTTCCCCTTCTGCTAGCTCTGGCTACTTACTTCTCCCTTTTCTGGTTCCTTATGCTGTAAAGTTGGATGGCTGATTTGTCTTTCTTTAAAAAAATTTTTTTTTTTTTAATGTTTATTTATTTTTGAGACAGAGAGACAGAAGATGAACTGGGGAGGGGCAGAGAGAGAGGGAGACACAGAATCCGAAGCAGGCTCCAGGTTCTGAGCTGTCAGCACAGGGCCCAACGTGGGGCTCGAACCCACGAACCGTGAGATCATGCCCTGAGCTGAAGTCGGACGCGCAACCCACTGAGCCACCCAGGCCCCCATCTCCTCCTGCTTTCAAATTCCTTGTCTTTGGGTCTGGAAGTTTGATCACAACGTCCTTGGTGTTTGTTGAGCTTCCTGGAAGCTTATATTCATGTCAAATTTGGGAGGCTCCCAGGCGTCACTTCTCCGAATATTCTCTTTGCCCCTTTCTCTCTCTCTTTGCCTTCTGGGACTCCCACAGCGGTGTGTTGGTCTGCTTGCTAGTGTCCCGCGGATCCCTTAGGCTCTGTTCACTTTGATCTTTTTTCTTTCTCTTCCTTGGACTTGACCATTTTCTTTGTCCTATCTTCAAGTTCACTATTTTTTTCTTCTGCCTGCACAATTTTGTCTTGGACCCCCTCTAGTGAATTTTTCATTTCAGTTATTGTGCCTTTTACCTCCAGAATTTGTTTGGTTTCTTTTTAGGTTTGTATTTGTATTTGTATTTCCATTCTGTTCACGCACGGTTTTCTTGACTTTCTCCACAACTTCTGTCAGTTGTTTTAAAGTCTTCATCTAGTGCATCTGCTATTGGGTCTTTTCAGAGAGAGTTTCATTGATTTATTCTTCCTTTTTATAAACCATACTTTCTGCTTTCTTTGTATGCATTATGATTTTTTTATTGAACACTGGACATGTGAACTGAAGAATGTGGTAACCCTGGAAATCAAATTCCCCCCCTTCCCCAGGTTGGCGGTTTGTGTTGCTTTTATGTTATTTTTAAAATTATTGTTATACACTGTCCTGTGCCAAGGATCAGACCAATCTGTAAATGTAATGTCTGCTCAGGTCTTTTCCTAGCCTTTTCCTGGGCATCCCAGGTCATGTTCTAATTTTCCCCTTATTTGCAGTTGTTTTGAATGTCTCAGTCTTTAGTGTCTGGTTCCCAGAAAGGGAAAAAGAGAAGAATGAAGAGGGGAAGGGCACCAGCCCTTTAAATCCTTGGGAAGTCACTTTAGCTGACGGGGGAGGAGGCTGTGACAATGGCGGTGGGGCGGGGGGGGGGGGCTGAGGGGGAACAACAGCAGTGGCTCCCTGGCCGTCTGCACCTCTGTGGTCAGAAGCAGCAAACAGCCGTCAGAGCACAGATCCCCAGGATTTGGAGGGCAGGGTCCTTCTTGGCCACCCTGGCTCCCGCAGGTCCTATACAGGCTGTTTCCAGAACACGTGCGTGCGTGACCGCCTGCCTGGGGCCGGGGGTCAGGTGGGTAGCTGCTGTTGCCCTAACATTGGCTGAAATGGACTGCGACGTGCTTTCTAGGAATTCCCCTGAATGTTGCAGGCCTTCAACACACTCCAGGGTTCAAAACGGCCCCATGGGACGGGTTCTGCCTGTGCAGATGTTGTCCGGGTGGGGAGGCGGGCTCTCCCTTCACAGGGCCTCTCTGCCATCTTTCCAGAATCTTCCTGCCTTTACGTGTTGAATTATGCTCCGAGTCCCCCCAGAATTGACTGAACGTGGCCCAGAGCAGGGGCCTAATTCCCCTCATCTCGCGTCTGGCTAACTGTGCCAGCACAAGGTACGAGAAGCCCCTCTGTGCCTTGCTGTGCTGTCACCTGCGCTCCTGTCTCTGTTCTGTCCCACTGGACCCTCCGTCTGTCATCTAAGTACAGACAACTGTCCTTACTGTCTTCACACCCTGTTGTTTCTTTTACAAGAACGCCTTGACTCTCCTTAGCCGTTGGGACTCCCACATGCTTAGAATCAACCTCCCAAGTTTCACCACCACCAAGAGGCGGGACTTGTGGGCCGGGGATCAGGCTGAGGTAAGTTACCTCGAGGGAAACTATCACCTTCACATACTATTTCAATCCATGAACACAGCACGCCCCTCCGTTTACTGTGGCTCCCACCCTCCAACCCCACGGTGCTGCCTGAAATACTCACTTGCTGGAAGCATCTCTCTGGGGTCCCCCTTTCCACTGTCCTATTTTCAAAAACTTCAGAAAGAACTTTTAAACGTATGCTCTTAGCATCTCGGGGCTGTTTTCAGTGGGATGGTCCCAACAAACCTCACTGGCTGTGTTCCTGGAAGGAGGTGTTCCCTCTCAGCGAGGGCTATCGGCCTCAGAGGGAGTCTTTCCCCTTCCCACGGGGGCCGCTGTGGCCTCACTGCAGAGCCTGCCCGTGAGCCAGCGGGGACGCTCCCGTGGAGGTCTGCGTCTGCTCACTGAGGGTGGCCGGGCCACACTGGCCATCCCCGGCTCAGAGCTGACTCCTCGAAGGGCTCTCCCGCGAGAGGCCGGCACCGGCGCTGCGTCCCCACGGACAGGGGTGACGGCTCCGCCGGGTGGTGGAAGGACACCTCCCCCTCACCGCCACCCTGGGGCCGCGCATCGGTTGCACCCTCTGCCTGGGCAAGCCGCTCTCCGCCTTGCCCCGTTTCTCCCTGCGAGGTCAAGGGGAAGAATGTCTCCATAATCTGGGTCACCGAGGGATGAGGGCTGGGTCCCGCTCCTCCCAGACTGTGCCCACGGAGGCCCCGTGACCGCTGGGTGCTGCCTCCACCCCTGGACACTCTGCCCTCATCTCGACCCAAGTCCCCCGTCCAGCCCCAATGCAGGGCCTACTGTGCCTCCCTCCCCGCCTGAGGGGTCCCGATGCCTCAGTCATCTCCTGGCACCGTCACCACTTGCCCGGCACCGTGATCCCGCCTGGATCCCAGGCCGGCTTCTGCAACCCAGCTGAGGCCTGCGTGTCACTGTCGAGGGAACCCAGCTCTACCCCCGAAGGTGTCCCGTGTGGCTCACAAGGGGCACGGGGGCAGGACAGGTCGTAGCCTTTTCTAGAACCCCGCCGGTGTGTGTTCCACTCTGACGACTCTCCCCAAGCCCGATCCTGTGAGGGGCTCTGGCAGGCGCCCACAAGAGCTGAGTGACCCCTGTGCCACAGCAACTTTCTTCAGAGTCTGGGTAACCTGGGGGTCACGTCCTCGTTCTCCCCGACCGTCCAGCTCGTCTGGGGCCTGCGGTCGGGAACCGCGGAAGCATGGGGCGTGGAGTTTCGAGGTGGGTCAGCTTTGAGGGCAGAGCGCCACCCAGCCCAGGGCCCAGGCCTCACCCTCCTCCCCTGTGCCCCTCAGTCCACGCCGCACGCACCCCGCCCTGCCCGCACAGGCGTGAATGCCACACGCCGTGTTCATGCCACCCACACGAACCCGGTGGAGTTAGCGACTCATCGTAAGGTCTGTACGTTTTCACTTTCCCTTCACACGTGAGGTCTTCTGCTTTAACTCTGCTGATGCCCGCGGTTAACAGGCATCGGGCGTTACAGCTTAGTAGGAAGACGGTTTGGGCTCCACCAGGGTGAGCGTCTTCCAGGAGCCGACCGCCTCGTGCCACCACACACACACACACACACACACGCGCGCGCTCCCGGCCACGCTGTGTGCTCGCGTCCCGGGTCGGGTCTGCTCCACGGCCGCCAGCGGAAACGTGGGGCCAGTGCCTTCTCCTGGGGGCTCTGCCGTGTGGTGCTCCCAGGCCTCCCCCTCCCCGCCGCCCGCCGAGAGCTCCAAGCCTCCCCTAAAACCAGCTGCGGCTTTCCTCCCACAGAGACTGCTCTTCAGAGACGAACCGTTCAGCAGGTGTTTGGGGATTCTTTTCAAAAGCAAAAATCGAAGAGATCATGCTAACAATAAGCTCTCAGCACCCAGGGAAGACGCCCAGAAGGGCTGGGGTCTGCGCGCACCCAAACGCCGGGCGCCACCCGCACTCGCGCACAGCGGGCGACCGGAGGGAATTCTCGTTTACTCCAGGGCCGCAGCGGACGGACGTGAGGCCGGGACTGGAGCCCTCCATGCCTGTCTGGGCGCAGGGGAAACCACAGCCAGGAGCAGCAGACCGGCTCTCCCGGGCTCCCCTCCCCCGCAAGCCAGCATCTGCCGTGAGGACGGTGGGAAGGTGAAGGATGATGCGCGTTAGTCCAGAGGGTCTGGGAGGCGTGGGAAGGAGCAGGGAGTTGCCAGGTGGCTCAACAAGGGGACGCTGAGGAGGGGCCAAGGGAGGCCAGTGTCTGTGCAAAGGCCCTGGGGCAGGGCTTGCCGGCCGTGGCTGGAGCAGGGTCGGGGAGTGGGTGTAGGAGAGGACCCGGAGACCCTTGCAGGGGCTCTGGCCTGCCGGGCGTTCTGGGCACACGAAGGACGTGACCCAGCCTGAGCAGGTGCGAGGGCAGAGGCAGGAGGATGTCCAGAGGTGAGAGGAGGATTCCCCGAGCCCCCACCTCCTGCATCCTCGGTCCTGCCTCTGCACACACGTCCCCACTCCTGTCCCAAAGCCCCTCTCCTGGCCACGCCCCCCAGCTGGGCCTTCTCCCACCGGAACCCTGAGCACTGAGCTGGACCCGACGTGGAAATGTTCGTGGGGGCCCCGCAGTGACACGCGCCGTGTCCACGCCCCAGCTCACCACCTGGGGCCCCGCAACACAGGCGGAAGAGCCCTCCCCACAGGCCCTGCCTCACCCTCTCCTCCCACCTCTCTGCCCCGGCCCAGGGCGAGCACCTGCCAGGAGCGGCCAGGGTCTGCTCTCAGACATCTCTCTCGCTTGTGTGGAGGTGCGAGGGCCGTGGGCACTGGGAGGGCAGGCAAGCCATCTGCTGCAGACTGAACGAGCCCCCCAAGGTCCTATGTGGAAGCCTGACCCCCGGTGTGATGGCGTCCGGACATGCGGCCTTTGGCAGGTCACGAGGTCGTGACGCGCAGCCCCCAGGACAGGATTGGCGCCTGGTAAAGGGGTCCCAGTGGGCCACTTCCCCACTTCTGTGACGTGAGGACACAGGGAGAGGACGGCCCTCTCCAGACACCAAATCGTGGGCGTCCAGCCTCCAGAGCGGTGAGAAAGCAGTGTCCACCGTTACGTCCCATCTGCGGTGTCCTCTTACAGCAGCCGGCCGGACGCGCAGACGGAGACACCACCTCCACTTGCAGACGAGACGATCATGCATTCGGAAAACCACGGAGCCAGTGCACAGAAGGAGCGGTGGCAGACGGCGCCACACGGGCCAGCAGCCCCCCCCACCCTGACGATGAGCAGCCGCGACAGCAAACGACAACCAGGGCGTGAAGGTTACGAGGTGGTGCTCTCAGTGGCAGCACAGCTCAGGGGATCACGGGCCCGGGGGCCAGAGCCCAGGCTGCCTCTGGGACAGCTCGGGACCATGTGCTGCCAGGCTGGCTCCTGGCAGTTCGACCAGCCCAGAACCGCCCTTGAGGGTGCTGAGGAGGGGACCCCAGGGCTCAGCGTGTGCCCCCGGGGCGGCACAGCCTCAGACACCGGCCCCAAGCACGTCGGAATAGCAGACGCCCAGACGGCAGGGGGAGGGGCGCGGGGCCCTGGGGGGCGGCCATCTGCAAGGACAGGCTTCAGACATCGGGGCTCCGGGGGCAAGCTGGAGGGGCCGCTGGGGAGGACGTGTGCTCACACGGAAGAGCAGAGGGCCGCCCACCTTCTCGACGGGTGGCCGGGACCCTCCCCGCGTCCAGCGCTGTCGGCTGGAGGAGAGGCTGTGCTCCCCACGGACGGCCCTACAACACTGTGCCAAGCAGACAGGACAGTGACCCCAGCCCTTCCCAGGGGCACCCCGGGATCAGATGGGCCACCAGGGCCCCATTACCATCCACGTCTACGGGGCCACAGACCCACCCGCCGTCATGCCTCGGCTGAGTGCACGGCTGCGACACCAGCAGACCCCACCAGTGATCCCCGTGATGTTGAGTAACAGCTCCTGCGGTTAAGGGGGAGCCCCGAGCCCCAGATCTGTGTCACACAGTCATGGGCACTGGGTGCCACGCTCCGTGGGGCGCATGTGGCTCTTGAACCGCTCCACGGTCTCCTGGGCAGCGTCCAACCCGCCGGCAGTCTGCCCGTTCAGCTGCCACATCCAGTGGCTGTGTCCTCACTTCCGGCAGTTGCGGGCTTCTTTCCGGTCTCTCAGCCTCTCGTCCTCTGCTCCCACTCTGCGTTTTGTCCTGTTTTCCCATTTTAAGTCCCCGCTGGTGTTCGGGGCAGGTCTGAAGGTCTCATGCTCCCAAGCCGTGCTTCACGGCCGCTCCCGTGCACACAGACGTCCTGGGGCTGTGTGCCCGCTCGGTCCCTGGAGGCTGGGCCCACACGGTGTCCTTCCAGGAAGAACGTGCTTCTGCTCCTGGCACGCAGCACGATCTCTCCTCGGGGGCTCCCAGGGCTGCGGGCTTCCAGCAATCTCCGGCTTGCCTCCTTGGGCTGCCTTCCCTGCCAGCTCCCTCTCGCACCAGCTGGACAGCGGCCCCTCCATCGGGAGCCAGGCCCGTGGCCTTGAGGAGGCTCGTCCTGGGTGCCTAGGACCACAGCACCTGCCAGCACGACGGAGCGCCTGCCTCGTGGTGCGCGTCTGGGGAACGTTGGGGAGCAGACAGACGGACCCCCCCGTCCCCCCCAATGCTCCACGCAGCCCCCACAGACGCTCGGGGACGTCTTCTTCTAGCTCAGCCCTGCAGTGAGCTCGGCCTCTCTGGCACTCTGGGTGCTGCGTCCAGGGTCCGAACGAGGCGTGCTCCTGGCTTCCTCACGTGCCGTCGGCATGAGCACACGCCGTCCTCAGCCGCTGTGGGCAGAAGGCATTTATGGGGACACAGAGCCAGCGGCAGCGAGCCCCGTGGAGCAGCACACCCTGCGGGACCCCACCTTGGGGACGGGGTGGGGGCACGGGGCCACCTCCCTTGCGGGCCGGGCCGTGAAGGCCGGCCTGCTGCCGCAGCCCCTCGGGCACGCGGGCGCCCTCCGGAGACCCACTCGGAGCCCGAGTCCCCGGAGGTGAGGTCGTGACTCCAGGCGCAAACGCAGGACAAGTCCCACCCGCGGCACCGGGGGCCCCTCCCCGTCCCTGGAACCCAAACCGCAAACCTCCTGCCCTTTCAGGGTAACGTTCTGAACCGAGCCAGCGGCTTTTCCCTCTAGTCGTACATCCTGCAAGTGATTTATTAGCCAGTGTGCTCCAAGCAAAGTGAAAAACCACTCGGGAACCAAGACGGTCAAGTTTCATCGGAGGAGTTTAATTCTCTATTTTTATAGATATCATTTATTAAATTAGAAGGCTGATAAGCAAAAATATATTTTACAAAGACAGATCTGGACTCTGTACCCCAACAGACGCTCGAGAAAGCTCTGAGGATCGTTGCCGCCAGCACGCCGCACACGTGCCGCTGGAGGGGGTCTGTTCGCCGAAGGAGCCGCGGGAAGAACCCACGTGCACAGACACCGCGTCCTCACCGCCCTGACAGCGCCGGGGCTGCCACCAGAGGAAACGCCACCGACCAGCTCGCGGAGGGCGGAGGCCCCGGGGCCCCGGTAGCCGCCCTGGCTCGTGCGGGTCCGTGGTGGCCACGCCGCGGCCGCCTCGGAGGAACCGCGCCGTCCCCCAGGAGGAGCGGGCCGCCACAGGCTCGAGCCCACACGCAGGACAGCGGGGCGCGTGGGAGGAAAGGACAGCCTAGCGCAGGCGGCCACGGCCGGCCGGGTGCAGGCGCCACAAACACAGTGTTGGCAAGAAAAGGGAGTCTCCCGCCAGCCCGGGCCCCGTGCGTCCCCGAGGGGGGCACGTCCCTGACACGCACAAACACCCCCACAGCTTTAAGGCAGAAGGCGGCACTGGGGCCCGGGGGGGACCTGGGGTCCCGGATGCGTGTCCGTGAAGGTTGCCCCCAAGTGAGAGCCGCGGGCCTGCCCGACGCTCTCGCCCGTTCGGGGAGGGATCTGCGCGAGGACGCGGGCCCAAACCGTCCGATGTGGGAACTCCTGCTTCGCGAGAAGGCAGGGCTCCCACGTCCTAGCCGGCGGTCGGGACTCAGTGGAGGCAAATCTTCATGGAGAACCCTCGCCCGGTGAGGCCGCCACGCCAGCCGGACACGCTCTTTCAGGCTTCTGTGCGCCGACCCCGGGCCACCGCGCACTCACCGCTGGCGGCAGCATCCTCCAACTGACAGGAGGCCCCGCGTGCAGCGAAGGCTGGACGGAGTCCGGTCCTCAGGCTGAGCCTTCGCAGGGCCACACCGTCGGGGGCCGCGGGGCCCACGGCAACCAGACCGTCTGGAGGCGAGTGTGCGTGCACGCGCCTGGGCCAAGCAGTGCCCGAGACCCCTCCCACGTTGCAGATTTCCACAAGGTGTCCCCCGCCCTGTCCCATCCTGTGGTCACAACGGGAGCCTCGGCCGCCACGCGGTCCACAGCGCCGCACGTGCACCCCTTGCCTCTAGGAAGCCTTGAACATTCATCGGTTTGCTATTTTTTTTGTCCAAACTGAACCCGCAGGACCGGTACACGTTTACTTAAATCAACGTCAGTTGTAAGCCAACGGTTCCCGATACCCTTTAATAAACAAATACAAAGTACTGCCCTTCTACTTTTCACCCTCGGTTTTACGTTCTGTTCCAAGAGCTGGTCAGGGAGCGGAGGGGCAGTCCCTCGGAAAAACAGCCCACAAAGTCGGCGTGAGACACAGCAGGAAAACGCTTAACGGGGTCCCCAGGGCAGCCCTGCTCCAGAGCCCACGGGTGGGGACAGGCGGGTGGACGGACATCAGCGCTGAACCTGCTGCTGGCCGGCAACACAGAGGTCGGCCTGCCCAGGGCGCTGGTGAGCGGCCGCGGACCACAGACAAGGAACAAGGGACGGACGTGAATTTGAAGCTTGACTCGTAAAAACCATCCTGATCGGCTGTCAATGTCCTATGTGCCTGAAATATGAGGTCTACCCCGAATGAGTAAAGTAACCGCATGCCATCGTCAAACCAGGCGGGCACGGGACGCTTTCTAAAGCGCCGGCAGAGTCAGGCTGCTCGCACGGAGCGCTCTCGGGACAGCGTGCGGAGCAGAAGCACACGGCACTTGAAGACACACGTCCCTAAGCGGCAGGGGGAGAGCGTGTGGACAGGACACGGCCCACGTGCCCACTCTTCTCCCGACAAAGCGAGGGACAGGCCCGCCCACACCCGCACCCAAGCGGTGGTGGCACTCAGTGGCTGGGGACCAACGACCCGCATGCATCCCAAACGAGGGTGAGGAATGGGGCTACAGATGGCTGAGAAAAGGCTACACGGGGCTCCTTCACAGGAACGGGGAGGGGGGCGGGGCCGGCAGGTCGAGAGGGGCAGAGGCAGCGTGGCAGCCGGGGCCCTAGGACTCTTCGCCCATCTGGAGCAGGGAGTTGATGGCCGCGTCCCTGTCCCCTCTCTGGGCTTCCAGCACGGAGCGGATCACCTCCCGGTCCATGTTGGGGAACATGTCCTGGATGGCCTTCAGATCCTCCTCGCTGCAGCGGGGCTGGGTGCTCACGGCCGCCGGGGGCAGGGCCACGGGCACCACGCCAGGGCCGCACACGGCAGGCACACCTGCAAGTGAGATGCGGTTGAGGGGCACCCACGATGGTACCGACGCCCACACCGAGCTCCGGCCCACGGCCCCACGCACGACTCCACCGCCCGCGGCCTTCCTCCCCAGCAGGTGCTCGCTATCCCAGAGCCGGGATGCGCCGCTCGAGCTGCGGTCTCTTAAAGTCCCGGATCATACCACAGGGGCCCGCCTGCGGGACCTGAAGGCCACAAAGCAATTCTGCCAGGGAACGGCCGGCACAGGGGGTGGACGGCCCGCTGGTGACCACGGCGCAGGCCGTGCACCAGGCGGGTCCCTCTGCCGCCCACGAGCACGCTAGCGAAACCCGAGAGCCAGGCACGCACCCGCGAGCATTTCTTATCGCACGCCAAGCCGGGAGGAACCGCAGACCCAGCTCTCCAGTCCACTGTCTACAGGATGGATGGAAACACGGGCAGAACAGCGGCGGAGGATTTTCCAGACCAGGGGGCACCTTTCGCCATCTCTTAGGAACTGGCGTCCTTCACGCCCTGGCTCCACGGCCACCGTGCCTCCCAGGTACTACTTTGGCTCAGAAAAACCCGGAAGCAGAGAGAACTTCTGAAAGGCTCTTTCTTAGCACTCCCAGGATCAGCTCCCCCATGGGACCCCCACCCCACCCCTGCAGCTCATGGGTCTCTGCCTGCCGGTGGGGGGGGCGGGTAGCACCTATAGTTAGCCCCCTCCCGTGGGGGCCACAGCTCAAAGGTTCTGCCTACCCTCCGGAAGCAGGGTCCACAGACACACGCGTCACGTACGCGCACACCCATGCACATGAACACCGCAGGTCACACTTGCGCACGCACACACTCGCACACCACACTTCACTCGTCACGCACATGCACACCCTCCTGATGAGGTCAGGGAAGTCTGTGTTCGCAGCAAAGGAGACGCTGCAGCACAAGCTTCACGCAAACAGGGGCGGCGGGTGCAAGTCCTTGTTTGCGGGAAATGCGACTGGGGCCGGTGGCGCCTCGGTCTGAGACGTCCAGGCAGAAACGACTTCCTCTCCTTGGTAACTTCCTGCAACTCCATGTCCCAAAGCTTATCGATGCACGTCAAAAGAGAAGTTCAAAGTCTCCAATTACACAGAAGTCTGGCCTTTCCCAAAATAAACATTTTAGGGCAAACTTGAGCACAAAGTTCTCATTTATACAATGAACTAAGAAACCAGAAAAAGGCCAGCGACACATCTGGTCTCCTGAGAAGGCAGACTTTCCGTTAACCGAATGTGTCCTGGTGCTGCTGGCCGTGTGGGTCCCCGCACGTCCCCCAGAAACACGTGTGAGGTCCCCACCCGGGCACACGTGAACAAGATGGCCGTCGGGAGCAGCGCCCGGGAAAAAAGAGGTACAGGCACAGACCCCAGGGGGGGCCCCGTGACCGCGGAGGCGGAGGCAGAGGCAGCGAGGCAGCCACAGCCCGGGCCGCCTGAGCCCCGGAAGCTAGAGGGGACCACGAGGGTCCCACCCCAGCACCTCTGCTGCCGACTCCCGGGAGCACGGCCCGCCCATGCCTCGACTTTGTGCTCTGGCCTCCAGAAGGGCGAAAAGAGATTCCTGCTGCCTTAGGCTATCGCTGTCTGTGGGACTCTGTTACGGCCGCCCCGGGCACTCATACCTTCGGTGAGCCCCACAAGGTGCCTGTTCGTCCTCCAACCTCCAACGAGGGGCAGTTAAACCATAAGCTCACGCAGACCCTTTAACCGCCACAGGGAAGGGCGCCACCGAGACCCAAGGACAGAGGTCCTCACGCTGACCTCAACGCAAAGCAGGGCTCCCCACGGCACCGTGCTCTGACCCAACTCCCTGCACCGTGCCATCTCAGGTAGAGGCCACCGTGACCCGGGGCTGCCCCGCCTCCCTTCTCTCAGGGAGGGATCGCCGTCCCGCCTGCCCACCTGCTGCCGCCTCTTCCGTTCTGCCTGCTTTTACGGCCATCTACCGCAGGGGCCGGTGAAGTCCAGTCACCGTTGCAGCCAGGAGCGGGAGTCAGCCAACAGCTGACATTAAAGTTTGAAAATTCAAAGGCGTGACAGCTACAATCCAATTGGATTTTGCCGTACAGCCACAAACTGCTACTTTCATAAAAGCGAATGAACACGACACAACGGGAACATCAGGGCATACGGTTCACTCTGCCCCACAGAGCGTGATCTTTCGTGCCGGTAACGCATACGCTAACGTGTTTAGAAATTACGTTTCCATACCTCGTCAACTTCAACTTGCCAATGATCAAGGGAAAAAAATCCTATATTCCACAGACGCATAAAAGATTCAAATGTAAGACCAGACCCTCGTGTTTGGAAGGGCCCCACGAGTCACATGCAGACAGGGCTCAGCCTCCACGCTGCACTACGAGAGCCCAGGGCGGGAGAAGTGGCACGCACCTGTGATGGGCACGTAGCCGACACCTTGCTGGTACACGGTGGGCATCAGGACCACAGGCTGAGGCGGCATCATCACGGCAGCCGGCAGCGCCTAGAACACACCAAGGACGATCACGGGGTCACAGAAGAACACAGCACACACTGAAACCTCCCGTGTGGCCCTGCCCACGTGGATGTCCCAACACTGCCCTGGCGGAAGGTCAGGGCGAGTGGTTCGGCTACAGGGGTTGTTTAGAGCCTCCGATGGAGATGCGATCGGAAGGGAACACGGTTCCGGGAAGCAAGTCAGTACTCTCTGCGTCAGCACCTATAACATTTCCTGACTGCCTCTAAAATCTTAACCGCTCAGCTATCGCGGTCACGATTCTGTGTTTACGTGAACACCCTGTTAAAGTCGCGTAACGAGACGTTTGAGTAAAATCACATCGGTGTTGGGATTCGCTTTCAAACAGCCCAGGGATGAGCAGCGGGGACGAAACACTGCCGGGCTGGGAGACCACCCTCACAGCCCGACCACCCCCGTGCCGCCACACCTGCAGCGGACTTCCTTGAGGCCCAGTGAAAACAAGGACACCACCACTCCCTTGGGGGGACAAAGGCAGTGGCAAGAGCCCAGGCTCCCAGGCCCCTCCGCCCCTGCTTCCCACCCCAAGAGCAGCGGGTTGACGATGGAGCCACACAAGCCAGGGGACCCGAGGGCCGGCAGCTTCCCCCTTAAACGCCGTGTGGCCCTGAGACCCCTCTCTGCCACGGGGCGAGTCTGCCCCCCGGCCACAGGCCGCCGCACAACGCCGCTCCTCCCGCCAAAACACCCGATACCTGCTGGCCAAGGTCCCGTCCCTCAGGGACAAACAGCTCCACTGAGCTTAGCTGCCACTCAGCCTGCCCACACGGCCCATGCCCTCACCGTGTAGGACATGACCAGGTTGATCATGCCCTCCTTGTCGTCACCCTGCCGGCCACTCAGGCTGTACCACTCGTCCTCCACCTTGCCCTGCTTCAGGGACTCGGGAATGGTGACGTGTGTCCAGGCGATGCGGTCGTCCATGGAGAAAGCTCGCTGAGGGAGACACGGGGAGACACAGGGGCCACCACTGCCCTGAGGCCCCGCCCTCACCCAGCGGTCCCGCCCCACAGTGCCACCTCCTACCCGAGGCCCCACCCACAGCCTCACCCTGAAGCCCCGTCCCTGGGCCTGCCTCCTCCAAAGAGTTGTTCCTCTCCCCGCCACCCCAGTATCTGGCCCCTGGCACTGTGCATACTTCAGCCCTGGTCCAGGCAGTGAGGGCACAGTCTGGGGGGGGGGGGGGGGCTGCCCCTCTCTCTGCCTTGTACAGGTCCCCACCAGGGGAAGAGAGGACCCCACGGGGCCCCGCCCTCATTCCTGTAAGGTCAGGAGAGCTGTGGTCAGTGTCTGGAGATGCGTGGTCTCGTCTCTGCCCGCCCTCCCTGGATCCCTTGCAAGTCCAAAGCCCAGCGGGCATGGACGGGGGAAAGGAGGCACTCTCCCTGCTAACCATGCCCTCTGTTCTTCCCCTCCTGTTGCTAAGCAAAGGGAGAGATGGGGTAGGAGGAAGGAACCTGGAAGGAAAAAGAGCCGAGGGCACCACACTGGCGGGGGGAGGGGTCCACCTCTCAGCCCTGCTGCTGCCCAACTCCCTGTGACCTCTCATCCTGCCGACCAGAGCCCCCGGAGCTCCCGGGCCGGGCCGTGGAAGGCTGGGCTGTCCCACACAGAGGCCCAGAGGACCGGGCTCAGGAAGAGCCCCACTGCATCTGATCCCCCTCAGGAACACCCGGGGGGCTGGCAACTTGCCCAAGAACCCCACTCCCACCCAGCATGGGGTCTGACACACTTTACATCCCACCTGGTCATGAAGGCTGGCCTCCACGAGCCTCAGGTTTGGGGACGAGTTTGGCACTTGGGGAAGGGGAGACGCATCAACACCGTCTCCACAGAGTGCCTGGTGTCCCTGTCCCTGGTGATGCTGCTTCTGAATGTAGCTGCATGGGACGTATACTCTCCCCCGCCTCCGAGGACACCCGGGACACCCGTCACAAAGCCACGACGTGCCCTGTGTCGGGGCACACCTGCAGCTCCTGGGCAGCCTCAGTGGCGGGAAGGCAGGGCACCCGTGGCTGTGGCATCGCCGTGTGCGGCCTGCACCTGCCGGGCCCGTGAAGGCGGCAGAACCTCTCACCTCGTCAAAGATCTCCAGGTAGAAGGAGTCCACGCCGGGGGGCACCGTGCACTGGATGACTTTATTCCAGCGAGGGTTCTTGGCGCCATTGTGGGCGGTGGGCGTCTCGTACACTGCATAGCCCAGGCGCAGTCGGCAGTACGGGTCCATGCGGGTCATGCCGTAATTCTTGGCCAGCTTGGCCTGAAACACGACCAATGTTACTAAACAAGCAGCCGCCACCCGAGCGAGAGCTGCACATCCACCTCAGCCTTCCACCCCCCACCTCCTCACTTCCGGCATTTTCCCGGGAGCAGGACGTGGCTGCAATCGTGCCCGTGGGCAACGGGTGCAGCAGGCCACTGGTCAAGTGAAGGGAGCCGCTGGGCCACGCAGGGCAGCTCCTCCGACGTCCCCTCTGAAGAGGCTGATCAGAGCCAAGAGCCACCCTGGAGCCACGGCCCGGCTTCACTTTCTGTCCTCTGTCCACTGCTGCGGGTCATGAACCCCGAGGAGCCCAGCCTTCGGCCAGACAGGCTGCGTTTGCAGGGAGGAGAAAGCATGGACGCGGATGAAGGCGGAAGGCTCCGGGGTACCAGGCGGTCGGTCGGCAAACACTCATTCCAAGTGGGTCCGACTGGACCGTAATGCCTCCACACAGAACCCCACAAGGGAACGTGAGGGAACAGCCCTGGCGGGGGCTGGGCGAAGACCAGGGGAGGAAGGGTGACCACACAGGTAGCGGGAAGCCACGGGCCACGCCTCGAGGCCCAGCGGGCAAAGTGGGAGCCCAAGCCACAAGGGTCTGGGAGGACCGTGTGGAGGGTGCGGACTGGCGGCTCGTGTGTACCTGAGGTGACCCCATCGGCCCTGGGGGCGTGGCCAGAGTTAGTATCTGGGACGCGTGGTCACCATAAAACCCACGGAACTCGTGAGGCCCGACCGTGGCTCTGTCTGCTGTATGTGTGCGTCTCCTCAAAACTGCGTGCAGTGACTTCCCTTGCTTCGTGGTTTTACAGGAAGTCGTGCTGACCAAAACCACTTTAGATCCTGACAGCGCATTTGGCTTTCCTTGGGATCCGTTCAGCAGCCAGGGCCGGCCTGGAGGGGCTGCCAGCCCACCCTCACGCCCTCACCTTCCCGGCAGCCGCGAGGCCATCCACACACAGGAGCCCGTGCCCATGCCCGGCCCGGAGCACGAGCCCGTGAAGCTGTTACTGACTATTCCTGCTCCTTCTGGTAGAACCTGGCAATTGTCGCTACTTTTCACGTCTATCGCTTCACCAGCTATGTTTCAGGAGCACGCCTCAGCAAAGCATGCGTCCATGCAGAGAGTGTGGCACAGCAGCCGGGGCCGGCGCTCCCCACCCGGGACACCCACCTGCACCACGGTGACGCTGAGGCGGCCCACGGCACCCACCGCGCCTCCGTACTGCAGCTGCCGGGCTGCCTGCGCGTCCAGCTGCACCTGCTGCTGCGCGGCCGTGGGCGTGATGCGGAGGAAGTCCTGCGGGAGCTCACCGACGTACACCTTTGGAGAGAGCGCACGCGCGTTAGCGGGGTGGGAGCTCAGCCTCTTCGTCTACGCAGTGAGGGGTCCATGGGTGGAGGGTCTGCAGCCCAAGCGCCCCGAACCACCGCGCTGCCCACGCCCACGGCGGCTGCTCTCTGGCCAGGAGCCCTGTCACTCGGGACAAAGGGGTCGCACGCCGGCCTCCCTGGGGGCTCGCCACCTGCTCTGGCCACTAACCACGGACTCTCCTGCTCACACCGGCTCCCTGGACAGTCTCAGGCCACGTCCAGGTGTCACACACCCTCTGCCTGCATGTCTGTGATCTGCTTTGCCTGCTGCCACCAGGGCGAGCTGGGCCCGTGGGCCGCAACGTGCTCGTTCAAACACGAGCGAGACGAAATTGGAAGCTGGGTTTCTAGTCACAAGGAAAACCCTTGCCTGCAACAGTTCAAGCTCAGCACCGCCCCAGAAGACAGAAGGAAGAGACAAACAAGAGCCCCAGAGACCTCACCCCTCTGCCTCTTGCTGAACCCTATGTCCAAGAGGTGGCCTGGCCTCCCGAGAAGGGCCCGGCTCCCAGATGGGGCAGGGACGCGCCAGGAGGGGGGCTGCGCGGTGGCCCGAAGGTTCCCAGAAGCCAGTTGTCCGTGAAGGGGCAGCGGCTGAAGCGGGAGTCGGTCGCGACATATGGCGGTGCTGGCCCTGGACGAGGCTCTCCTGGCACACACAAGCAGAGGGGGCGGCTGTGTTCCGGGGCCAGCAGAGCAAGGACCCACTGGCTGTTCACCACCCCGAGCAGCCTCACACCGCCGTCTCCCTGGGTTCAGGGTCTGGAATGCCCAGATGAACTACTGGCACAGCCCCTGGGGCCACAGACCCCCTCAGAAGGGAGCAGGGCCTGTCCTCGAAACGGGACACGAGCTGCGGCACAGGGCCGGTGCTGCCTGTGGTGGTCCAGGGTCCTCCTTAGCCGCCCCACGGGGACACCACACGGGACTCTGGACAAGAGCCTCCAAGCAGCATTATTTTCAAGAAATGCCAAGGGAAACCCCCGCGTGTCAGTGAGTTACGGCAGACGGCATTTACTGACGCCAGCCACTAGGGACCACTGCAGCCGTCCGGGTGCTGGATACCCTAAGGCCTCAATTGCTGGAGTTCTGGACTTCCGGATGGACCAGGCATCCGGCAGAATTCCAGAAAGCTCCACACTCGCTGAGCTCACAAGCACCACTGGGGAAGCATTTCTCCCCAAGTGCCTTTTGCTGTTTCATTTCAAAAGTCCCCAGAAAGGTCTAGGTTCCTGTCGGTGTCCCCATCTCAGGCCTGGAGACCACCCAAACCAGGCCCGGAAACCAATGGAAACCAACTCAGGACCCCGGGCCCAGGGACTCCCCCCGGCCACTTCCCCCTTGGCAGCAGTCAGCTGGGTGCCCCGGCAGCTTTTCTCTGCCAAGCAAGAGCACACCTCTCCTGGCTGCACCCCACGCCAGGCCCTCCCACGCTGGGACGTGCAGGAGTGATCTCGGCGCCTGGCGGGGGCAGCATCTCATTTGTTCTCATTCTCTGTGTCTGGACCGGGCAGCCTGGAGGGGCCCTGAGTACTCATTACAGACCAAAGGGAAGGCAGCAGCGCCCGGGAGGCCCAGCGTTGCCAGGTGAGGAGAGCACTGCCTCCCAGGGGGCCTCCCGGCTCACCAGGAGGGCCTAGGGCTCGCCTCGCAAAGAAGGGCGCACGCCCTCCCGGAGGGCCGAGATGCTGTGGCCGGCTTCACGGCTGTGAGACCGATGTCAGTTGCCAGTTGCTGTGGGCAGACGGGAGCCACGTCCCCAGCCGGAGCTCTACCCAGCTGACACCGGGCCGGATGCTGCCTTGCCGACCGTCCGTGGGCCTCGCAGCCTCCGCCCGCAGGGTCTGTGGCTGGTGCCTGCACCCACGGCTGGCAGACAGACTCACGCACGCAGACCACATTCTCGTTTGGTCTGAGAGTAACTGCTCACCCCATGCCACATACCGCAGCTCGGAGGACCCAGCAGGGTGGGCTGTGGACCACACACGCATACGCAGGGATGGTGGTGACAGCGTGCTGCTCAGGCATGGGGATCGTATGTCTATCTCCTTCGTCCCATCATCAGTACAGGACTTCCAGAACTCATCTGGGCTTAAGGAGAACACTCTGCTTTTTAATTGGGGGTGGGGGAGGATAAAATTGTATCAAAGGCCAAAGACATAGTATTCTTTTCCAACAAGGTTTTAACGATAAAACTATAAATGTGAGACAAGGATTTTTATCACATGAATTAATAGCACAAACAAAACACGGGAAGGGAGAGAAGTGGACCCCATGAGCACTGACAGGCTGGGGGACACCAGGTTCCTGAGAAGCCCGGAGGACATCGTGTCCCGTGGTCTTCTCCCACCCTAGGGACGCATTACAGAATCCCTGAGTGGCAGGCCTTAGGCTGTCACAGTCCCCAGAACAAGCAAAGTCTGAGATGGCCCTGGAGCGCAGGCCACAGAGGACCTATGGCAGCTGGATGCCACATGGGGCCCTAGCCGGAACCTGAGCCCAGGAGGGACGGGGCGAGAAACGTGGGGTGTCCAAATCAAACCTGCAGTGGCAGTCACGTACCAAAGCCAAAGCCAGGTCTCTGGCTGTGACCAGTGGACCTTGGTGACACGAGGTGCAGATATACTGTCTATGAGAGCACGCTACATCTCTCCGCACCGTCTGCAACTGATCCATAACTCTAAAATTTCAGGTTTATTAGAAAAAATTCCAATTTAACATAACAAGGAAGAAAGAGGAAGGACACCGTGCTTCACTTCCTACAAAGTAAAAATCTTACAAAATCTTGGTCATGCACCTGCTGCCCAGGAGCTACCAGACAGGCCTGCCCGCTGTCGCAGCCCAAGTTCGTCCGAGCGAGCAGGTTCCACCACCTTAACCAGTCCCTGCTCATGACAAAATGGTGACGCGTCAGGTGTCCCACACATGTCCAGGCGCCGACATGAACCCTCCTGCCCCAATGACAGTCTGCAAAGGCCACGGTAACACCTGTATTACTGACACGTATTAAATTTTCAGGACCGATTTTTGCCACATTGTGATGGAGGAAAGGTCACGTAAAAACACATGCTTTATCCTGGCTCCCAGCCTGGAGGGAAGAGAGAACGATCACTCCTGCTACAACGTAAATAACAGATCACATCTGAAAACGTAACCTGGCTCACATTTACAGGCTGAACACATGGAGTCCCGACCCAGGCCTGGGGCAGGCGGTCTCTCAAGGAGCGCTGCAGAACCACTTCTTGCCCTTCGTCAAGTCTAGGGCTGCAGACACACCGTCTAGGGCTCCTGTCCCGTGCGCCCACTCGTGCTCTACGTACAAACAGGACTCTTCAGTTAATGTGGGGCTAAGAACGACTCAAGTTTTTACGTTAAAAGTTAGGTTAAAAAATTGGGGCGCCTGGGTGGCGCAGTCGGTTAAGCGTCCGACTTCAGCCAGGTCACGATCTCGCGGTCTGTGAGTTCGAGCCCCGCGTCAGGCTCTGGGCTGATGGCTCAGAGCCTGGACCCTGTTTCCGATTCTGTGTCTCCCTCTCTCTCTGCTCCTCCCCCGTTCATGCGCTGTCTCTCTCTGTCCCAAAAATAAATAAACGTTGAAAAAAAAAATTAAAAAAAAAAAAAAAAGTTAGGTTAAAAACTAAAAAGCCATTGACACTTCACTTGGTATCCGTTTTTGCTGAGCAACCTTTAATGTAACTTATTTATTCACGTCAAATTACGCATACTCGTTAGCTATTCATGCAAATGTAGTACCGACATACCCAAGAATTTAAAAATTCATTCAACTGTTACTTTTCCAGTGAAGGTAAAACATCTGGAAATTTTTATTTTTTTATTTTTTAACGTTTATTTATTTCTGAGACACAGAGAGACAGAACATGAACAGGGGAGGAGCAGAGAGAGAGGGAGACACAGAATCCGAAAGAGGCTCCAGGCTCTGAGCTGTCAGCACAGAGCCCGACGCGGGGCTCGAATTCACAGACCGCGAGATCGTGACCTGAGCCGAAGTCGGCCACTTAACCGACTGAGCCACCCAGGCGCCCCAAAACATCTGGAAAATTTTTAATGAACTTTTAACTTTCGCGTGGTGTGAGAAAGTACTTCCTAATCCACTGCTGGATGTTCTTTTTGGCGCCTCGGCTCGGTGGCAGGACAGAGAGATCCTGTGGCACGAAAACTAACATGAGAGCAGCTGCCACGAGGCACAGCGCCTGCGTCCCCCACCGAGTCCAGGGCAACACGACGCCCAACAAAACCGCGGCGACGTGCGGGCCGTCAGCCACGCTGAGGCCTTGGGTTCCTTCCGCACCCTCCGGGGGCTGGCATCCGCCGTGAAGACGCACTCAGGCCTCCGGACCCCACACCATGACCCAGAGGGGACCCCACACAAAGGCCTCCGTGGTCCCTGGCTCATCCCACAGCTCTCGTTCCACATCACTCACAACTGGAACTGAGGCCAAAGGGGATGGAGGAATGTGACCTCACAGAAACAGAAGCCCATGTGGCCAAGAACCGCAGGGGTGCCAAGGGCCTGGCGGCGAAGTCAGGTGCTCACGGGACAAGGACCCCCAACCTCGGGATGGTGTCTGGTGGGCCAGGGGCCCTGGAGCCTCCCCGTGGTCCTGGGGGCCTGTCCTGCTGCAGCCTATCACACCCTGTGGCCTGTCCCCCCAAGTGACCGCATGGGGGGTGGCTCTGACCCCAGCCTGGCCGCTGACTGAGTCCCCACTGCAGGGGGCCGAGGCGCTGGCCCCAACGTCCCAAGGGAGGGAGCCTGGGCAGCGAGGAGCCAGGCCTGCCGTGTCTCTCACTGAGCCCCGCCTGGCATCCAACGGCAGAGTGTGACGCGGGTGGGCTGGTTGGACGAGGGTGGCGGTGTGTGGGTGGCACAGAGGCAGAGAAGCAGAGTCTGTCTGCTCTGAAGGCAGAGAGGCAGGGCTTCCTAAGGGGACAGAGGGGAGGCGAGGTCATCCAAATGTTCCAGCCTGAGTGCTGTGCAGGGTGGAACCACTTCCATACGGGAAGGGGGGGGGGGGGGGGATGCAGGGGAAGGTGTGAGGGAAGCAGGGGCTGCCTGGCGCTGTCTGGAACCTTCTGGGGAGAAGGCAAGGAGCGGCAGGACACACAGCTGTGGAGTTCAGGAAGGAGACCTAGGAGGAGGGAGGAGGCAGGCATCCACTATGGTGTTGGGGACCCGAAGCCAGGGTCCCCAAGTGAGCGAGGACACGCAGAAAAGGGGGAGGGGCGCCTGGGGGGGGCTCAGCCGGTTGGGCATCCAACTCTTGATTTCAGCTCAGGTCACAATCTCATGGTTCACAGGTTGGAGCCCCGCGTCGGGCTCTGGGTAGACAGCGCGGAACCTGCTTGGAATTCTCTCTCTCTGCCCCTTCCCTTCCTCCTCTCTCAAAATAAACAAATAAACCTTTAAAAACAATTTAAAAAAAGAAAAGAGAAGGAGCTGGTGCAAGGACAGTACAGGTAGAGACAGTGGCCTCAGAGCAGGGAGAGGCTGCTGTCCGCTGGCTCATGGGTGACGACCGTGCCCAGAGTGCCTGAGAACTCAGCCGGGGGAGCCTCTGAACCCTGAGTGCACCGCTGCCGTGCCCCTGTTCGGAACGCCCTCCGCCCACGGTCCCCCAAAGCTCAGGCGGCCTCCGGGGGCCTCCTGCCCTCAGCTCACGCAGCGGCCCTCCCAGGGTCCATAGCCCTGCACCAGCAGCCCCTCGGCCCCCACAGCGTCGGGGCAGAGCGGAGGGAGGTGTGGGGGACGGTAAATGGTGCCCACAAAAGGGCACAGACGGCCGTGGGGAAGTGCGGGGTTCCTCGAGAAGCGGAAATGAAGTTGCGGGAACCTAGCAGCTCACTCGTTGAGGTGCTTCCTGCGGGTTGGGCCCGGGCCAGGCTGCATTCATGCCACAGTCCATCCTCGCGCGAGTCGGGTGACCAGGCGCAGAGACGCCAGACAACTGGCCCACAGTCAGAGCTCAGTGTCGCTGAGCGAACCGGACTGAGACCTCGGGGCCCACAGTGCTGACCCAGGACAGGGTTGGGGGGATGGGAGGAGGGCCCTGGAAATGCGGGGGCGGGGGGCGGCGGCCGATGCCAGGGGAAGGACGGCGCGTGTGGACCTGGACGACAGTCAGGCCAGAGCCCTGCGCAGGCGAGAAGAGGGGCGGCGGGTGGCATTTCAAAACCAAACCCGGGACAGCCAGCCTCCAGCGGAAATTCTCAAAGCAAAACAAAGTGGCCCGGAGGTCTGAGGAACAGGAAGAGGAAACAGCGACGGCATATGTAACAAAATTGCACCCCTGTTGGGAAGACGTCCCTCAGGGTAACGTCCTGATCAGGAGGCGGGTAAATATAACTGACTGCAGACCCCGGTAAGTCTGCATGTTAAAGCTTCTACGATAACCACGAAAAGGGCAGAAAAGAAGAAAAAACTGGATTTCAAAAACTGTATTTAATCAACCCAAAAGAAGGAGAAAAAAAAAAAATGGACAAACATACGTGCAAAGGAAAACATCCGAAAAGAACATGTGTATAACTATATAAAATTACTTAACATGTTTCACTTAAAAAACAAAGACACTTCTTAGATTTGACTTTAAAAATCTACATACTGTTGACGATAAACCAATCTTAAATATAAATGTGCAGAAAGATGTCAAGTCAAAGAATGGGAAAAAAACACAAAAAACCCTAAGGCAAACATTCCCACGCTAACATCAGACAAAATAAGAAAGGTTCTGTGCAGCCAGTAAGGTCACCGCACCCCAACAAGGTGTGACCTACGGAAAGGTCCAGAATTCCGACCCTGGATGCAGCAGCCTCAGGCCAGAGCAGAGAGAAACGGGCTGCCCACCAGCCGTAGGACCCGGGCCAGCAGGGAGGGGCTGGCAGGGCAGGTGGGTCCACTGGAGCAGAAGAAGGCGTGCCCCGGCAGACAGTGTGAGCAGGAGGCCCGTGGGCTCGCCATGGTGCCCAGAAAAGAAACGCCAAACACGAGCCTGAAGAGAAAACCACTCTTCCCTGCGAATCCCGGAAGTTCCCGAGCAAGAACGGAGCCTGATCCAGCCTTTGCTGTACAACTGTGTTTCAGGACACACAGTCCCAGTTAATCACCACAGAATACAGGACAAAATACAAACACCACCCTCTGCCATCCCTGATGAAGTCACTGGTTCAGCAATAATTATCAGTATCTGCACACTGCTATCTACATTTGCGACTTCTTTGCATTTACTTATATGATTACATGTTCGTTTGTCTACGTTTATGTGCAAGTGAGAACGTTCTCACCACGTTATCTTTCAAAAACAATCGTTGTCAATGAGGCTGATGAGGACCTGCAGGGCCTCAAGTCACTGGAACACCACCTAGCAGACCACCTTGGCTCAGGAGGGACGGGGGTATTCAAGGGGAGGGCGGTGGGCTCAGCCCAAACCTGCTGACTGATCAGCCCCTCTAGAAGGATGACCAGGGGTCGTGCTCAGCCAGGGCCCCATCAGCCTGAGCTCCGCGGGGGCCACCCACACATCTGTGAGGGAGCCCAAAAAAGTTGATGCTGCCTCTGACTGAGCCTTGATCCCCATCCCCATGAGCTGATGGCACCACCGAGTGAACTCCCCTGAGTTCTAACAAGGCAGGGGGCCCATCAGGTGCCTCTCAAGAGTCTGTGCACTGGACAGAAACCCTGGAAAGAAAAAGGTTGTCGTTACAGGAATACCAGCACTGTTACCAGTGGGGCAAACAGCACGGGTCAGGGGCATCGCTCAGCTGAGGCTCCGGGAAGAAACCAGCCTGGACAGACAAATGCCAAAGACCCCTCTCAGCCCCACTGAAGGGACAAGGCAGAGCAGGGGCAACCCGGAGGAGCTAACCCTGCCCTGTCCTGGCCCCGCCCCGCCCGCCCCTCAGGCTTCCCTGAGCAAGGACACAGGAACCCCACGCCCCAGGCAGGCTACCCTGGGGTGGGGGGGGGACTCTGCGGGAGGCGGTGGTCCCGGTGGTCGGACTTCAGAGTACCCCCAGTGAGTCCAGGCTCTGGGTCCCCTGGAGTGCTGGTGCAGCACGCTGGGATGGGGCCCGCCAGCATAGGGCTAACGTTCGGGACCCGGCACCCCAGCACTGACAAATGCCCACCACCAGCTGGGACGGCAGCTGCCTTCGGTTCACGACCCGGCATCCGTGTTAGTCCCGTTCCTCCACAGGGAGTGGGGCTCGATCAAGTCCGTGCGCCCTGGCTAGAGGAGAGCCACCAGACCCTTAACAACTGCCACCGCCTGCCGGTGAGCCTGGAGGGGAGCGGCGGGCTGCGTGCCAGGCACCAGCTGTGAGAGCAGGTTTACACTGTAGCGACCGGATGAAGTCCAAGCAGCAAACCCATTCGCTGCCCGCGGGCCTTGTGTCTGGAGAAGCACCCTGGCCGTGCCCGCTGCCCTCGGTGCCGCAGGCGCCCACCCTCTCTCCCTCCGGGCCCACCTGCTTCCCAGCCCCAGCCCCACAACGCCAGCTCCTCCCTCAGGTGTCAGGGTTTAGTGGCACCTCCCACAAGAACCCTACCCGCCCCAACCCCGACGGCGACAGGCCACCTGGAGTCAAGACGCACAGCTCTGAGTGCGTGGCTCGTCTGCATGCTTATGACCCGTTTGTTTCCCGTGCTGCGCCGGAAGAACCTGACGGCGGGCATACCTGGCCGCCCCGAACATCACGAGCAACGTCACGGCTGAGTGCGTCACTGGCACTCAAGACCCCAGCCCCTGCTGACACCTCCCTGGAGCCCCCCAGCGGCTCTGGCCCACACGTAACGTTACTGCACGTGGACAAGCCGTGTGCTGCACACCCACACGCGGATGCAGGCCACACAAGTGTCACACATGCCAGGAGACAGCGCACACCGAGGAAGTCAGACCAGGAACCCTGGGAGGGCACAGACCCCATACGTGTGAGCACTGACACTCCTACTCGCTCGCTATGGGGTGACGGGGCTTCCACTGTGTGCTGTCACCGCGCTGAATGTCCCCTCGGTACTGGGACGCGCTCCCCTTCCCTGGCTGCTCCCCTCACACAGGACACCGAGCCCAGCTTTGTATGTGTTTACACTCAGTCTCGTGCCACCAGTGAAGTTCCGCACAAGTTCCCAAGAGGGAAAGGAGCTCCAGGAGGCTGGGGACACGTGACAGGCCAGGAGCCCACTGCTCCTGGGAGGAGGATGTGGGAAGAGAGACAAGCTGCTGATTTGGTCCCTTGCTTCTCGGATCACCCAGTTGCATAAAATGGGAACCTGCTGGCAGTGAGCCCGCCCGCGGTAAGTCACTGAAGACGGAAAGATGGACACACTGCGAGGAGGGGCCCAGAACTCCCTCACAGGCTCTGGACGCTTCCACACTCAGGTCTGATACGCGTCTCGACCTAAAGCGGGCTTCTAACAAAACCTGGTTTTCCTTTCAAGCTCGGGAACAACGTTCTGAGAAGATTGTCCTCTAGTGTGCACAAACAGGATTCATCCACGTCCCCTCTGAACCACGAGAAGCCCTGCTACCTGGGAGCCTACACGCAGGAGCTGACTTAACTGAAAGCACATGAAGGTATCCCATCAGAGGAACCTTTTTCCTACTCAAAAGGGCCAAAACAGCCCTCTACTGTCCGTGATAAAAACCTCCCCGTTTGTGACAACCTGTCCCTGATGCAGTCTGAATGAGCTGCTGGGAAGCCGCCTCACCCTGGAGCCATGCTGAGCCAGTCTACACTTGCTCTCCTGCAACAGCCCAATGAGCTTTGGGGACCAGACAGGAGCCCTCAGAACGAGAACTGGGAAGGTCCCTCCCAGGTCCTCGGTTCCCACCCTCTCATTTGCAAAACAAAGAAAAAATAAACAACCACAGGGTTCGAGAAGTGGCCTCTGACCCGGGAAGCGGCTTGTGAACCTCACACTGCCTGGGAGAAGTGCAGGGACCATCTGGGGTTCAGGGTCCTCCTCTACAGACAGACAGTCTGGAGGCGCCTCCTTCATGTGAGGACCATCCGGGGTGCGAGGGACCTCCTCTACCCGGGGTGCGGGGTGGCACCCACCGGGGTGCGGGGGGCCTTCTCCGTCAGGGGGACCCAGCCGGGTGCAGGCGGCCTCCCCCGTCCAGGAGAACCCACCGAGAGTGCGGGGCGGGGGGCCTGCTCCGCCCGGGGTGCGGGGCCTCCCCCGTTCCGGGCCGGCCCCGCCGCGCTGCCGCCCCGCCCGGAGCCCGTCGTCGGGCCCTCCCAGAGGCTCCGGAGACTGCCGCTCCCCGCTCCCCGTCCCCCGCCCGGACCCTCACCGGCCCGCGCTGCGTGCTGACGGTGGTCGCCATGGTGCTACGCGGCCTCCGCCTCGCCCACCGGGAGCGGACGCGCCCGCAACCCTCGGCGCCGGAGTCTGCGACGCCGACTGCTGTCCCCGCGAGGCCGCCGCCGCCGCCGCCTCGGTCAGCTGACGGCCGGCCCCGCCCCCGCACCGCCCACTGCGCAGGCGCCGAGTCCGCCCCAACCCTTCCGGCGCCGCACGCACGCACGCACGCACGCGCGCTCCCGGCAGGCGCCTGCGTAGCTGATCTCTCCGGGCCGCAGCCCCGCGACATGGCTCCCGAGCTAGCCGTGTGCGCATGCACGCCGGCCGGTTGCGCCGATCACGTGGCTGGCGGAGGCCTCGCAGGGCGCGCGGCTCTGCTGCAGTGGAGCGGAGGGGCAGCCAGGGGCTGGGGGGGGGGGGGGGGGTGACTTCTGGATTCTCCACCTCGGAGCCTCCGAGCGGAGCGGAGGCAAAGCGACCGGGTAGCCCTGCAGCTGCCCCAAATTCTCGGGGCGGGGGAGCCCTTACACGCAGATGTGTTGGCGCAACGGGGGCGAGGGAGCTGCTGGGGCGCGGCCGTCCTCGGAGATCCAGTCGCGGTGCCCGCTGTCGCGCGAGGGCCGGTGCACCGGCCACTCGCTACCACCGGGCGCGGCGAGGCTGCGGCCGCCTTAGTCGTGTGCGACCGCACGCACGCCCTCAGGGCCAGGACGGCTTCCCAGCCCCCTCCCGTGCCTTCCCCGCGTCCGCTTCTGGGATCACCTGCGGCGCTCTAGCCTCCCCTGGCCTCTCCGTCCAGACCAGAAGTCGGAACACAGAATTAATTACCTCTGCCCCCTGACAGCTTCAGAACCAGAGCAGAAACCCGCTTCCTCACACCTTCTGCATCATTACCTGCAGAAACCCAGTCCTTCGTGATGTTCTCCTTAGTTGCAACCGGTAATCACTCCAACTTGGTACACTTGACCTGGACTGTCCTCTCCCGCTGTGCACACTCACCAGGGCTGTCACAAGTGGCTGACCCACTCACTACGTAGTCTGTGCAGTCACCATATATGCCACACCAACTGGGAGTCTTCCGCCACCGGACTACCCATATATGTACCCTCCACTTGGACTGCGTCCCATGGCACCACTGGTGACAATTTGAGGAATTGGGATGCCAGTGCATGACACACATCCCCAGCGCTCAAGTTCCCCTTGGCAGGGATTTTATCCATGTGCTCATCAAATAGATGAACAACTCAATCCTAGAATCCCATTTTGAGAGTGTTTTCCGAGGCCACTTCTGGTAGCAATTACTGTATCAGTCAGTGTCCCAGCAAGAAACAGATGGCATGCTCAGAAAGATAATTGGAGGGATTTTAATAAATGAACTAGTTACAAAAGAGAGGCAGAGTTAAGTGAAGGAGTGAGTCATGGTGAGGGAGCCCTAAGCAGGGAAAGAGGCTTCCTTGGCAGAAGGTGTGGCTTTTGCACAGGAATGAAGTCCTCTGAACCCCAGGCCTGGGGGAGGGGTCTGGGGAAATAAATACTCTGACCTCTTCACTTCCCCCCACACTCATCTCCTGGTGCCCCCCATTAACCCAACCTGTGGAGGTCAACTTCCTGGAGCACCAAAAAAATCAGAGAAAGGTGGAGACTGTCCTACACGTGCATCTAAATATCAGCACTAACCAGAGGATGGAGTTTTGTCAAGTAGAAAAGACTTAGAAATAAAACCTTTTAAAGATTGTTAAACACAAATTATAAAACTTTATTGAAAGATATTAAAGAATACCTGAATAGGTTAAGTACTATATACCACATTCATGGATAGGAGTGCTCAGTACCAGAAATCTGTCAATTCTCCCTCAAATTGCCCTACAAAAGAAATTCTCATTAAAATCCCAAAAGAGTGTTTTCAAAAGAAATTTAACAAGCTGATTCTAAAATGTGTATGGAAGAACAAAAGCTGAATAATAGCCAGAACATTCTAGAAGAAGGAAGAAAAGGAGGAAGAGATGGAAAGGAACTGTCCTATGAGATGTCAAAATGTATTGTAAAACTAGCAATTGAGGTTTTGATGTTGATACGGGGATAGACAGATTCATTGATGGAACAGAATATGGAAATGGTTTACAAGCGTGCTGTCCTGGCTGAACAGTTGGGAAAGGAAACCTTTTTCAATAAATTTATTAAAACAATTGGCTGTACTTGGGAAACATTTAAATTGGACCCCTATCTCATGCCAAACAAAAAAGCAATTCCTGGCTTTGATGGAATTGATCCAGTAGACAGCAGAGGACTCCAACATCTATGTCATGTTTGCAAAGGATAAAGTCAGGACAAGCCATCACCTGGGCTCTGATCCGTCTAGGGAAATTTGAGCAAGAGTGAAGGAGTTGGGAGGTGGTGTGGACAGTGAGAGGGGGGCTACTTAGGAAATCAAACGTGAGACCAAGGTGGTCAGCAGGCCAAGCAAGCTGACAATCAGGATACGGACTAGATGTCCTTGAGAAGGGCACAGGGTGCTGGTGGGTGGAAATAATGAGAGTGAGGTGGGAAAGGGGGTTTTCAAACCTGGAGTGGGGCTTTAGGTGGAATTAATGAGCCGCCGTCATGGGGCTTTAGTGAGTGGAGCAGGGGCCACAGAACTGGGCAGAGAACGTGCCTGGTGCAGGGGAAGCAAAGGCAGACTATTCCTGGGCTAAGTGTAGGTGGTACAGGGAACTCTAACTTATTTTTTTTTTTAATTTTTTTTTCAACGTTTATTTATTTTTGGGACAGAGAGAGACAGAGCATGAACGGGGGAGGGGCAGAGAGAGAGGGAGACACAGAATCGGAAACAGGCTCCAGGCTCCGAGCCATCAGCCCAGAGCCTGATGCGGGGCTCGAACTCCCGGACCGCGAGATCGTGACCTGGCTGAAGTCGGACGCTTAACCGACTGCGCCACCCAGGCACCCCGGAACTCTAACTTATTAAACACTGGTTCCTTTGACTGATTGCTTGCGGTGTCTCAGAGATCCAGTGCTGACATTCTGAGCCCTGCCGCTGTGTCCCCTGAGTAGTGTCACTGCCTGTGACTGTGGGACCCAAGAAATTTCACAAAAATCCCCTACCCCTGGACAAGCAGAGCAAGACTGACTCCATTTTGTGCTACACCCACCATCTCATGTATAACCCCCCTATGACCTAAGACACTCCCCCACCCTAGTCGAGCCGCTGAGCACACCCTTACTGGAAACCGGCTCATTTAGGAATGCGGAACCCCTAACCGCCAAAAAATGTAAACCCCGCCTTTTGCTCGCCAAACTTGCGCGCCAATTCTGACCAGAGTGATAGGCTAGTTCAAACAGTTAGTGTAGGGTAAATTGTAATTCAATTGGCCACCTGCGTGTGGACTGACATGAATGTGCAACTTTTTGTGTGTGTTACAATCTCATTGGCCACTGGCCCCCAAAAAACTGCTATGCCCCTTAACCTAGGGGTCCAAGTCCGTGCTCCGCTGTGTCGGGTATACTTGGGCCCAAGCTCGAGCTTGCACATAAACCCTCGTGCGTTTGCATCGGTATCGGCTCCTTGGTGGTCTCTTGGATTCGAAATCGGGGGCATTACAGTGACATCAGTGCTGCCAGTCCATTTCCACATTGTCACGGGATTCCACTCTCCTGACCTCTCCGTCCAGGTTCCAATGGCGCACACAGGTCTCAGTATCCATGGTGTTCATGGGGTGCCCTAATGTACCTGGGAGCCCCACACAGGCTTTCTGTATGTCTTGGGTGGGGTTCTTGAGACATAATGTCAGAATAACATTTTGAGTGCTCAGTCTCTACCCTATTGTTCTGTACATTTCCCATCTATTGTCTCGTTAATTTCCAAAACAATCTTTTGGAGGACATGTTTTTCTTATCTGTGTGGAAGGTCAGGATAACAAGTGAAGGATGAAAACGTTTACAATGTCTTCCACCAGCAACTAACTAGGGCCTGCAACATATAAATACCTCCCGTAAGTCACCGAATCCCATGAAACGAAAAGGGAGACCAGAGAGATAAGCCCTGAATGAACTGGAAGCCCCAAGCTTGGACAGGCCCCGTGGAGCGCTCAGCTCACTGCCGGCAAGAGAAACAACGTGACCTTGGCCAGAAGAGCCACGATTCGCGATTAGCGAGGAGGGGCCGCAGGTCCAGCTGAGGATTGGGTCGGGAAGCTCCTGCCTGGCTGCCGGGAGCGGCAGCGCACACTGGTGGAGGCTCCCTGAAGGGGCAGAGCAGCCGAGCTCAGGAAACGCTGCCCGTGAGCCGTCCCCGGAGGACGTGTTCTGGAAACCCTCACGCTGACCCACAAGCGAACCCGCCCGGGCTGTCTGTTGCACGGCTGTGTGGCAGAAGTTGGCAACCTCATCGTGCACCTTTGGAAGAACAAATAAACAAAATATGAAGGAAATACACATAGGATAGTACGCGATAGGGACAGACAATAAAGTCGGCGTCCACAGAACAGCTTGTGTGCGCTTCGTAAATCCACTCAAATGTTGTAAGCAGCACTTTTAAGACACTAGCCAGGGCAGCGGTCCTGGTGACACAGGAAACAAGGTGATCCCCGTGACTGCCTCAGCTCACCGCGGAGAGAGCTTCCGGTCTGCCCGGCAGGGAGGGGCAGCCGGGCAGAGACCAGAGGCAGCCAGGAGACCGGGCACTGGTGCTGTGGGGTGCAGGGGGCGGGGGCCCCACACAGAGAAAGAGCGATGGTGTCTGTAGAGAACCGCCCGACAGATCAGCGAACACATGGGGTAAAGCTGCCCAAGGCTGCGGAAAGAACCACTTGTAAGAACTACGGAGTAATACCACCAGCCCCCCTGGAGCCTGGACCACTCCTATTCCCACCAGTCGGAGCAAAACTCACATGACGGACAGGACACTGAGTGGACCACCCAGCATGGTCTGCCTTAACACCTCCAGGGATAAAGGCGATCGTTTTTAAATGACAAAGAGACAGACATATCAAGAGGACCTAAAGATCCTAAGAGTTTATACACCCAGTTACAGGGCGTCAGAACACTTAGAACAAAACATGACCGCAAGGAGAGCTGGGGGGGTCCCACGCCCTCCCTCAACGTTCAGCAGGATGGAGGGGAACTTAGTAAGAGTGCAAAAGACCCAAACGACACGGTCAAACAGATGGTGGACATTTTCAGAAAACTCCAACAACAGCAAAACACAGTTTTAAGTGCTCACTGAACACTTACCAACACAGACCATATTTGAAGCCGGGAAACAGTCTAAAAGATTCAAATCATACAAATTATATTCTTTGACCAAAAGAGAATTAAATTGGAAATCGATATTAAAAATATATCTAGAAAAACCCCCCAATACCTGGAAACTGAAGAGCCCATGTATCAAAGAAGATATTAAAAGGAAGGGTAGTGTTTTGAACTGAGTGAAGATTAAAAACAACACACTATGTTTTGTGGGATACAGCTAACATAGTACGTGGGGAAAATCCATGCCTATGTTAGAGAAGAAGGAAGGCTGAAATCACTGACATCAGCTGTATTTTTTTTTTAAATTTTTTAACGTTTATTTAATTTTGAGACACAGAGAGACAGAGTGCCAGCAGGGGAGGGGCAGAGAGAGAGGGAGACACAGAATCCGAAGCAGGCTCCAGGCTCCGAGCTGTCGGCACAGAGCCCGACACGGGGCTCGAACCCACGAACGGTGAGATCATGACCTGAGCCAAAGTCGGATGTCCAACAGACTGAGCCACCCAGGCGCCCCATCAGCTTTCCCCTTTAGACGTGAGAAAAAGAAGAGTGAATTAAATTCTAAGTAAGCAGGGAACAAGGGAAAAATAAAGTCGTTAAATAAATCAATGGCATAGAAAACAGAAAGACCACAGAGAAAAGCAGTAGGAACAAAAGCTAATCTTTCTAGAACACCAATAACATTGATCAACCTCTGGGCAGACTGATAAGGAGAAACAGAGAGAAGACACAAATTGCCAATCCCAGGAATGAGAAAGTTGGCATCGCTACAAATTCTACACATACCAGAAGAATAATAAAGGGCCGAAGCAATCCTGAGAAGGAACAAAGCAGGAGGCACCACACTCCCAGATCTCAAACGATCCTACGAATCTATAGTCATCCACACAGTACGGTGCTGGCACAAAACCAGACACAGGGGCCAGTGGAACAGAACAGAGAGCCCAGAAGTAAAAACCCACACTTACAGGGTCTATTCATCTATGACAAGCAGGCGATCATACACAGCGGGGAGAGGACAGTCTCTTCAGTAAATGGAGCTGGGAAAACTGGACAGCCACATGCAAAAGAATGAAACTGGACCACCTTCTCACACCTTACACGAAAAAAAGTCCAAAATGGATTAAAGATTTAAGCATAAGACCTAAAGCCATAGAATTCCTAAAAGAAAATAGAGGCCGTACGGGGCGCCTGGTTGGCTCAGTCGGTTAAGCGTCCGACTCCAGCTCAGGTCATGATGAGTTCGAGCCCCACGTTGGGCTCTGGGCTGACAGCTCAGAGCCTGGAACCTGCTTCATATTCTGTGTCTCCCTGTCTCTCTACCCCTCCCCTACTCGTGCTCTGTCTCTCTCTGTCTCAAAAATAAATAAAAACATTAAAAAATTTTTTTTTGGAAAATAGAGGTAGTAAACTCTTGGACATCAGTTCCAGCATCAGTTCCACGTCTCCTCAGGCAAGGACAACACAAACGAAATAGCAGGGCTACGTCAAACCAAAGGCCTCTGCACAGCAAAGGAAAACCATCAACACAATGAAAAGGCAATCTACTGAATGGGGGATGATATTTGCAAATTATATGTCCCACGAGGGGTTACTATTTAAAATATATAAAGAATTCATACACCTCAACATCAAAACAGACGATCCAACTGGAAAATGAGCAGAGGACCCGAGTAAACACTTTTCCAAAGAACACTTCCAGATGTCCAGCAGACACGTGAAAAGATGCTCAACATCACTCGTCATCAGGGAAATACAAGGCAAAACCACTGTGAGACGTCACCTGACACCTGTCAGAATGACTCGTGTCAAAAAGACAAGAACTAGGTGTTGGCGAGGACGTGAAGGGGGAGTCCTCCAAAATAAATAATAAAGCATTAAAAAAAGTTAACAAAAGGATGAGATCTGGCCCTTTGCATCAGTGGCCCCAGAGAGTATTATGCTAAGTGAAAGAAATCAGAGAAAGACAAATACTATACGATTTCACTTACACGTGGAACCTAAAAACAAAACAAATGAACAAACAAAACAGGAACAGATTCATAGATACAGAGCACAGTCTGGTGGCTTCCACGGGTGGGGACGTAATGCATGGCATAGGAAAGACAGTCATAACTCTGTGTGACAACAGGTGGTAGCTGCACTTTACTGTGGTGACAGCATCGTATGCAACTGTCAGATCGCTATGTTGTGCATCCGAAACTAGTACGATATTATCTGTCAACGATGCTTCCATTTATTGGTTTATTTATTTACTTTTAAATGTTTATTTATATTTGAGAGAGAGAGAGAGAGACAGAGCACGAGCGGGGGAGGGACAGAGAGAGAGGGAGACACAGAATCCGAAGCAAGTCTAGGCTCTGAGCTGTCAGCACAGAGCACTATGTGGGGCTCGAACACATGAACTGGGAGATCCTGACCTGAGCCGAAGTTGGACGCTTAACCAACTGAGCTACCCAGGCACTTAACTATGCTTCAATTTAAAAAAAGAACAATGAGGGAATGTTGTGAACGACTTCACTTGAGTTACATGAAAGAGAACGTAATGGAAAAAATCCTTAAGAGACAAGCATCATCAGAGCTCGCTGGGGAAAAAACATAACGCAAGCAGTTCTTTATTAAAGAAGTTAAAAGCCTTTCCACGAAGAAAACTCCAGACTGAAATGGCTTTGCTGGCGAATTCTACAAATATCTGAGAAAGGAATAATCTCAATGCCACACAAACTCCTCCAGAAAACAGAAGAAGCGCTGCTCGGCTGATTCTGTGAGGCCAGCATCATGGTGGCACTGAAACCAGATGGAGACATCCCAGGAAAACTCAAACCAGCATCCCTTGCGACCAAGACGCAGAATTCTTAACAAAATGTTTAGTAAATTGAACCGGCCCACTTGTAGAAAGGATGATACATCGTGACAACATGGCTTTTATCCCAGGAACACAAGGGTGGTTTAACATCAGGAAACCGTCCTGTGAAGTACCTTCCTGTATTCATAGACTGAAAAAGAAACGCCAGATGAGCATCCGAGTAGTCAGAAAAAGTGTCTGACAAAACCCCAAATCCATCGTAGATGTTAACTTTCTGCAAGACAGGAGTAGGGGGGCACCTCCAATGGTGACGGGGCATCAGTAAAGTGGGCGCTGCAGACAGGGACCGGGCGCTCTCCTGCAAGCCGCAGAACCAGGCGAGGGCGCCCACTCTCGCCACTTCTGTTCAACCTTGTGTGGAGGCTGCAGCCAGGCCAGTCAGGCAACAAAACGAAACAAGGGGCATCCAGGTGAGATGTCTACTTATAGACAGAACGGGTGTCCCCGTGACGCACGTGTGGCACGTCTGTGGTGGGCCCGGGGCCTCAGCTACCCTGTTCGGTTTTGTTCACTCTGTGAGAATGAAGCCTTTCTCATGTTCAGTTTTGGGGGTTTCTCTTCTGTTGTCCTCAAGCCCCGAGATTCTTCCGCCGGCCGCGTCCAGTCTCCCGATGACCCCACAAGGACAGTCTTTGTTTCTATCACGCTGTGGTGGATCCCCGACGTCTCCTGCCCATTCTCTCAGGACTTCCTTCTCTCTGCTCACCTTGGCCCTCTGTTCCTGCGCGTGGTCGGCCGCATCCATCGGAGCCCTGAGCGTATTCATCCCAGTAGTTTGACCCCCGGGTCTGCCAGCCCCGGTAGCCCTGATGAACTGGCCACATCTGCTGCTGCCCTGTGTCTTCGAGAAGCTGCTGCGACTGGGCTGGGGGTGAGGTGGCAGTGAGGTGGCGGTGGGGTGGCAGCCCAGGGTGGCCGTGTCCTAGGTGCAGAGAGTGGGGGTCAGTCTCAAGTGAGCAGGCCCCCTGGGCTTTGACCTTCATGGGTGCTTCTCAGCCTTCCCCACCCCTGCAGCAGCCGGAGTCGGGCACACCCCTTCCTGCGGTCGGTTAGGCTCTGGTTCACTAGTGTCCCTGACGGTGGCCTTGTGAGCAGGCCCAGCAGGCCCTGGAGGATCCCCACCGCTGGCCCAGGGCCCTCCCGACACAGATCGTTCTCCCCAGTGTCCACTGTGGGAGCCCGGGAGCTCCAGGTGGGGACCCCACAATGGGGTGCCTCCTCTCTGACCACTGGGCCCCGGAGCCTTGTCTCCCAGGCTGGTGCACGCGGACCTCCTGCTGTGGGTCACCTGGACAACTGGCCTGTGCTGCGGCCATGCTGCGCCCTTTGACCTCACTCCTCTTAGGGACCACGGGAGAGCTGCTGGTGTCTGTGTGTTCAGCTCTTCCACGATGAGGAAGCAGCGGGGACTCCTAAGCTCCTTACATGCCAGACCAGAAACTAGTGGTTGGTTCATGAATTTTTTGCAAAAACACCAAGGCAATTCATTGGAAAAAGGATGGTGTTTTCTCAAACGGTGCTGGATATCCTCAACAACTCGGATATCCCTATGCAAAACAATGAACCTTGATCCACATCTGGCACCATTTAGCAAAAGTTAACGAAAAATGAATCATAGATCTATGTGTAAATGTGAAAATACAAATCTTCCTCAAGAAAACAGGAGAAAACCTTTGTGATCTTGACTAAGTAAAGATTTTCTAGATACAATAGCAAAGCCCAGTGCATAAGAGAAAACGCTGATGAACTGGATGTCATTAAATTTAATAGCTTTGCTCTCCAAAGTTAAGAAAATAAAAAGACAAGCCACAGGCCAAGAGAAAACACTTGCAAATCATATATCTGATAACAGATTCGTATGTGGCATATATCAAGAACTTTTTAACACAATAAAAAGAAAATGACCCAATTAAATATGGGCAAAACAGGGGCACCTAGGTGGCTCATTCGGTTGACAATCCAACTCTGGATTTCAGCTCAGGTCATGATCTCACAGTTTGTGGGTTCAAGCCCTGTGTCGGGCTCTGTGCTGACAGTTTGGAGCCTGGAGCCTGCTTCAGATTCTGTGTCTCCCTCTCTCTCTGCTCTTCCTCTGCTTGCACTCTGTCTCTCAAAAACAAATAAACATTAAAAAAAAAAAAGATTCTCTCTCCCTCTCTGTCCTTCCCTGACTTGTGCACACGCTCCCTCTCTCTCTCAAAAAAAAAAAAAAAAATGGGCAAAACATTTGAACAGACACTTCATCCAAGAAGCTATATGGGTGGCAAGTATGCATGTGAAAAGCCTGTCAGCATGTTAGACACTGGAGAGATGCAAATTAAAACCTGCAGAGCGATGCCACTGAGCACCTATTAGTTAAAGATTGACCCTACCAGTTCCAGCGAGGGTGCAGAGGGCTGGCCAAGACCCCCGAGCTTGCCTGGCAGGTGCAATACGGTGTGGCTCTGGGAAGGCGGTTCAGCAGTTTCTTGAAAGGCTAAGCGAATTCCTACCATCAGATCCCACCCCCAGGTCCTTCCCTGAGAGGCACATGTCTGTACACATGTCTGTACAAAGAATGCTTACATGGCATCCACAACGGGACTCAACCCAAATGTCCATCAACCTGTGAGTAGATAGACAGTGGCGCACCCATCCCCCCAGGCTCCTATGTCGGGGTTCTGACCCCCCACCCAGGACATGCCTGTATCTGGAGATGGGGCTTTACAGGGGTGATTGAGGAAATGTGGTCACCAGGGTGTGTCCTGGTCCCATGTGACTGGGGTCCTTGTAAGAAGAGGGAATCAGGACACAGACACACACAGAGGGACGACCCCGTGAGGACACAGGGAGAGGACGGCTGTCTACATACAAGGAGAGAGGCTTTGGGAGGCCCCGGTCCTGCCCACGCCTGTACCTCGGGCTCTGGCCTCCAGGACTGGGGGACGATGAATGTTGTATGAGCCTCCCCATCTTCGGGACTTTGTCACCGTCGCCCCAGGACACTCGCCCACCTCCTATCATTCCTGATATTTCCATGCCTTGGTTATTACGGCCCCTGCGTGGCTCAGTGAAATAACGCACCTCTGCCTTCTACCCAGACTCTACCCTGCTGCATACTTGTTCTGGCTGCTTCTTCTCTGACTGCGTGTGGGCGGGAAAGCCTGCGGGGAACGCATGCTGTCTCCCCACCAGGGAAGCAGCGCTAGGGTGCCTGATACTCAGTCCTCGAAGCACTGACACGCTGCCCCCCAGGGTCTGCACTCAGGTTGGCAGATGGCTATCATTCCACTGCTCCCAGAGCAGGGGCCTCCCCCGAAATCACTAGCCACAGATAGGGTCCCGCACCTCCCAGGGCGCCAGAACGCGTCTCTTTCTATGGGAAGAAGTGACCCACATCGTTCCAGAAAGGGACGGAAGGCCTGGCCACGCTCAGGCGAATCCCCCAGCGAGCACACAGGAGGCAGGTGCGCTCCAGCGCGACCCGAAGGAAGCACAGTGTTTCCAGGCACCGGTCCCGGGAGGGCAGAGGCGTTTCGGGCCAGATTAAAGACAGGAAAAGACCAGCAAGGTGAGAAACTACAAACAGGACTTTTAAGACATGCACAAAAAAGCTTTTCTGCGGTGAAAACTGCCAGGCCCAGGGAAAGCACTGCTCAGGTGGAGCGCGCCTGGTACGCCTCCCCGGCCCCGCCCCGGCCCCGGCCCCGGCCCCGGCCCCGCCCACAGATCCCGCCCCGGCCCCCGCCCACTCGGCCCCGCCCCACAGACCCGCCCTTCCCGCCCCGCCCCCATAGGCCCCGCCTACAGCCCCGCCCTCCCCGGCCCCGTCCCATAGCCCCAGCCCCATCGGCCCCGCCCCTCCGGCCCCGCCCTTCCAGGCCCCGCCCCATCACCCCCTCCCTCCTCGGACCTGCCCCTGGGTCCATCCCTCCTCGGACCCGCCCTTCAGCCCCTCCCTCCTCGGTCCCTCCCTCCCCGGTCCCGCCCCTCGGCCCCGCCTTCCTCCCCTCCGCTGTCCCAGCGCGGTAGCAGGTGGCCCGCCCCGGGCTGGGTCCAGGTCCGCCGGGAGCCGGAGGAGGAAGGAAGGCGGCACACTCCTTACTCTCAGAGCGTCCAGAACCTGCTCGCTCGTCCCCCCGCCTCTGTGCGTGTGCAGACCAGGACACAGGCGTGGCTCCCCGGCGGGGTCCGAGGGCAGCGGGGCAGACTTGACCCAGGCTTACCACTCGAAGGCAGAGCTGCACCGGTGGACAGGCCGCACCCCTCCACCGCCTGTTCCTGCTTCTGCCCCGGAAGAAGAGGCTGGGCTCCCTTCTGAGGATGCGGGACGTGACCCGGCAAGAAGATGCGAAACCAGTGGCCGGGGAACGTGGCCCTGGATTTGGGCCGTGGCCCCGGTGTTGGAAGAAGGCAAGGGCAGATTCTTAGCAGTCCCTTGTTCCGTGTTCAGCGTCCTCCACGTCCACCGCCCCCACCTGCCTTGTCCTGCTCTGGGTCACCCGCTTCCCCGCCCCTCCCCCGGTTCACACACCCTAGGGCCCACCCACTGCAACAGCACAACCTGATGGCTGTCAGGGCGTCCAGAACACCCCCAGCCCATACAGACGCCCTGCGCCCCCTTCCTAGTCACCCCCCGCCCGGCCCCTGGCACAACCAGGGAGGCGGGAGTCAGCGTCCGTCCTTTTTAAGGCTGAGCGACAGGCCAGTGTGCCGATGGACCGCGTCTTACTTATCCGTTCATCTGTCCACGGACCCTCGGGCTGCCTCCGCCTTTTCCCTGTTGTGAGTCATGGGCGGTGAACAGAGACGTGCAGGGGCCTCTGAGCTCCCGCGTTCACTCCCGCTTCATACTTTTTGCTGGCCAGCCACTCCCTGCACAGAGACAGCGTTTTGCTTACCCATTTCTTCCACTAGCTGCCTTTGTGAATAATGCCACTGTGGACATTGTGAGGTTTTATGTGGACGTGTTTTCATTTTTCTTGGTTATTACAACACCTCGTTCCCACCCTCTCCCCAAGCAACCCTCTGGCACCAGCTGGGTGTCCTACAAATCCCACTCAATTCTGGCCCAGTCTATCTGGAGACAGCGTCAGCCCCACAGGCAACGGCCCAGCCCCACAAAGCGGCCCCCGCTTCATGTTGTCACTCTACTTCTGCCCCACCGGCCGGAAATCGGAGGTTCCCACGACTGTCCTTGGGTTTGATTAGTTTGCTGGTGCGGCTCACGGGACTCAGGAAACCAGTTTACTCACTAGATTACTGGCTGATCACAAAGGATATTAAAGGGAGCAGATAAAAGCCAGATGGAGAGATGCACGGGTGAGGTCTGCGGGGAGGGGCGGGGCTTTCATGCGGGCCGAGCCACACACCCAAATCTCTGTGTTCATCCCCCTGATCCCTCCGCCTGCAAGTCCCTATCCACCACCTGCTGCCTAGAATACATCTATTCGTCCATCGAGACCCGCTCTATGTCACCTCCTGTGTTAAGACTGTTCACACTCCCGGGCAGCTTCACCCGCTCCCTGGGACCTGGGCTCAGGCCAACAGGGAAACGGAGGTCAGGGAATCTGAGCACCTTACCCAAGATCACACGAAGAGTGGGGGAGGGGGTTGAGTGGGTGAGTTTGTACAAGAGAGATGTCCCGCGTGACGAGGCTACACAGGGGCCCGGCTCTCCCTTCCCTGATAGCGTAGGATGGGTGTGCCCGGGGCGGACACACACAAAGCCGTCCAGGACAGGAGGCAGAGTCAGCAGGTAAATAGCTGCGTGAGAATGGCCTTTCTAGAGAATCTGCTAAATCCCAAATTCCTATAAATAGCAGCTCTTTGCAAAACATTGGGTGTTAATTTTCAAAGTGTTAACTCATTCAGAGATGTTTCAAGGGGCAAGTTTCAAATAACAGAATCTCTGGGAACAGCACTGGGTTGTAACGGAGGCTGGGTTTGTATGTGTTTATGTTTGTTTTTAAAGTTTTCATTTACTTATTTAAGTAATCTCCATACCCAGCATGGGGCTCGAACTCATGACCCTGAGATCAAGAGCCGTATGCTCTTCCTACTGAGCCAGCCAGGCGCCCCATCGTTTTTAATTTATTTCTTTTTTTTTTTTTAATTTTTTTCAACATTTTTTATTTATTTTTGGGACAGAGAGAGACAGAACGGGGGAGGGGCAGAGAGAGGGGCAGAGAGAGAGGGAGACACAGAATCGGAAACAGGCTCCAGGCTCTGAGCCATCAGCCCAGAGCCCGACGCGGGGCTCAAACTCACGGACCGCGAGATCGTGACCTGGCTGAAGTCAGACGCTTAACCGACTGCGCCACCCAGGCGCCCCTCTTTCTAACGTATCATCCAGACGGAGCTGAACCTTCTGGCTGGCTTTGTCCGGTGGATCTGCTGTGTGTCCCCACCCAGCTGGAGGGAGGATGGTCTTGTGAGTGCCGGCCTCCCTTCCGGCTCCTTCCCCACCCACCCCCAGCACACACACCCCAGCCCCTCACTCCCAACCTGTCCCCACCTTCACCCCTCACCACCCCAGCCCCCTTGCATCTGACTCCAGCCCCTCCTCTGCACCTGAAGGCCTGCCTCTCTATAGTGGCCTCTTCCAGCCCTCTCTCCTTTTCCTTATTTTCACTCTCAGGACAGACTTCAGGAAAACAGGCTCTTCCCGATGGTAACTCCTTGTGGGGAGTTTTCTCCTTGTGGGGACCATGCAACCAGCTAACGCCAGAGTTTCGTTCAATGGAGTAATTGTTACAGATCTTACCGGCTTTATCCGACACTTCCCGAGTGGGTAGTGTCCCATCTAGCAGACAGACAGGAGCTCCGGGCGCTGCGCACAGTGAGACCCACCCGCGGAAGCCACAGGAACAGGTGGGCAGGTGGCCGGTGGCGATTCCTGGTTGACAGATTCCATTTCTCGGAGAGCCAAACTCGAAGTCTCAGTTTGGTGACGTGGAACGTAGCAAAGGCAGCTCCATTTTGGGCCCGTCGCTTTGTTAAGTTCTGCCCCGCGGCTGCTGAAGTGGACCCCACAGGCTTGCAGATCTGACCTCTAAATTTCCAGGGACTAGCAAGCCTCTGACGGGCTGAGTCACCGTTAACAGGTAATGTCCGTAAACTTGCAGTTAAATAAATTACAGCAAAGATGAAGGACAAAGGCAGTTCAGACTCACCAGTCACCACTTCCTAGAAATGGGCTGGCATCCTTCCGTGTGCCTGGAGGGGGCTGCCTGGGGCCGTGGCGCCCAGAGGACCCACCCCGAGATGCAGGGGTGAGCGTGCTCTCCAGGTCCGCGTGCCCACTGCCCGTAGGAGGGGTCACACTGTGGAAACCTCCATTCGCTGCTTTGCTGAGTGAAGAATGCGGAACGAGCTAGGGACAGTGTTGATAACAGGGCTCAAGGAAGGTGGAGCCCTGTCTGCCCTCACGTGGAGGAGCGCCCACAGAAGCAGGCAAGGCAGGGAACAAGGGACCCGCCAGCCACCCCTGTGGTCTGCTGCAAGAGCGACGCCCAGCGACATAGGGCCTACTGGGACCTCTCTCTCCCGGGGGCTCCCGCGCACGGTCGGGCACCTCCTTTCCCAAGCTGGCTTCGCCCCCCCCACAGGGCCCTGCGCACCCCCCGCCCGCCCGCTCCCCCCCAGGACCCAGCGCCTGCCCCATGCGGCCTTCGCACCTTCTCGCCTTCTCCTCGCAGGTGTCCTGGAGAAACCCTCAGTCCCTCCACTTCTGCGCTGGGCCCTTGTCACAACCCCCCCTCGCTCCGTGGCTCCCTCTGACGGCAACCCACGGGGACACAGGGCGTCCTGCCTGGAGGTGATGTGTGGGGATGCGGCCGCGGGGTGGGGGGATGGTAGTGGTGGCAGTGGTGACACGTGGGGAGGTCACCAGTGCGGACGGGCAGCGTCCATGCGGGGAGGCGCTCTGTGGGGGACACGGAGGTACCCATGCAGGGAGGTGATGACCAGTGCGGACAGGCAGTGTCTGTGTGCAGAGATGACCCACAGGGGACATGGGCAGCCATGCGGGGAGGCACCATGTGCAGGACTCAGGCTCTGCTGCCCCCAGGCGCCCCCCCCCACCCCAGCCCTCACCACGTGGGCCCAGTTCACTGGGCAAACAGGGTGTCTGTAGGTTCTGGGCACCTTCCTCACCAGAGCCCACTGTCCCCTCTGGACTCCACCGTCCAGATCTAGAGGGTCCCCTGGGGCGGCCTCTGTCTGTCTCTGTCTCTCTCTGTCTCTCTGTCTCTGCGACTCTCTCCTCCCAGGGTTCTCTTTCATGTCTACACGCTGGTTCCCCATTTGCTGTGATTGACCTTCCTCTGATCTTCCTTCTGGGCCAGGGTCTCTGTTCTCCAGGGCCCTTCCACAGCCGAGGCTCCCACCTTCCCCGCACCTGTCCCGTCCTGGTCCTCTGTCTGCCCCTGGGCCCCGGGCTGGCAGCTGGGAGCCATCCCTCCACTGAGGCTCCTCGGTGACCGCCAGCTGCTTAGCCACCAACAGGAAGCGTGTCCTGCCTGCGTGGCCGAGCCTCTGGGGGCTCAGCAGTCCCTGCAAAGGCCACACCAGCCCCTGTGTGCTCCACACTGGCCAGTGCAGTTTCGTGCCTCTCATCTGGGTGTGTCGGCAGACCCTGCCCCTGGCATCCCGTCACTACAGCTGTGGGGCCGGCATGACAGTGCACACATGTGAGCGTGCACGTACATGTAAACGTGCACAGGGACACGCGGGCGTGTGGCACTTGCACACGCGAGTGAGCATACACGCGAGTGCACAGGGGACACGTGGATGTGTGCTGCCTCCGCACATGAGTGTGCACACACGGAAATATGCACAGGGACACGTAGGCGTGTGGCATTTGCACATGTGAGCGTGCACACGTGGAAATGTGCACAGGACACGTAGGCATGTGGCATTTACACACAGTGTGCACAGACAGAAACGTGCACAGGGACACGTGAGTGCGTGCGCACATGAGTGTGCACAGGGACACATGGGTGTGCTCCATCTGCACACACACGAGTGTGCCTGCATGTAAGTGTGCGTAGGGACTTTGGTGTGTTTTACATTTGCAGACTTGTGAGTGTGTGGGTGTGGGTGCGGTGTGTCTGCATGTGAGTGCATGTGTGTGCACACACATGTGAGTGTGCGCAGGGACGTGTGCGTGTGCACACATGTGTAGGGGGTTTTACGTGAGGCCTTCAAGCCCAGCACACAAGGGCTTCTCCAGGGGAGCAGAGGGGACGAGCTCACCAACGAGGGTGCGGGCGGCTGCCGCCCAGGTGCACGGGCTCCAAGCACCGCGAAGACTGGCTGGGCAGATGTCCACGCGTCCCTTATCGCTCTCTGACCCAGCTCCCTGCGTCCGTGCTCCCCAACGGTACAACGGCGCTCCCCAGCCACGGCTCCTCTGGATGCCCCAGCGGGAGGCGGCGGGAGGCGGCGTCCAGGTCCTCCAGGGGAGCACCAGCAGAACTCAGGTAGGGCACAAACCCCCGACCGTAGCCTCGGACAAGGAAAACCCAATCAATAGGGTGACAGACTGGAGGGGCGGTGGCCAGACCCTCCGTAAACAGGAAACGCAAAACGGGACACGGGAAAGCACAAAGGCACCAGCGATCATGGACAAGTGTGGAGGGCGTCGCTTCCACGGAGGCCTCCGGCTCAGAGGTCCACAGGCACCATCGGGAACCACAAGGAGAGGAAGCTCTCAACAAGGGCGGGTTAAGTCCCCAGGCAGACGAACCAGAAGTTGTGTACCACAAATGCTCGCTTAGTAGGCTTGAGAGGGAAAAGGAGGGACGTTTTGCACTGACTGACGGTATAATCCTCCAAAAAGACAACACTTACCGACCCGCAGCCCCTGGCTCGCCCCCAAAGCGCAGAAAGCAAAGCTTGGGTCTCGAACGGCCCCGCCATCACAGTGAAACCCTCTGAGGCCCCACAGAGTGACCAGTGATCGAGCAGGAGGGAAGCAGATAAGCAGGTGCCCGGGACTGGGTTCCCTCGGGGCCAGTGTGTGCACGACCGAGAGAAGGGGAGAAACAAACAGAAAACCCCATCTTCTCGGGAGCACGCACAGTGAGGGGGGTAGGGGGGTGCCCCGGGTCCCGCGCTTGCTTGCTAGGTGCTCCCTCCCCCGACACCGGAATGGGTTCCCTGGACACTTGAAAACACCTCTCTAGGTAACTTTCTGGTTAAAGAGGAAGAAAACGAGTTACAAGCTGCGTAGAAATGAAACACCGTGAGTCCACAGCGAAACCTCCAGGCTTTTTGGGAAACAGTGAGGATGAAAAGAAAACACTGAGCCTGGAACGAGGGACAGCAAGATGCACCCTCGGGAAGGAGTCGCTGAAGGCAAGATGCAAATTAGTAAAATAGGAAGTTAAGCGGTAGACTTGCTCTGTAAAACCCGAAGCCGGACTTAGAAAAAAATTAGTTTGATCGAAGTAAGGAAAAGACAAAAAGGAAAATAATGACAGTTCCCAAAGAGACTGAAAGAGTTTAGAGAACTTTGCACATAAGTTTTACCTGTAAATGTGAAAAGTGTGGTGGAGGGGATCGTCTTCGAAGGCAACAGGGGGTAAAATGGATGCGTTCATTGCCTCAGTCATTCCTCGGGACATCGGGGCGCGTCCTCTGCGCCAGGCTCTAGCGAGGGGCCGGTGTCACCGGCGGGGACGGGCAGCCAGACAGGGACCCCTGCCTCTCAGGCGCTGCCCTGACCGGACCCCCCCAGAGGCAGGACACGGGAAGGAACAAGGACCAGGAAGGTGTGAAATGGTGGCCACAGCCCTGCTGACCACACTGGGGAGGCCACATGGCAGGGCATCCCGCGTGGCTCCGAGGAACACGCTGAGCCTCCCTTACACGGGCGGGTGCCCGACGTCCGGTGAAAGATGGTGGCGGAGCTGGGCGTGTGCGAGCCTCCCACTTCAGCACACACCCAGACAGACAGACACACACACACAGCCGTACACACACACACACACCCAGACACACACAGCCGTAACACACACACAGACGCACACACAGGCACACACACAGACACAAACACACAGCCACACACACACACACACTCAGACAGACATACACACAGCCATCTCTCTCTCTCACACACACACACACACACAGACACACACAAATACACACACAGCCATCTGACACACACACCCACACACATACACAATCGCAGACAGACACACACACAGACACACACAGAGATACATATACACACACATGCAACCATCACACACACACACTCAGGCAGACATACACACAGCCATCTCTCTCTCTCTCACACACACACACACACACACAATCAGACAGACACACAGACACCCACACCCACACACATACACAATCACAGACAGACAGACACACAGACACACACACACCTAGACACTCACAGCCGTACACACACACACACACACACACACAGACACATACACCTAGACACACACAGCCGTCACACACACACCCAGACAGACACACACACAGCCATCTGATGCACACACACACAGACAGACACACAGACACGCACCCCCCCACACACACACAATCACAGACAGACACACATACACATCTGTACACATACACACATACATACACACAGAATCACAGACACACACCCAGAAATATGTACAGACACATGTACACCGACACACGCAGCCATGCACACACACACACGCACACAATCAGACACACACCCAGAAATCTGTACAGACACAGACCCAGACATGTGTGATAATACACAGAGATACACACACAGACACACACCCAGAAAGACTTACAGACACATAAGCACACACAAGTACACAGACATGCACAATCGTACACACACACACATGCACACAACCAGACAGACACACACCCAGAAATCTGTACAGACACACACACAGACACACACAGCCGTACACACAAGCACACACACAATCACAGACAGATACACACCCAGAAATTTGTACGCAGACCCAGATCCGCATGACGGCACACACAGAGGTACACACGCAGTCACAGACACACCACCAGAGATACACGCAGACACATGTGCACAGACACGCATCATCATACCCACAGAGGTACACACACACAATCACACGGCCGTACACCCAGACACACACCAGGGAAATGAGGATGTGAAAGACAAAGCCAGGGAGCGTGTCACGGGGGAGCGGAGACACAAACAGCCCGTAGGAGCCCAGCACACGCTGCTGTCTCCCGCCCCTGCACCCCCGCCCGGGGCGAAGCACTGTTTCCTCGTCTAGAGTGATAGAGGCTTCGCACGCGTGGCGAGGGCAGGGTCGTTTCTGTGCTGCCTAAATGAAACAAGGCCACTGGAGTCAGCGAGCGAGCCTGGCCGGAGAGGAGGCTGGTGTGTGCAGGCGAGGGGCCCTGCGCTGGGCGGTCTGTTACACACGCCAGTGCACTAAGACTTTCATGGTGACAGCCCAGGGAACCAGGAACGCAGAGGCACTTTCTCCGTCTCACAGCGTCAGAGACCCGCCGCCACGGCCCTACTCGCTCGGTAGACATCACACGCATCCCCCCAAACTCTGCGGTAAGACATGGGTGGAACGCTTGGGGGGCCGGACACCCCAACGAGACTGAGTCTTCCGGTCCGTGAAGATGGTGGGTTTCCCCATTCTCAGTGACGGTCGTCAAACGCCCTGAAAGTGCCGTAACGGTGTTCTTACACGTTTTCTGTTAGCTTCCCAGGTATTGGGTATTTTTGACGCTTTTGTAAATCTCGTTTCCGAACCCCATTTCCCATGGTTTGCTGCCAGCGCGTCAACAACTGATGTCTGTTTGCTGATTTTTCACTGCGGAGAAATACACATAACATAAAAGTTACCATTTTAACCGTTCTAGTGAGTGGCATTCTCATCTTGTGCTGCGGTCCCCACCGTCCACCTCCAGAACTTTTTTTTTTAATGTTTATTTACTTTTGTTTGTTTTGTTTTGTTAGTAGGCTCCGTGTCCAACGTGGAGCCCAACGTGGGGCTTGAACTCACGACCCTGAGATCAAGACCTGAGCTGAAATCAAGAGCCAGACTCTTAGCCCACTGAACCATCCAAGGGCCCCCAATGTTTATTTACTTTTGAAAGAGAGAGAGACAGAGACAGAGCGTGAGCAGGGGAGGGGCAGAGAGAGAGGGAGGCACAGAATCTGAAGCAGGCTCCGGGCTCCGAGCCGGCAGCACAGAGCCCGACGCGGGGCTCGAACTCATAAGCTGCGAGATCATGACGTGAGCCGAAGTTGGACGCTCAACCGACTGAGCCCCCCGGGCGCCTCAGCATCAGCCTTAGAATAAGGCCCCTGGAGAGGACAGCCGGCCAGTGTTTCAAGAACACGGCCCAGAAGCCTGTGCGGAAGAGTCCACTCCTCCCGAGAGGCCCTCGGCCACCGCGCACGGGTGGGAGGCGCCCGCGCTGCACAGCCCGGCCCGGCCTTGGACAGGGCTCCCTGCTTCTGATCCAGGCAGCTGGGGAGCCCCTCCTGGGGTCCAATAGGGGTGGCTCGGGGAAGCAGCAGCAGGAGGCCGTGGGTACGCTGCCGGGGAGGGGCCCTGCTGGAGACAGCATCATGGGGGCAGCCACGGTTGTGGGTGGCAGGAGGGGAGCCCGCCCTCCTCCTTCATCCCCTCGGGGGAGCCAATCAAGAGAAGCAGCAGGGAAAGAAGGAGAGGGGCGAGGAGCCCACCCCCTTCTCCACCGGAGGCGCCAGCCCAGGTTCTGTCGGGCGGGGAGGAAAGGCTTTGACCCAGGGGGACTGAAGTCGGTCAGGCCGCAGAGCACTTTCTGATTTCAGGAGAGGCCCTGATCCGCCCAGGGTGCCGCGGGGTGGACGCGTGGCTTCGTGAGCTGCGTCCTAGCTGTGTCACCTGCCACTGGAGAAAGACGGCTCCCTGTGTGTCCCTGTGGGCTCGGCTCCACCAGCCACGCTGTCTCTGTAAATGAAGAGCCACCACCCAGCTGTTTAGGCAGAAAGAAAGCTGAGAGTTGTCTGTGGCTTTCCCGTCACCCTCACCTCCACTTCTGGTTGGTGGTGAGGGTCCACAGGAGCGGTATGTGGCCTGGGTTGCGTATTTCTTTGCAATAAAATTCCAAGTCCTTGCCATGCCCGCCGGAACCCGCTTTGCAAACCCCTCACCTGTGTTCAGGCTACCCTTACCCACTGCGCTGCTGCCTCGGGGCCCCTCCCTGCCCATCGGGCCGCTGGCACCCCTCTCCACCACCCACGTTCTGGACCGAATGAAAACAAAGGCCTGAGGCTAAGCTAGAGGCCGTGGGCGGGGGGGGGGGGGGGGGGGGCGGTGGTGGTGGTGGTGGGGAGCCCCGGGGGCAGAGCGGCTGCCCCGGTCACCGGTGCACACAGTTGCACCCCGCGTGGGGCGCCACCACCAGGGGAACGGGCATTTATAACTCAACAAACAAGATGCCAGCTGGACTGACAGCTCCCCCGAAAATCCAGCCCCTCCTGGGACGCACGTCTACCGCCTCAGCCTCAGAGCCCCACCCCCAGTGTCGGGGGCGGGGGGGGGGGGGGTGCGGAGGGGGGCGGGGAGCAGCTCCGCCAGCTGACCCGGGCAGTTTGCTGCTCTTCCTGTGGCAGGTGGCACGATTCACGTGGGTCCCTGGGAAAGCCACCAAAAACACGTGTCCCGAGTTTCCCAGAGGAGAGCCCCCCCCTCCACTTACGTGCGCCCCGCTTTGTGGGGCCTTGCGATGCTGGTGTGGACGGCTCTTGGCTTGCAGGGTGGTCAGTGGGGGAGGCAGGGAGGGCAGTCCCAGGGAAGCCCCTGCCTCCTGGCCCCTTTCCTATTAGAATTTAAATGAGGGTCCTTCAGTTTGATGGATGGTTTGTGGCTGTCACCGGACCAAGGGCACAAAGGCCCTGAGTCCCCAAGGCCCCAGCTGCTCCATCTGGCCTGACTCTGGGGGAGGAGAGGCTGGCTGGCTGCATGGGGACAGGCTCGGTGCCCCAGCTGCCGTCTTTGTTGCCTTTGTCCCTCCCCCGAGATGCTGGCTGTGGGCTCCCGCCCCCCGGGCCCGGCAGTGACCACGGGACTGGCCTTTCAGGTACAGAACACATGCCCAGAATGCCCACGGCCTGCCGTTGAGGCACTTCAGAGCCCTTTGGGTGTGGGCTTCGGGGCTGCAGGCGGCCCAGGCTCAGACACAAACACAGGCTGGTGTCCCTGCTGTCCTTCTAGAACCTTCTAGTGGCCTCTCCTCCTGCCCTCTCCGTGTTTCATCCTGGGTTGTCTCGGCTGACTCCCCTGACTGTCACGACACCCAGCCCCTTCCTACCCACAAGCCATCTGGGGTGCCCATCCCATCAGATTTGCTTCCTACCCTGGGGCTGAGCCTGACTTGCGGGCTCCATGGTGCTGCCCTGGTCTGCTGATGCAAGCCTTGCTCCAACACTGTTCCCAGGTGTGCCCCTCAGCCACACCTCACTGTGCTGGCTGTCCCTGCCGGCCAGCTGGCCCTTCCTTATATTCCTCCACTTTTCAGGTCCCCCTTCTTCCCCCTAGGAACGCATATCCCCCTCTCTTTCCAGGTTCAGCTGGAGGCTGGCCTTCTCTGGAAACACCTCTGGCTGTCTGGTGCCGTGCAGGCAAACGCTTACTGCAGAACTTAATCGGTCTCAGAGCGGTTGCTTGTCTGAGGGCCTGTATGCTGGGGCAGAGTGCCAAACGAAGCTGGGTGGCCCTGCTCTCCAGGGACGAAGGGAGCCAAGGAGGTACATCTCTGGTAGAGCAGGTACTGATTCTGTGCCTTTGCCCTTAATGTCCTATATCCATTGGGTGACACCTGCTGCTGTCATACCTCCTCCCTGGTGCGCACCATCTTCCAGTTCTAGGGTGGGAACCCTGTAACGCTCTTCCTCACTTATGCTCAGTCCCTGGCCTGGCACTGTGTTCATGGGAGGGCTTCCGTGATCTGCTCCAACCGACACACAGAGATGCTTCTAGGACTTTCCATTGGTCCCCATGTCTCTCAAGTTGTTCACCACTCAGTTTGTGACAATTTGGTATAGCAGCAATAGAAAACTACTACAATAGGGTAGAACAATTGGAAAGAATTGAAGATAAAAGGATAGCAATTGATACAAGTAGAATATGCAGCAATAACAAACTCCAGGAAAAACAATAAGCTGTACAAGGAAGGAAATATACACTCTCTGTTCACTAGGATGAACAATATTTAGCCAAAATGGCATAAATATTGCCTATTGATTCAAATTAGAGTTTTCTCTATATTGAGTCTGTGGGAAAGGACAAGCGAAGAGTTATAACAGAGCTAATCCTCATCTAGCGTAATGGAAGTTAGTGAATAATGTCTGAAAGTGACCAGTTAAAAGGTACTAGAGGAGAGCAGATAGTTGCACAGCATTTGTGAATGCACTTAATGCCACTGAGGTGCACACTTAAAAATGGTACATTTAATGTTATGTATATTTTAGCACAATTTAAAATTTTTGAGGAAACAAATAGCAAAGTTACGTGCATCCAGAAAGTATTACTGAGGCCTCTGTGCACAAGGCAGATGAGACCCCAGCTTTGAGACTTCCTGGAGATGCAGAAGGAAATGTCAAATTGCATATTATCCTGCTGGGGCTGGATGGGGCAGGGGAGAATAAAGGAGGGAGGCGCTCGTAGTTCTGGTGCGTGTAGGGAGAGTGGTGTGTAAACAGAGAGGAAAGTGAGATCTCTCTGTTAGGATGCACTGAGACCTCGGATGGGGACAGCCGTGTGCAAATTACAGACAGGAGGATTGCAGAGAGTGAGGATGGTAGGTGCAATGGTCCTGGGGTGCAGCAGGCCCAGAGTGTGCAGCCTGCAAGTAGGCCAACAGGGCCAGAGTTAGGGGGTGGCCAGGAGAGTAGGTAGAGGTCAGGTCAGGGAGGTGGCAGGGGCTCAGGTGACAGGGAGTCGTTTACTCACTGGAGGGTCCGAACAGAAGCTGATGGTATTGGGGTGCAACCGCTCTGGCTGCTGGAACATCTCCCCAGGGCTGGGGCGAAGGAGAGGCGGAGGAGACGGTGAGTGAGCGAGGAAGCTCCTGACAGCCAGGTGAGGAGTGCGTGGTGTCAGGATGTGCGTTGGGGGCGGAGCTGGCAGCACCACTTGCTACAGAACCAGGCATGGGTGTGGGGTCGAGGGTGCCCCCAACTTGGGTCTGAGCCCTGGGGTGGGGGGGTTGCCATTTGTGGAGCTAAGCGCGGGAGGTCGTGCAGGGAGCCGCCTGGGGGAGGCATCAGGAGTGCAGTCTGGACACCGCAGCTTCGATGTGCCCCCTGGGTGCAGAGGCGACGCGTCAAAGGTGCCCCTGGATGCAGAGGAGACGCGTCAAGGTGCCAGCTGGTGGACGGCCTGGGCTTCAGGGAACAGTCTGGGTGGCAGAGGTGACTATGGGCGAGAGACATGGGTGAGACAGGAAAGCGAGAAAGGGCAGAAGACCAGGGCCCACAGCAGATGGAGAGGGAGGGGAGGGAGGCGAGGAGGAAGCCAGGGGAGCGCCGGGCAGGGGGAGCAGGAAGACGCAGGACGTGTGACCTTGGGTTTGGCAACAGGAGGCAACAGCCTGGAGGGGGTCCTGGGGGAGAGAAGGGGTGCAGAGAGCTGGGGGGCTGTGGATGGAGCTTCGCGGCTGCACCCCTGCACCCGGGTGGGAGGCCGGGGGAGGGGCAGGGGTCCTGCACTCGAGCTGCTTAGATAGCCCTGACATGACTTTAAAAGAGGATAGGATCTTTCTGTGTCCCCTCTGGGATCCCCGGGGTGGGGGGGGGGGCCGCGCAGAGACAAACAGAATAGAGGAGGCCCTGTGCCCACCCCCACGCCGGCTCTTCCTCCAGGCCTTTGAGCCCGGATAATCCCAAAGGCTCCAGGCCCAGGTCTGGGTCAGAGGAGGTCAACCATCCACCTTGGTGCCTGGCTTCTCCCTCTGGGGAAGGGTCTGTTTTGGGGGCTCTGCCTGGCCTCTGGTGTCGGGAGTCGGGCCCCAGCAGTGGTGGGGACCATTCAGCCGTGGTGAGGACGGTCCCCATCTGAGGCCATGGGGAGCTCCCGGCCGCCGTGACCGCTCTGCCCATGAGCCCGGGGAGCGAGCAGCAGGCGTGACTCACGACTTCCCCCGGCCGGTCCCGTCGTCCACCCCTTCGTGCCCTTTTGGAAAGGTCCACCCACACAGTCTGCCCCTGACGTCCTTGTCACCAACCCTCCCGACTGACTGCTTCCAAGTCCTGGACGTCCGAACAAACCACCGGCCCCTTCCCACGAACAGGCGAAGGCTCAGCCGCTTCCACTCCGGGCTCCGCCCACCGGACGGATTTCCTGTCCTCGGTCCCCTGCACGTGGGGCGCCCCAGAAGGCCGTAGGTGCACGTTGTGGGGGAGACGGTGTCTTGGCTGGGTGGTATAAATATGGTAGGGATGTGACGCTACGAATATGTCACAGACGGTGGCCTCCACTACAAGCGTTTGTCTCCCGCAGCTCTGGCGGCCGCGGGTGTGAGACCAAAGTGCCCGCGGATGTGGCGTCTGGTCAAGGCCCGCGTCCTGCTTTGCGGACGACCGTCTTCTCTTGCGTCTTCGTGCCGCCGGGGGCAGGGAGACAGCGAAGCAAGCTCTGTCCTGTCCCTTCTCACAAGGGCACTGATTCCTCACCCTCGTCGCCCCCCCCCCATCCCCTCCAAAGGCCCCGCCCCCTGATGCCGCCACTCTGGGGTCAGGGCTTCGACATAAGAACTGGGGGGAGGGGACACAAACATTCGGTCCACGGCAGATGGCGCTGTGGCTGGAGTGTGAGCCACCCAAGCTGGCAACAAGTGTGTGTCCCCGGATGTTGGCCATCGAGAAGCCTGGACCCCGCACCTGGGAGCTCCTCCCACCCCTGCCACCTGCCCCGTCCTTGGAACGCGGGTTCCACTTGCCTTTCCCGTCCCGGAGGCTGCTCAAGGTCACAGCCTGGAGGTGGTGATGTGCACAGTAGACGTGACCGAGACCAGTTAAGGCCTCGTTATAAACCTGTCAGATGTGGAGACGGGTGCGGGGATCCCGTCGTCTTGCTGCTGCCCAGGAGGAGCCTCGCACATAAGTTCTCTTGCTTACTAAGCGGCCACCTGTGAACCTGGAGCGGCCGCCCCTTGGGTCTCTCCCTGCCCGTCCCCTTCGCACACGGGGCCCAGTTTTAGATCCCAGCAGGGGGCTTCTGCGAGGGCCGTGTGCCAACACAGGACCCACCAGCCTTTGGCGTCCCCCCTCTGCGTAATGGCTGGATCTGGTGTCCCTCGAGGCCCCGGCCTAGCTGTCACTCCCCACCAAGGCCCAGTGGAGAACCAGGGGCCAAGTCTCCAAACAGAGTGGGTATTTTCAGACGAGGGCATGACCTTCCTCCCAAATGCCAGGCCTGGTCTGCCAGAGACTCCGCATGGCATCCCCATCTGACACGGACCCTTTAAACACCTTCGATCTGTGGAGCCGCGGTGCAGAGGCCCGGAAGGCGGCCCAAACCTGCCAGGGACCTGTCCCTGTGAGCCCGTTCAGAACAGCACCCTAAACATAGTATATTACCCCTCGAGAATCCAATGAGGCCTCCCTCCTTGTGGCAGGGGGAGCACACAGCAGCTGTGAGCACCTTAACCAACCCCAGGCCTCAGGGCGTCTTAAACTGCACTGAGAGGGCAGGGTCCTTGGTTTTCGTGGGTTTATCTCCCACCGTCCAGCCTCAAGTGTCTTCCTAAGGGCATCGGGACATTTGTTACTTCCTTCCAGGTCTGATCACCGCCGTGCCATCGGCAGACTTAACTGGTCTTCTGTTCTGTTCTGTGGGGTGATTGGGGGTCCCGAGGTCTGTACTTTGACAAGAACAGAGACATGACACAAGTCCCAGGCCAGTGGGCCAAGGTATACTGCTGTCCCTGCCAGGTGAAGGCGGCCATCCTCCACAGTCAGCTCCCACGTGTGGAGGAGAACAGCGTTTGTCCGACAAGAGCTTCCTGTGTTCCACTACATGGACCACACCTGGAGGACAGAATGACTGTGTTTACGTAACCCACTGTCATGTCCAAAATGCACGACAGGTAGATGAGGAAAAAGGAAACATGATAGAAATCTGAGATACTACTGCCAGTACGTACTGAAATGTTCCTCTCAGACTTCCCCAGGGAGGCCTGTGGCTCCGGTCCTGGGGTCAGGACAGCGGGGGGTGGGCTAGACGGAACGTGTGACGCCCCCAAGCTGCTACACCACCCGTGCTGTTCTCACGGCCCTTCAACAGGAGATCCGGACTCCCTCCTTTCCTTCTTCCTTCTTCCTTCCTTCTTCCTTCCTTCCTTTTTCCTTCCTTCTTCCTTCCTTCCTTCCTTCCTTCCTTCCTTCCTTCCTTCCTTCCTTCCTTCCTGTCTTCCTTCCTTCCTTCCTCCCTCCCTCTCTCTCTTTTTATTTCTAGGTTTTATTTATTTAAGTAATCTCTACACCCCATGGGGGGCTCGAACCCATGACCCTGAGATCAAGCGTCGCATGCTCTTCCAACTAGGCCCGCCAGGCGCCCCGATCTGGACTCCTCTCGCTCAGGAGCTCTGTGTTTGTGCGTCTCTCAGTTCTGGGACTGGGAAGGGTCATGAGTCTCCACCGTGTTGACCTGAGTCATTTCTCGGACCCCCAGACTACTGGTGTTCCCTGTCGCTCATTGGGGTCAGCGAAAACTCTGGGAGGTCACTTGTCTTTTTCAGTCCTGGGGACACTTGAGCAATTAGCCACTGCCAGAGGTCCTGCAGGGAAAACTGCTCTGGCAGTTACTTGTTGAGACAATGACACCCGCCTTGTGGCTGGCGGTGCCACCTGGCTTCTGACACCCAGGGTCACATTGTGCCATTGAATCCAGGGAGTCTGCCTCGGCGGGAGCGTCTCCCCCCAGCATCCTTATTCCACAGAACTTTTCAAGGATGCTGGTGCTCCCCGCCCCCCAACACATTCCCAATGCCTGTTTCCTCCAAAGAGACACTCGGGCGTGAACAGGTGCACGCAGTAAGCCCTCTAGCATTGCTGTCTCTGTGCTTTTGCATTCTTTCCCTCCCATTATACCAAGACCGTCTGCCATCTCCCTTCTTTTGTGTCTGAGCTTCAGTCAAGCAACCAAACGAGCATCTAAAGCCACCGCCAGCTGCTCTTAAACAAACTCGCCGAACCCAGAGTCTCTGGCAAGTGAGCCCATGGTGATCGGTCCAACCCGACCCGGGGCCATGTTGCCCCCTCTGTGGCCTCATCTCTCAGAGCCTATTACCACACATGCCCCGGGCTCCCCCTGTTATAAGTTGGCAAAAACTTGCATTTGGTGTATGTGGTCGTTTCCTTGTGTCCGCGTGACTGTGTGCTCATTTTCACCCTGCCTCTAGTCATCGATCTGGAAATGATGAGAGTTGGTGGAGGTGAGGCTTGACACTTGCCACCGTGTCCGCTGGTTGTTCCCCTGGGCGAGGTCCTCACAGGGTCCCTGGGTACGGACACACCAACCTCACATGGTGAGAAAGGGCTGCTTCTGCTGGTGGGGGTGGTCCAGGGGATTTGGTGCTCAGGGGACTCAGACCCAGTAAAATCCACTCCAGTTCTCATGATCGCACTCTTTCCAAATAAATGCCCTAACTTTTACTGAAGAGACTTGGTAAAATACAGACTGTACTTCAGCTGCAATGCATTAGCCTGCTAGATTAAAAATTTTTTTAATGTTTATTTATTTTTGACAGAGAGACAGAACATGAGCAGGAGAGGGGCAGAGAGAGAGGGAGACACTTAATCGGAAGCAGGCTCCAGGCTCTGAACTGTCAGCACAGAGCCCGACGTGGGACTTGAACTCACAGACCACGAGATCATGACTTGAGCCGAAGTCAGACGTTCAACTGACTGAGCCACCCAGGCGTCCCTAGCCTGCTAGATGAAATTTGAGGTCCTCTTTAAAAAAAAATTGCCCTGAAAGCTACAAGAAATAAAATAAGGTTTTTTTCAGAAGAGCCACAGAAGCACTCTGGTTCTTGGGCCGTGCCCTGAGCGGAGAACTTGGGCCACGGCTTGTCACTTCCTTGCTGCCAACCCACCAGTGTGCTCAGCAGGACCTCACTGGTCTCCAGCTCACAAGCCATCATAACCCTCTGTCGCGAGAGCCCTTGGTCCCTGGAAGCTGTCATTCGTTGGAATGACACTAGAACGGCCTCACTGGAAGCCATTTCAATGTGCCCCTCGTCACAAACCAGTGGAGGTGATATTTCATTAGTGACTATATTCACGGACTCTCCGCGGCCTGCCTCATATGGTCACAAAGTCATTACTTACCTCAGACTTAACCTGATCTGATAACTAAACCCAGATTCCTATTTTTAAGGTTCTACGATTCCTGGAAATACTGCTGATGCCAGGGAAGGTCAGAAGGGGGTAGCTGGCCAGAAAAATTGAAGTTACTTTAGGTATTTGGGGGTAGAAAGAGATTTATTGCAGGAAATTACAGGCTTACACAAACCCTGAGAAATCTGGAAATTGAAGGGGAGGAAGGTCGCTCTCTGGAGATCTGGAAGTTCCAGAATAGAGGGGGTGGGGAGGTCAGATCAGGGACCCCAGACGACTGCAGCACTAAAGTAGCTAGAAGCTGCCCCAGCGATCTCAGCCACCTGTGGTGCCAAGGGTGAGTCTCAGGCGAACCCTGGAAGCCAGGAAGCTACCCCCACTGACAGCAATGGTCTCCCTGCAGCTGCCATGGAAAATAAGGGCTGTCCCCTCCCTCCGCCTTCTGCATCTTGCCCAAGGGGCTCTCACCATCAGAATGTATACTATACAGGGTGCTGGAAATCCTGGTGCTAGCTCTCTCTGCCGGGACACAGAAAAGAATGCAGAGGCAAATAGGGATTATGCTGAATGACTGACAATCTGGCACTAAGTGCTTGTCTTCATTTCCAAATATATGAGTATTTTCTGCTTATCTTTTCTCTATTGGATTCTAGCGTCATTCCACTGCGGTCAGAGAACAGACCCCGTACACTTTCAATCCTTTCTGATTTTTAAAACACTTGCTTTATGGGCCAGGATAGGATTCATTTATGCAAGTGATCCATGTGCTTAAAAAAAAAAAAGGTACTATGCAGCTGTTGGTTTGTTCATATAATCTATGTGCTTACTGACATCTTCTCTACTTGTTGTATCAGTTACTGAGAACTTTATTTAAAAAGTCCCACTATGACTGGGGATTATCCATCTCTCTTCGAAGTACTGTGAATTTCTGCTTTACGTGTTTTGAGACCATGTTATTAGGTGCATAAAAATTTAGAATTCATATCTTCCTGGGGAAACAGGCCTGTTATCATTATGAAGTGACCTCCTTATCACAGTAAAGCTTTTACCTTAAAGTTTATTTGTTTCTGATATGGTTGTAACTATCTCATCTTTCTTTGGGTTAATACATGGTATTCGCTTTCCCAGCATTTATTTTCAGTCTTCTACATCTTTATGATTTAGATATGTCTCCTGTACATATCACAGAGTTGAGTTTTATTTCCTTTTATCCAGCCTGACAATCTTTGTCTTTTAAGTGGAACATTTAGCCCATTTATATCTAATATAGTTACAGATATACTGGGGGCTAAATCGTCATGTTATTACGTGAGTTCTATTTATCCTGACTGTTCTGCGTTTCTTTTTCTTCCCAATGTTGCTATCTGTTGAATGGATTGGGCCTTTCCGGTTATTGCATGGTTTTCCTTCTGTTAGTCTGTAATGTATACAGAATGTTGGAATGATTGATCAAATATTCAATAATGGTACTCGGTTGGAGGGAAAGACTTTGCAAAGCTGGGCACTCTCTCAGAATTCCACCTGCTCAGCATTGATAGATGGTGCTGTTCCTAGTGGTGGCAGCTTCCTAACTGGAGCAGAAGCAGAAGCCCCAGTGGTGGCAGGACTCTACCAGGATTGGGTATTGTTTCTAAGACAATGATTCCTGATAAGTTTTTGTGACTTTTTAAACAAATCCTTTTCTGCTTAAATTACCAGCAGTGGATTCTGTTGTCTGTGATTAAGGACCCTGATCAACACAGACTTCAGTCTTTCATTTATACTTTTGAGCATTCTAAGTGCCCTTTGTCAGACTATTCTACAAAGTTAATTTTATATGATTGTATAACCGATAAATAATTAATATCCAGAACATACAAATAACTATTACAATCCAACAACAAACAAACTATGCTATTTTTAAATGGGCAAAGGACTTGAATAGACATTTCTCCAAAGAAGATATGTGAATGGCCAATAAGCACGTGGAAAGATGCCCAACATCATTAATCACCAGGGAAATGCAAATCAAAACTACAATAAGAGATCACCTCACACCAATTATGACGCCTATCAGATGGCTGCTATCAAAAACAAAAACAAAAACCAAAACCAAAACCCAAAATATAACAAACGCCAGCGAGGATGTGGAGAAATTAAGAGCACCATGCCCTGTCGGTGAGAATGCAAATCGGTGCAGTTGCTGTGGAAAACAGTGTCGTAGTTCTAGAACTACTGTTTGATCCAGCAATCCCACCACGGGGTATTTACCTTAAAGAACTGAGAACAGGGACTCGAGTGGACGTTTGCACACCTGTGTTCACAGCAGCTGAAACACGGAAGCAACCCAGTATCCATCTATGGACGAATGGATAGACGTGGTCTGTCCGCTCCCGGGACTGTCACTCAGTCCTGACAAGGAGGGACGTTCTGCCACCTGCCACCACGTGGATGGACCCGGGGAACGTGATGCTCACGTGTGATCCACTCACATGAGGCCCCTGGAGTCTCCAGACTCCCGGAGACAGAGAGCGGACGGTGGGTGCCGGGGCTGGGGAGGGGCTGGGGGTCCGTGATCCACGGGGACAGAGAGTGGACGGTGGGCGCTGGGGCTAGGTGTCCAAATTTCATGGGGACGAAGGTTCCGTTTGGGAAGATGGAAATTTCTGGAGACAGAGCGTGGGGACAGCTGCACAACAGGGTGAACGTGCTTAATGCCCCTGAGCTCGCGCTTAGAGACGGTGAAAACTGTACTTTTCATACTCTGTATATTTTACCACAGTTAAAAAATTAATTTATCTGGAATGCATTCGTGCTGTGACCATTGGCTCTTGTCACTCGTATTTCGGTTTACCTCCACCAAGCTGCGAGATACCTTTAAAAATAAAAAAAAATTAAAGCATTATTATGTGTGAAAGAAGCCAGACACAAAAGACTAGGTACAGTTTGATTTCATTTCTGCAAAATTCAAGAACAGGCAAAATGAGTGTGGGGTGCCAGACGTGCGAACGGTGCTCGCCAGGGGCACGTGAGGGTCTCTGGGAGGCGCCCCGGGAGCACGCCGTGCCGCCATCGGGTCACACACGAGCGCGCGTTCAGCAGGAGTCATGAGATCGTGCTGCCGAATCTTCAGGTTTCAGGTGCAGATGTGTTTTCTCTCGGTTTAAGAAAAACGCGTGATGATCTAAGTGGAGAAGTAGACAAATCCACATTTGTTATTGGAAATCTTAACCCACTTCCCGGGGAGACGATAAAACAAGGGAAAAAAATCAATACCTCTATAGGAGAGGTGAATCCCGTGATAAAACAGACTGGTTCCCAGGAGCGACGCTGTTGGAACTCCCGCCTTCCCACGTGTAAACATCTGGAGAGACACAATCACGTTCTGGTCCACGAAGCAAACGTGAACCGCTGAAAACGGTTGGCGCTGCGAAGGGTGGGCTCTCGAGGACGTCACCAGGGAGCACCTGCACGTCTGGAAATCGGGAAGCGTGCCTGCCCCGTCGCCTGGCGTGGGGCCCGCTCGTCCCCACCGACCACCTTGCCTTCGGGTCTGCTTGGTTCTTGCTCGCCTGCCTGCGGGAGTCCGGATTCCGCCCGTGTCCTTCCAGGGTGTGCCTTCCAGTCTAACTGGGGACCGACTGCCCGCCCAGTGACCTCCCTACCGCCGGCAGGTGGTTCTCGGCACCCCCCAGGCCCCCTCGTCGCGCTCCTCAAGTCCCCCCCTCCCACCCCCATCCCCTGTGAACTGGGGACGACTCTGCCCGCCTCGCAGGGCGGCTTCAAGAGTGAAATAACGTCAGCAAGCGTGTTTTATGAAACCGGGAGCTCTGTTCGTGTACAAGGCCTCATTCTGAGGCCCTGCAGGGTGCGACGCAAGCAGGTGATGTGCCCCAGAGTCTCAGGATCTGCACCCGCGTCAGGAGGGCAGCAGGGACACCTGAAGTCAATCCGATGGCATGACATGATTGCAAAGTAAACCACACAGGTGCACGCAGGGGGAGCGTTCGGTGAGCAAGAGCGTGCTGGCAGGCAGAGGAGAGGCAGGGTCACCGAGGAAGGCTTTGCACGACCCACTCACCTTCCTGCAACCACGTCCTCTGATTCCATTCGTCGGCTGGGACCCCAACACCCGCTCGGGCTCAGCTGTGCCCGGGCCCCAGGGCTGGTCCTTTGTGGGGAGGTGGCATCTGGCAGCTAGGGGCCCCTGGCCACAACCAATGACCCGGTCCCCTGTCAGGCTAGCCGCTGATCCCGGGGCCCAATGGATAGATGCAAGGCCCCGGGAAGCACAAGGCACACGCGCCCAGCGGGAATATCTGGGAGGGCTTCTGGGAGGAGAGAGGCCAACACCCTGTTAGCAGCCCAGTGGAAGTCTCCCTGAGCAACTTCCTGGTCAGCAGAGCGAGAGGCCCCAGGGCCACAGTCAACAGCAGCCACAGCCAAGGGGCTCCTGGGGCAGGAGGCTTGGAGGCCCTTCCGGTGCTGCTCCCTCTGGGCCTAGAGGGAAGGAGGCAGGCCTGGCGGGGCCGAGGCTTCGGGGTGCTGCGTGCCTGGGGGGCCTCTGAATGATCCGGCAGGGAAAAGGGTCATGTTCGGGCCTGGCGGCTGGAGGCAGCCACAGGGGAAGGGGACGGCAGATCAAGGCTGGCTGGAGGTTGATGCTGGCTAGCGCGTCCTGTACTCCGGTCCCTGTTCTCCCCCGAGCCCAGCAGGCTGCATTGAGATGGAGGCTCTCCCCGGCCCCTGGGTCTGCAGGGACTTCTAAGTGGCCCATGAAGCCAAGGCGTAAAAGGCGTAGAAGTCCTCCTGGGGGTCGGCCTTCCCCTGAAGGCCCTGGGAAAGGCCTGCGGGACCACGGTGGGGGTGGCGCAGAGGGGCATGGGGGCCGGCCCTCTCACAGCAGTGAGGTGGGTGTGACGGTGGTCCTGGAGAAGGCGGGACCCGGGTGGGCTTGGCTGCTCAGCGGGCGGTGGCCTTCCGAGGCCCCTCACGCTGACCCCCGCAGAACCGCGCCCGGAGAGGCGAGCGTCCCGAGAAGGCCCCAGGGCTTCGTCTTCAGCGGACCTCTGAGCCAGACCACCGGGCCCCGTCCACGGGACAGGCCCAGGAAGGGCGCTCAGCCAGGCCCCTGATGCGATCCCGCCTGGCCGCTTACTGAACACGCCCTCCCCGTCCAACAGTCCCTGTGACCCTGCACCGGGGGCTACGGCCACCACCCTCACTCACGGACAACAGAGGCCAGGAGAGGGAAGGGGCCCTGCCCTCCCGGAGGGGAAGCAGGATCTGAACCTAGCCCGGCCGAACCCTGACCTGGGGAGGCTAACCGCTGGACCGTCCCGTCTGGACCATCACAGGGAGCCTCCTGTCCTCAGTAGAGCCAGGGGGCTGGGGGGTCTGCCCCAGGGTGTCAGGAGCCAGGGGAGCTCAGAGCCTCGGCCAAAGAGGAGACCCCCACCACATGGGCAGCCGACGCCGGCAGCCGGATTTCATTCCACCAGCGGGCAGTCCTGCCCGGTCTCTCCTTGTTTCTAATCCGCCCAGAGGGACTTGAAAGCTCGGGTCTGTTCACCCCCAGCCCTCCTGTTTCCTTCTTACCCCCAGCTTGTTTGCTCCTCGTGTAAAACCAAGCAGGGCATGTGCAGCGTCATCGCAGTCCATGGGGCCCGGCCGCCGGGTGGCTAGGTCGGGCCAGGCTCAGTCACCGACCCTGGTCGCGCAGCCGCGACTCTAACACGGGTGCTGCTGGGTCCCGATTCCCGAGACTGGCCTCCAGACTGGCTACCTGGAGCCCGGGAGCCCGGAGGCAGGAGGCAGCACAGCCAGATGCAGTTTCTGTCTGTGGACGCTGGGCTCCGGGGGGGGTTGGTCCTCTGGCTGGGCCTCGTCCCTCTGTCCCCCCACTGGACCTGAAGCGTGGAGGGGGAGCACCTCTGCAGCTCTGTCTCCACCCGCCCCCCTGCTGCCTCAATGTCCCTCCAGGCCCCAGGGCCCCAGGACACACGCTGAAAGCCCACAAGGTTGCGGCCCAGCCCAGCGATCTGGCGTCCCGCCTGCTCCCCCCACGATCCCCGCCTACTTGGCCCCACCTGCACACACCTCTTACGCGGGGTGGGGGGGGGCTCCCCAACCTGCTCACCGCGTTGCTGGGCAGATTGTAGGACACATTTGAATTTCAGATAAACAATGACTATTTTTTCCAGCATAAATATGCCCTAAATATTGCATAGGACACACTTATACTAAAAAAGATGTTCATTGCTTATCTGAAATTCAAATTCAACTGCGCATTCCGTGTTTCTATTCACTAAATCCAGCCACAGACTTGCCCCATGTGCTACGCTGTCCGCCCTCAGCATCCTTGGACACAGGCTGAGCCCAAACCGTGCCCTGAGTCCCTCTCCTAGGGCGGCAGCCCCTGCCAGCCTCCACCCTCCCCCTGCCTCAGGGCCCTGGGGGGCCGTCCCGGTCTGGACAGATCCTCCCGCCTGACCTCAGCCCTCAGGCAGCGGCCTCCACCCGCCAGGCAGGTCCGTCTTAGGTCCTCCTGGGGCCCATGTAGAGAGGTCCCACTGGGGCCCAGAAAGCTCCCAGCTTCACAGAAGGGGCAGGCTCCCCCGGGCGCCGCAGGAGAGGGCCATGATGGTGGCGAGAGTGGGGGTGACACGGGGCCCCAAGCTGGTCCACGCCTCTGCACTCCTGTCCCCATGCACAGGCTCACGACACCGGCTCCAGTGGGCTGGCCGCTGCCCCCGGGCCACAGAGGCCCAGCAGGGCCGGGTGCAGGGTGCACGGGACGGTTAACCCTGGTGGTGACTGCTCTGACTCCGGCTCTTGGTGTCTGACTGCTGACAGCTTTTAGGGCCCCCCACACCCCACCCCTGGGGAGCTGAGGAAAAGTGCTTTCTCCTCAAGCCCTGTGCCCTGCCCCCTGGGCTCGCACAGTGGCCACCCGTGAACACAAGGACGGCCATCCCGCCCCTCCCCCGTGCCATCAGTCTCAGCGTGAGCCACGTTTTCGGCAGGGGTCACGGGCCTCCCTCCCTCCCACCGGCAACTCGGTCATCTGCGGAACCGCCTCAGCTTTACCCAGGGCACTCCGTCAGTGGAACGCACTTGGTGCCACGGCCTGTGAGCATCGTGAAGGAGATGCTCTCGTGTCCTCGTGTGTGGACATCCGGGCCTTGGGTCCCGGAGGCGCACCTGGGGTTGTGACCGGTCAGAGGCAACAAGGGCTCGAAACCCGGGGTTGGGGTTGGGGCGAGGGGCGCACGCGGCTGGGCGTGGGTTTCCCCTGGCACTCTCACGGGGCGTACGGAGGAGTAGGAAAGGCCGTGGAGCCTTCAGCCCCGCGTTGGTCGGCCGTTGCTGCATGACAAACACCCCAAACCGGCCGTGTCTGCACAACGAGTGCGTGTGGACCAGTGGAGCCACCTCGGGCTCTCTGGGGTCAGTGTGCTCCCTGCGTCTCCTCCGGGGAGCCCTTCAGAGATGGGGCTGGGACCTACATGCCACCCCTTGTGGCCACACCCACATGCCCAAGTCACACGGCCAAGTGGCCTTGGCGCCCGCGCAGCGAAAGGGACCCACTCTGTGCCAGGGTGGAGGGCAGGCCTGGGGTCAGGAACTGGTCCCCCACGCCCTGGGCCCAGGCCTGCATCGTGGACGGGCCACGGCCTGTCCCAGGAGCCTGGGTGCTCTCAGAACCCATCTAACATCGGCATATCCAGACCAGGGGCCGTGTGAGGGAGGGCAGCGGGGAGAGCGTGGGTGGGGCCAGGCATAACAAGACCCCACAGCCCAGGGGCTCGTGCAATGGACATTCACTGTCCCCTGTCCTGAAGGCCGGAGCCCGAGGTCCAGGCGTGGGCGGGGCCGGGTCCCCCCGAGGCCTCTCACCTTGTGTGTGGACGGCTGTCCTCTTCCAGTGTCCTCACGGGGTCGTCCCTCTGCCCGTGTCTGTGTCCTGATTTCGGCTTCTTGTAAGGACCCCGCTCACAAGGGATCGGGACACATCCCGGTGACTTTGTATCATCTCAGTCACCTCTGGAAAGGCCCCATTACCAATTATGGTCACATTCTGAGGCACTGGGGTTTACCTTCAACATATACATTTGGGGCACACAATCCAGGCCATAGTGAGGAAGTGACACACAGGGCCCGGTTCCCATCCCCCAGGCATGATCATCACATGACCTGGCCTGTACAAGACCAAGGGAACCGCCCGGAGTACCCTTGAAGTCAGGTGCCTCAGCAGAGGCCTTGCTCTGGCCGGCCCTGCTGCTGGGACAGAAGTCCTGCCTCGACCCCACCCCCCCAGGCCAGCCCCCAGACCGCACTGCTCCCCTGGACTGTGCGTACGTCCCTCTGTTCCTTCCTACCCCAGCCATTTGTTCCTTCCCAGAGGGCCAGGCGGTAAAGAGAAAGGCCAGTGCCTTCCTCAGGAGCCAGTGGTTGGAGGGGAGATAAATCAGTAGAACAGGAACCGACCGAGACACAGCCAGTCTGGGGGGAGCCTGGAACCGGGTCCTGCTGGAATCTTCCGGAGAGGTGCTGTGGACCGGGGCCCAGTACAGGAGAGGCCAGGAGACCGGGAGACAGAGACCCCACGAAGCCCGCGTGAGCAGGCCAGCGGCAGAAAGGGGGCCATGAAGACTGAGAAGGGGTGCAGAGGAGGAGACAGGGTGAGCCCCAGAGCTGGGGGCACAGAGCCGCGGGAGCCACAGGGCTCGTGGGGGTAAGGGGACCACAGGAGCCACGAGGCCACAGAAGCAGGGAAGCTCCAAGCTTGGAGAATGCCGAGTGGGATCAAGGCTGCCCCGAGGTGCGCCAAGTGCAGAAGGAGCTGGTGCCCTCCGCCCGGCCCTGAGGTTGGGCTGGAGCTGAACGTTCCAGGGAGGGAGCAGGTCTTCCGTCGCCCTCCTGGGGCTGCCACACGTGGCCCGCGTGACCAGACCCGAGGGACGGGGAATCCTCGGGAAGAGAGCAGTGCCGGCGGGGGTGTCTTCTCTGTGCCGGTGCGCCCGTGGCGCCCTCTCCCTTTCGGGATGGGTCCCTCCCAGGACCGGCTGCCGGCAGCCCTCGGTAGCCTTGACCAGTCGCGTCCGGGCCGCTGAACTGCGGCCGCCGGGCGTGACACATGCCCAAGAACGCGGTCTCTGCGACTTTCCGTGGGTCTTGACCGGCGGACCCAGCTATAAAAGGTCACCTTCAGATGACCAGAAAGAATTCCAAATTCGAACCCCTGAGACACCCCCACAGGACTCCTCCAGGGAGCATCGGCCTTCGCTGTTCCTGCAGCTCCAGCCCCGAGCTCAAGCCCTCCTCTTGGGCCTTGGGGAGGGGCCTGGGGCCCCCGGATTAGGGCTGTCCGGGGCGGTGGGGTGAGACTAAAGTTTCTCTGGTGAGCACATATGAGTGTGTGTGAATGGGCGTGAGTGGGAGTTTGTGGGCCTGTGTGAGCACCTGTGAATGTGGATGTGTGTGAGTGTGTGTGAGTGCATGTGGGCACGTGTGAGTGTGTGAGCACGTGTGGGCGTGTGATGGGGCGGAGCCAACATGACACCAATCAGATAGCCCAGACACCAACCATGGACAGCCTCACCCCCTCATCCCCTCACCCATGACTCAGGAAATGGGTCAGGTCAAGACCGAGTGACCCAACCTCGTGTTGAAGGGGTCCCGGAAAAAAACAAGGGAAAAATCCCTTATTAAACCCCAATGTCACGGGAATCACTTCCGTTGCGTCAGTGCAAACCCGCGGGCTGGTCACGTGTGGAGAAGTGATTTGCGGGCTTACCCTGTGATGAAGCAGGCAGATTCCGAGAAGCATAGACTCAATCCACTGAGTTATGGTAAGTTTAATTATTCACATTCCACGTAATTACGAGATATTTTTCTTCTGCTCACATCTGAGGAAAGCTCTCTGCCTGCCCTTTGGAGACATGTGACCCGCTTCTGGGGGTGAGCGAATGCCTGATGGACTTCTAATTCTGAAAAAACAAATAACAGTGATGACAATAATAATAAAAACAAATTGAAAACATAAATACACGGTCTGGTTACCAGGCGCCGAGCCCCGGCACCCGGAGGTGGGGCTGGGGCGCGGGGCGTCCTCCCCTGGACGCGCCAGGGCCTCTCCAGGGCCTCTCCAGCCATCATCATCCATCGAGTAAGTGCACAGACAGCCATCCCGAGACACATGGAATATGAGGCCACAATTCATCGGGGTATAAGGGTCCTTATCTCTTGATACGGCCGCTATCAATCAGCCGGGGAGACCCCCTTGGTGAGCTCTGTGCTCGAGCGCTCCTGGCGCGGTTTCTTTCTGCACTGGCTCTTTGCAGCTCGAGCTCCCGCGGGGAAGAAAACACGCACCCCCACCCCCCGCAGGTGCAGCCCTGCTCCGCTGCATTCACCCCCGAAGTGTAATCGAAAGCCTGGCCTGCCTCGTCCTTCCTCCTCCTCCTTGGCGGGAGGAGGGGGTGTGGGACTGCGCTGCCCTGGAGGAACCAGATTAATGCTCCAAAAATATCCGGCCAGTGCCCGGAGAACCGACTGGGAAACAATGCCCTCCTTCCACCCCTGTCCCCAGCGCCAGCCGGCTGCCTGTGCCGTTCCCAGCACCTCCCTCGGAAGTCACGGAGCGGGGAAAGAACAAAAAACCCCGCTTTTAAGAATATGACCCTAGTCTTCTTTTCCAGCCTGTTTTTAAATTTTTAATTGCAGCTAAAAATATACACAAGATTTACCATCTTAAGCGTTTTTAAGGGTGCTGTTCGCTAGTGTTAAGTACATTCACGTTGTCCCGTAGCCAATCTCCAGCACCCTGGGGGCTCCTAACTCCCCATTTCTTATTCAAATGCCAGTTGAAATACACAGGTGCCTTTGCCTTCCCATGACGCCTAAGGGGCCTGGGAGCAAGGCCACGCCTAGGCCCTCTATCTTGACCTGGCAGGTAGGAGGCTCTACACCCACCCACTGATGTGCACACTACCCCCCCTCCCCGAGCTGGCAGGACCTCAGAGCCTCCTGGGGCCCCAGGCCAGCCCACCCCACCTCTGAGTGACTGGAAGTCTTTCTGTGACCTGAGGCCGGATCCCCGCCTCTTGGTCTCTTGGTCTTGGGCTCGCCCATCTTTCCCCAGGCCAGCCCTCACTGGTCAGAGGCAGGCACAGACTCCTGAACTTTCCTTGCTTCGCCGTCTCCCTCTTCAGCTCTTTCTCTTGTGCCTGAAGAGGGGGAAGGAGCCACAGCCTCAGTGTCTGTGGCGGGAGGCTGGAAAGGGGTCTGCGGAGGAGCCATCATCCTTGGGCTGCAGGGGCTTGGTCTCTCCCCCAGCAGGCAGCAGTAGCAGGGACATTGTTACTGGGACCCTCGGGCCAGTCAGCTCCGAGAGCCGGGAGTCCATTCCACAGAGCCACTGGGCACCGGCATGTCCTGGCACGGCACAGCCGGGAGGCGCCTGGGGCCCAAGGGATGACCTGTGTCCCAGCATCTACTCCAAGCCCTACACTCCCTCCCCCACCCTGAGCTGAGTGGACGGAGTCGTGACCCCCAAGGAGTGGTGACTGTTGCAGCCAGGAAGAAAGTAGAACTCGCTCTCAGGTTTTCCTCCAAGGCGAGTTGGGGGTGGGGGTGACACAAGTGGCAGCGCTTGGTGGCTCTCAAAGGTTTTATTTCAACAACTAGGGAGGATGCCAGACACCGTCCCTCCCCCCGCCCTGCCACCAGCCCTTGTGCCCTGGATGGGCTTGGTCAAGGATCTCTTGTGGCAAGTGACCCACCTAGCTAAGCCCAGCGAAAGTGGAAAATGACCTCAAGGACACAGGACAAGAAGTCTCCTGGGCCAGAGGTCAGACCTAGGGTACTGTCTTTATCCCTATCCACTCATACGTCTCCCAGCCCAGCCCTCTCCTCCTCCCTGTTCTTTTTTTAAAATTTTATTTAAGTGTATTTTTGTTATCTTTTTTAATGTTTATTTTTGAGAGAGAGAGAGAGAGAGCGAGTGCATGCATGCTAGAGGGGGATGGTCCAAGAGAGAGGGAGACAGAGGGTCCAAAGTAGGCTCTGGACCCATGCAGAGCCCGATGCAGGGCTTGAACCCATGAACTGTGAGATCACGACCTGAGCTGAAGTTAGACCATCAACTGACTGAGCCCTCCCAGGCACCCCTATTTTTATTTTATTTTTTTTTTAATGTAGGCTCCACACCCAACATGGTGTTTGAACTCACATCCCTGAGATCAAGAGTTGCACTCTCCACCAACCGAGCCAGCCAGATGCCTCTCCCTCTCTGTTGTAATCTGACTTTGCCATCATCTCAGGGCCCCTGGGGGCTGCCTCACCCTCACACTCCCAGGCTTCTGTGTCCTCAGGTCAAGTGGGCAGCACTGCCTGGTCATTAGTGTGGGTACTAGACCAATACTATAGGTGTCCTTACAAGAAGAGATGTGGACACAGTCATGCATGAGAGAGGGCACCCTGGTGACACAGGACCCATGGAAGGTATGAGCACAAGAGGAATGAGATCTCACTTACATTCTCAGAGGGTCCCTTGTGTGCTGTATTTACCCCATAAGGGGCAAGATAAAGCCAAAGACCCCCCAAGGACTCTGAAACATGAATATACATGTTCACCAGCACATCAGATAACTTGGGGAGATGGGCGAAGTCCTAGAGAGACACAAACCATCAAAGCTGACTCTAGAAGAAGCAGAAATCCTGGATAGACCTATAATAAGTAAAGAGATTGAATCCATAATTTAAAAACTTCCCATGAGGACAAACCCTTGGCCTGATGGCTTCTCTGGTAAATTGTACACAATGCTAATGAAGAATTCACACCAGTCCTTCACGGACTTCTCCAAGAAGAGGAGGGAGCACTTCCCCACTCGTTCTGTGTGGCTAGAACAACCCTGATACCAAACGAGACAAAGACATTACAAGTGAACTACACACCAGTATACCCTATGAATATAGACACAAAAATCCCCAACAAAATATTAGCAGACTGAATCTAGCAGCATATAAAAGAAGAATTATAGACCATGACCAAGTGGTGTGTAACCCAGCAATGCAAGACTGGTTTGGTGTTTGAAAATCAAGGGGCGCCTGGGTGGCGCAGTCGGTTAAGCGTCCGACTTCAGACAGGTCACGATCTCGCGGTCCGGGAGTTCGAGCCCCGCGTCGGGCTCTGGGCTGATGGCTCAGAGCCTGGAGCCTGTTTCCGATTCTGTGTCTCCCTCTCTCTCTGCCCCTCCCCCGTTCATGCTCTGTCTCTCTCTGTCCCAAAAATAAATAAACGTTGAAAAAAAAAATTAAAAAAAAGAAAATCAGTTAATATAATACAGCATATCAATAGCTTAAAAAAAAAGCACCACATTGTCATCTCAATAGATGTGGAACGAGCATTTGACAAAATCCAACCCCCTATCATGATCGGAAAAAGACAAAACAAAACATTTGACAAACTGGGGATAGAAGTGAACTTCTTCCACCTAATAAAGGGCATTTACAAAAAACACTGCAGCTAACATCACGCTTAATAGTGAAAGACTGGATATGCTCCTTATGACATCAGGAACAAGAAAAGGACGTGTGGCCTTGCTGATTTTACCCAACGTTGTATTGGAGATTCTGGACAGGATAATAAGGCAAGAAAAAGAAATAAAGACATCCAGATGGCAGCGGGGGGAGAAGTGAAACTACATTTGCAGGTAGCATGAGCTTGAATACAGAAAATCTGAGGACTCTACTAAAAACTATCAGAATGAGTGAGGTTGGCAAATGTGCAGGATGCAGTGCAAACATTTGTGTTTCTATACACTAGCAAGAGTGACCTGAAAATGAAATTAAGAAAGTAATTATAGGGGCACCTGGGTGGCTCAGTCGGTTAAGCGTCCGACTTCAGCTCAGGTCATGATCTCACGGTCTGTGAGTTAGAGCCCCACGTGTGGCTCTGTGCTGTTAGGTCAGAGCCTGGAGCCTTCTTCGGATACTGTCTCCCTCTCTCTCTGCCCCTCCCCCACTCACACTCTGTCTCTCAAAATATGAATAAATGTTAAAAAGAATTAAAAAAAAAGAAAGTATAATAGGAAGAAATAAATTTAACAGGTCTGTTCAATCTGTATTCTGGAAGCTACAACGCATTGTAGACCTAAGTAATGAAGAGACAGACCATGTTCATGAACAGGAGGCTTGATAGTGCTGTACAGAGATACTCCTCTTTTGTTTCTCTGTCCTGACTACTCTCAACAAAGGGGAAATTATAAACCGGGCAGAGGCCTCTCATGTCCAGGACTGCACCATTCCATTCCAGAGTGGCATGTGTGGGTCAGACGTGGCCCTCATCCAAGATAAGCCAATGGGGGCAGGAAGTGGAAGGGAGGACAGCAGAGAGGCTGGGTGGCCAGCAGGAGGACCCAGAGCCATCCTCCTCGGAGACACTAAGAATGAGAGGGGCAGAGGAAGGTGGGAGGCCAGGGGCTCCTTCTCCCTCCCCCAAGACCCAGAGGCAGAGCAGAAGTTGAGGGATAGGTGGAGTCTGGCCAGATGTGGGCCAGGTGGCCTAGTATAGCCCTGAGGGAACTAGGGGTTTATGCACAGGATGGAGGGATAGCTAGGGTGGTCCGTGAGCAGGAGAGGAAGACTGAGAGGCAAGACAGACAGTTCCTAAGGCAGTTGGGGTCAGAGAGGATCCTCATGTCCTTAAACAATGCTAGGAAAAGAAGGCCGCTGTCCTTCCCTTCTGGACACACCACCCCTGGCAAATGGGCATGGGAAGCCCATTTCCCTGTGGGTGAAGGGGTGAGGAGAGGGGCTAGGAGGCACCTTTGTGCCCTGGGAATGCCAATAACAGCCAGGTAGCTGCCCACCTGTCACGTCAGCTGCCCATCTGAATAACTGTAACTTCTCCCCATGAGGATGCCCGAGGTGCCCTGCTCCCCAACCCCTGGTTTCAGGGCCCTGCTTCCTGCTTCAGACTTTAGCCTTATAACCACAGTCTTGCCTTTTCTGTGACGTCGTACGAATGAAATCAGAGGATAGGTTACCAGAGTCTTTCCCAAGGCAGGATGTCCCTGAGATCCGCCCATACAGTGCGTCCCTCTTTATCGTAGCAATGCACTGCTCATCCAGCGGTGGCCCACTGAAGGACATTTGGGGCACTTCTGACTTCTGGCGATTACAGATAAAGCTGCTGTAAACACCAGTGTCCAACCCTTGTGTGGACGGAAGTTTTCGTTTTCTCGGGAAAATACCCATGAATAGAACTGTTGGATTGTATGCCAAGTGTGTGTTGGATTTTGAGACATTGCCAAGCTGGTTTCCAAAGCGGCCAGACCATTTCTCATCCCCCATCAGCCACATCCAAGGGTTCCCAGGTGCTCTGAGTTCCCGCCACGGGTGGTGTTGTCTGTGTTCTGAATGTCAGTCCTTACTTAACGGGTGTACAGTGGGCCCCAATGTAGTTTTACCATTCCTGTATTGGATGACTAATCCCTTTCTCATGTGCTTATGTGCCATCCGTGCGTCTTCCTGGGTGAAGTGTTTTGTCCAATCTTTCAATCCCGTTTGTATCTTAGCGACTAGTAAGCTATGTATACTAGACACAAATCTTCTACTAGAGAGAAGTTTCGAAAATATTTCCTCCCAATCTGTGGCTTTTCATTTTCTTTACAGAAGCAGCACAAAGGTTTTTAATTTTGATGGGGTCCAACTGTTATGTAAAAATTGTTCGGCTTGGTGCTTTTTGCATCTTATCTAAGAAATCTTTGCTTAACCCGAGGACACAAAGATTTTCTCCTATGTTTTCTTCTTGAATTTTTATAGTTACAGCTCTTCTGTTTAGGTCTGTGGACTGTTTCTACTTAGTGCTTGTTAATATCAGCCAGTTAATCTAGTCAGTATTTGTAGATGGTGTGAGGTAAGGGTTGAGGCTCCTTATCTGCATATGGATGTTTATTTAAGCACCTTTTTTTGAAAAGATTATCATTTCTTCATTGGACTACCTTTGCTCCTTTGTTGAAAGCCCACTGGCACGAACATCATTATTGATTTCTGGACTCTAGTGTTGTATTTTGATTTATAGGTCTATCTTTAAGCCAACAACATTCTGTTTTGACTGATGCAGCTTTACAGTGAGACTTGAAATCAGGTAGAGTGAATCTCCCAACTTTATTGTTCTTCAACACTGTTTGGGATTTATTTCCTTGGTCTTTTATATTACTTTTTGCATTTTAGGGTCAGCTTATTAATTTCTAAAATTAAATAAATAAATAAATAAATAAATAAATAAATAAATAAATAAAGTCACTATGGTTTTGCTTGAAATTGCATTGAAAATATAGTTCAATTTGGGGAGAATTGATATCTTTTTAAATATTTATTTATTTTTGAAAGAGAGAGAGACAGCACGAGTGGGGGAGGAACAGAGAGAGAGGGAGACACAGAACCAGAAGCGGGCTCCAGGCTCTGAGCTGTCAGCATAGAACCCGACCATGGGGCTCGAGCTCACAAACTGTGAGATCATGACCTGAGCTGAAGTGGGACGCTCAACCGACTGAGCCACCCAGGTGCCCCAAGAATTGATATCTTTTTTAAAAAAAAGTTTTAACGTCTATTCATTTTTGAAAGACAGAGCGTGAGTGGGGGAGGGGCTGAGAGAGAGGGAGACACAGATTCCGAAGCAGGCTCCAGGCTCCAAGCTGTCAGCACAGAGCCTGACGTGGGGCTTGAATCCACAGAACGAGAGATGGTGACCTGAGCTAAAGTTGGATGCTTAACCGACTGAGCCATCCAGGGGCCCTGAGATTTGATATCTTAACAAGTCTTAGAATAAGCCATGCCAATGAGCATGGCATGACTCCATTTATTCAGGTCTTTTTTAGTCTCTCAGTGGTATTTTATAGTTTCCTGCGTGCATATTTCACACACATTTTGTTAAATTTACCTCTAAGTATCCCAAGGTTTTGATTCTGTTTGTGGGTGGTATTGTTTTTATAACTTCAATGTCTAATTGTCCATTGTTAGGATACAGAAATAGAATTTTTATATATAGGTCTTGTATCTTGTGATTTCACCAAACTCACTTGTTAGTTCTGGTAGCATTTTGTAGCTTAGGGTTTTCTACAGACAATAATGTCATCTGCGAATTGAGATAGCTTTAATTTTTCCTTTCTGATCATGTAAGAGCAGAAACACAGGTGTTTGTTTTTTGGTTTGTTTTTTTTATCCTACTCTGTTGGCCAAGCCCCTCCAGTTCAAGATATAGTGCAGGGACCCGCTCCTGCCTCATCCCAACTGTCTTCCACCATCCAGGGAGAAGCCACTGGGGGGCTTTTGCAGATTCCCTTTCTTTATCAGATTGAAAGAATCTCTTCTGGTCCTAGTTTTCCAAGATTTTTGTTTTTGAAATCATAGATCAGTATTCAATTTTGTCAAATGCTTTTTTTTTTTAAATATACACCTATTGAAATGATTGTATGGTTTTTCTATTCGACTGCTAGCATGGTGAGAACATCAGTCAATTCTGAAATGTTAAAGTCACTTTACATTCCTGGAATCTGCCCCGCTTGGTCATAGGCTTTCTTCTTTATCTACGTTGTTGAAATTGGTTTGCTAATATTCTGTTAAGGAGTTTTGTGTCTGGGCTCCTGAGGGATATTGGGCTTGGATCTTCTTTCCTTGCCTTATTCTTGTCTGAACCTGGTAGGGTTACGGTGGTCTCCTGGAAGTGGCTGGAAGTGCCCTAGAAGTGCTTATGCAGTATCCGTGTTATTTCTCACTTGAGTGTCTGGCGTACTGCTCCAGCCAGGCCTCCCACCTGCACTGAGGCCAGCACTGGACTGGGCTAACAGAAGCCTGACCGTGGGCGGTCGTGCTCTTGACCCCCACGAAGACGGGGAGATGAGGTGTTCTGCCATGGAAGTGTTGAGTGTGAGAACTTGTACAACAGACGCAAGGAGAGGTTCAGGAGGGACCTGGCCCCACGGCCTGGAGCTGGGGTGAGGCTGGCAACTCAGGAACAGGCTGAGGCAGTCACCTGGAGGACATGGAGGGGCAAGGAAAGGGGTCCCCCACGGAGCCCTGAGAGATGTCGATGTGAGGGAGCCCCACAGAGAAGACTGAGAAATGGCCACAGAGGGGAGACCCCAGGAGCCAAGGGATGGGGTGGGAATGCAAAGTGGGAGTCTGGAAAGCCAGGAGCGCCCAGATGAGAGCTTTCAACAGGGCCGGGTGCTACTGGGGTTACACGGAAGATGGGTCCTGACAAGTCCTGCAGGCTGGGGGTCCAGGTGAGTGTGGTGGCAGCACTCCGGCGCAGGGGGTTGTGCAGGCAGCCGCTGGCCCTTGTTCGGGCACCTGTGCCTACGGGGGGCCTCACCCATCACACTCCCTTGATTGCTCCGCCTCCAGCTGGCCACTGGGTAACTTCAGTGCAAGGTCCCAGATGCTCCTTACATCCAGCCAGCCCCCAATCCCAGGCCTGGAGCGGAGCCTCTGGCCGTGTGTTGATCGCGGGGACCCCTACACGGGCAGGGCCCAGTCTAGGGCCGCCTCCCACCCCGGGAGGGGGGCTGGAAGGATCTGGGAGTTTGCAGTTCACACAGCCCTCCCCCCCAAGGGTGGGCAGGAGCAGCGGACGGTCCTGATGGGAGTGAGGGCAGCTGGCGGTGAACAGCGGGGAGCGCGCAGCACAAACCCTGGGTGTGCGGCGCCTGGGCACCGGTGGCTATGAGGCCGCGGGACCCGGCACACGCGGGGTTCTGGGCTCCCCGCCCCCACCGTCTGCAGCGCTGGCGTCTTCCTGCGGAGCAACAGGGGCCCCGCACGTGTGGCGACCTCTGCAGCCGCCTCTCCCGAGCCGTCGGGGCCTGCGCGCCCGGCCCCAGCCGCCGACCCGACGGAAGCCCGTCCGCTCAAAGGCCCGAGAGCCGCCTCCGGAGGGAGGCCGCTGCTGTGTGACCTTGGGTGAGTTCCTTGACCCCGCTGTGCTGGTCATCGTGGACACCCGGGAAAACCGAGCGGAGCACGGAGTCCCGGAGACCTCGCAAGGTCTCCGCCCGGCCGGCCACTCGCCTCCGCGGCGCCGCCCCGCCCGGGGCAGGGGAGGGGGCGAGAAAGTCCTTCCGACCGCGGTGGTCGCGGCCAGCAGGGACGGCGCGGGTGGGCCGGGAGTGGCCGCAGGCCGTGCGCTGCCCCCTGCCCGGGCGGCCCCGCCGCAGCAGCGTCCCGGGATGAGCCTCCACCGCCGCTAGCGGGGCTGCGGGCGCGCGGGGGCCGGGGAGGGGTCCGGGCCGGGCGAGGGCTGGGGCGGAGGGCTGGAGACGCCCAGGCAGCCAGCGCGGCCCCGCCCCCGGGACCCGGCCCCCGCCCCGGCCCCGGCTCCGCCCCGCCCCGCCCCGCCCCGCCCCGCCCCGCCTCGCCCCGCCTCGCCCCGCCTCGCCTCGCCTCGCCTCGCCTCACAGAGAAGGGCTCCAAGGAGAGCTCTCAGTAGCCGGGCGGGCAGAAAGGCGGAGCTACAGGCTAGAGCGTCAATGATTGGCTAATGCTAATGATTGGCGGTCATAGCAGCCACTCGCCGCCACCGCTGCAGCCCTATGCGCTCGTTCGGGCTCGGCTCGGCTCGGCCGCTAAGCTCGGCTCGGCTCGGCTCGACCCGGCCGTTCGGCTCAGCTCGGCTCGGCTCGGCTCGGCTCGGCTCGGCTCGGCTCGGCTCGGCTCGGCTCGGCTCGGCTCGGCTCGGCTCGGCCCGGCGGCTCGGCTCGGCTGGGCTGCGCGGCCGCGGACTGACGGACGGGCGTGCGCGGGGGGCGCAGGGCGCGGGGCGCGGGCCTCGGCGGCGGCGGCGGCGGCGGCGGCGGCGGCGGCGGAAGCCTGGTGCCCCCGCCCGCCTGGTCCTCTCTGAGAGCAGAGGCAGCGCCGCGGGCGCGGGGGGCGGCGGCGCGGGGAGGCGCGGGGGGCGCGGAGCGAGCGCGGCCCGCCCGGGCGCCGCCGACCCGGCCCAGCGCACGGACGCGCGGACGGACGGACGGTCGGACGGACGCGGACGGACGCGGCCCCTCCCTGCCGCCGCCGCCCGCCCGGGGCTCCCACCTCGCCGGCGCCGGGCCCGGGAGCGATGACATCGACGGGGAAGGACGGCGGCGGGGCGCAGCACGCGCAGTATGTGGGGCCCTACCGGCTGGAGAAGACGCTGGGCAAGGGGCAGACAGGTGCGTGCTGGGCCGGGCCCGGGGACCCGCGGGACAAGGGGTGCGGGGAGACCAGGGGTGCGGGGGGGGGGGGCGGGAACACCGAGGGGGCCCGGGGACACGGGGGTGGGGAGTCTGGGGACCCGGACACGGTGGGGGGGGGGCAGAGGACGGGGGACACCGATGGAGAACGGGGGCCTGAGGGACCAGGGCGCCGAGGGGACAGGGGGTTTCGGGGAGACCAGGCGTCCGGGGGGAGCGGGAGTACCGAGGGGCCCAGGAACACGGTTGGAGGGGTACCAGGGGACCGGGGACACCGAAGGGGACTGGGGACATGGATGCGGGCCGGGCGCTGGGGAGGACCAGGGGCGCTGGGGCGCCGGGGCGCACAGGCCGGCCGCCGAGAAGGCCGTGCTGACTGTGCGCCGATCGGGCGGGCGGGCGGGGGGGCGGGGGGTGGCGGAGGAAGGAGGTCGTCCCGAGCGGGGAGCCGTAGGCCCGGCCCGTGGCTCTGGCCGGCGGCCGCGAACAATGGGCGCCCGGGCACCGGGTCCCGCCGCGGAGCCCGTAGGCCGCGCCGCTGCGGTCGGCCGGGCGCGGCCCAAGGACACGCGGCGCGGACGGGGGCGCACGGGCCGGGCCGGGCCGGGCCAGCGCCCCTCGGCTCCGGCTGCAGGTGCGCGGCCCCGGCCGCATTGTGCGCCGGAGCGACCGGGCCCATTGTGCCGCGGGAGGAGGGGGCCGAGCGGGCGCCCATCTGCCGTCTGCCGCGGCCGCGCTAATAGGCGTGCTGCCCGAGCAGCTGCGCCCCGAGCCGCGCGCCCCCGGCCGCGACCCCCAACTCCCGGCGGCAGGCAGGGAGGCGGCCCTACGGCGTCCTGCGGGCCCACCGGGCCACCTTGGCCAGGCTGGGACCTTCCTCCACGGTGGGACTGGGAGAGTACCGCGGCGGCCGTGAGGGCTGGACAGCGCCTTTCTCGCTCCTCTGGCCTCTGTTCCGAATGTCTGCGACACTGCGCTCTCCCATGGGAGGGAGAGGGAGGCTGGTGCTGGACCCTCCGCCAGATCCCAGGCCATGGATCCCCAAACCCCAGTCTGTGGGAGGAGGGGGCTTCTTGGCCGGTCCTGGCTGGCTTTCTGGTGATCAGGCTAGGTCCTAGCCCAGCGGCCATGGTCTCATCCAGCTGGCCAGGCGTTCACAGAGTCGCTTTGTGGGAGGCTGGGCTCAGCCATTTTCTTTCTTCTCCCAGGATGGGCCTCTCCTGGCAGCCCAGAGGTCCGATTGGCACTGACTGCTTCTCCCTGTCTCTGGGAAGTTCCTGGGACCTAGGGCCGGTAGGGGAGAGGAGGAAGGGAAGACGGGGGTGCAGCAGTGCTGATCCTACTCGGCTGGTGCACGGCGGGGGTGGGGGTGGGGCAGGAGGGGGCTGCTCCCGCCAGGGAGGCTGCATGCAGGCCCTTCCCAAGCCCCTCTGGGCGGCACGGAGGAGGAGCCAAGAGGTGGTGTTAGGGAGGAAAGTGGGCCAGGCCCTGGGCTCTCCCAGGAGGGCAGTGGTTGTGATGTAACTAAGGCAGCGCGTGTATGAAGGGACCTGGGGGGGGGGGGAGGGAAGCTGCCCACCCCCCCACTGTGGGTAGACAGCCGCTGTGCCAACCGCTGTGGCCCCAAGGGATCCCCAGCAGTAGGGCAGCGCTGTTGGGAGTGGGGGTGGTGTGGCCCGGGTTCAAGGTGGGAGACAGCCAGTGTCCCTCTGAGTTCAAAATATGCATGTTTCCTGCAAGGAACCCCTGGAGTTGGTGAAATCCTCAGTGGGGGAGGGGCCTGGGGCAGCACAACGTGGGAGCAGTGAAATAATCTAATTATCGCACCGGTAAAATGTGATTATGAGGAAACATCATCGTGTGAGCGGTGACAGCGGTGAATTCTACGTGTGCCGCGCTCGCCGGTCGCCACGGGTGGGGGCCGGTCTCCGTACTCCTCATCGAGTTACAGTGTTGTACGGTTCATTACGGGACGTTTCCACCGTAATTAACAGTAACGAATACAAAAGGATAAGCCGCGCGCGTGTGTCAACACCGCGTTGCCATGTGATGTTTAGGAAACAGCTGCAAGAGGGACACAAAGCGGCGGGCCTTCTCCTCGGGTCCCTCTCCCCTCTGAGGGGAGTGGGCTCTCCCTGTAGCTGAGGCCCCCTCCCCAGGGATCTGTTGATCCCGCGTTCCTTGTGGCCTCGTCCAGGGCCCTGGGAGTGCCAGCTTCCCGGGAGGGCTGTCTCCCTGTCCCTTTTGCGGAAGGGTTGTCTGGACTTCGGTGGACGTGGGGCCCCGGGGGTGTGGGTGCACTGGGCCTGGCCACTCGGTTTGCTGGCTGGTCTTGGGCATCAAGTGCCAAGGGAGTTGCAGTTTCCCAGGCCTGTCCTTTTGCCCGGGAGATAAACGTCTGACCTTATCCGGGGTAGGCTTGCTGCCAGGAGACCTCAGTGGAAGACTGTGTGACCGAAGCTTCCGAGCGCTGCCTCCGTCCCCGGACTGCCTGTGCCCGGGTCCTCCCCGGTCCTCACGTGCGCTCTGCCTGGGGCCCTGGAAAGGGAGGGAGTCATCCAGGCGGCGGCGAGCTTCGTGCTGCCCACCCGTTGCGGGTACCCCGGCCGGCAGCCCCGAGCCAGGGGACCTGCTGCTCCGCCTCCAGATGCGGGAGTCGGGTGGACACCGCCGGCTGCCGAGCACAGGTGTGGGCAGACTGCCCCTCTGCTTGGCTGGACGCCCCTCTGGTGGCTGGTGGGATCCCGCTTGTCCCTTCTGTAGCATCTTTTCGGTGGTTCTGTCTCGCTTGTGTGCTCTTGGCTCAGCAAGCGGGTTCTGTCACTTGTGTGGGCGTTAGGCCTCTGCCTCCGGGCAGCACGGGTGTGACTGAGAGGTCATCTCCCTTCTGCCAGGGCATCTCCCCTACATGGCTGTCCTCGGTGTCCTGGGGTCGCCTGTGGAGGCTGCCCTGGGGAGGCGTCGTGTTCTCCGGTGGACGGGTGGGTCTTCGGCACCTACCCACCCTCCGGTGGGGGGCAGCTGTCCCTGTGCGGGCCGGAGTCTGCTGCCGAGGCTCTGTCTGACTCAGCCCTGATCCAGGAAAGGCTTCTTCAGCTGGGGAGCAGGGGGCACCTCCAGAGGGTCCAGGTGGGGCCCAAGCAGGTCCCGGGGGGGGGTGTGTGTATTGTGTAAGCCATGTGGCCCCCTGGCCTTCACCTTTCCAGCCCCACCAGGAAATGGAGCAGGGCAGGGCTGCCCAACTAGAGCACAGCAGGTGTCGATGGGGTTCAGCTCCCATAAGCCAGGAGGACCCTGTGGGAGGAGGAGGAAGGTGGTGGGCTCTCAGAGCTGGGCCCACAGTAGGATGTGGAGCCTGCCCTCAGGGACCCTTTGGTAGGTGGGAGCTGAGGACAAGGTGGCAGGGGCGGGGCTTTCAGATGATGGCCAGGGCAGCTCACGAGAGAAGACGTGGGTGAGGCGGCTGCCCGCAGCTCACCTGGCTGGGCTTGAAGGCTGGAGCGTGGGCCAGGGTGAAGGATCTAGACTGCCACGCTGAGGGCACTGGGGTGTCCCCTTCAGGGTCTCCGGGGACCTTTAGGAGAATTCGTGTGGGGTGCTGGTCAGGCAGGCTGAGGAGAAGTCCTGGGGTGGGGGAAGCCAGTGAAGATGAGACTGAGGGAGGGAGGGAGAGACACAGGTGAGCTGGGAGAAGAGACAAGTGAAGGAGAGAGTCTGATAGACCTGGGGGTGACCATGGCCCAGGGCAGAGCAGATGGGGGAGCAGAGCCAGAGGCAGGAGTCAGGGAAGGTGCCTTCGACCTGAAGGGCACAGTTGATTTTGGAAAGCTGTGTAGAAGAAGGCAGCTTGAGAGCCAGAGAGGCTGCAGGTCATGGGCCCTGCACACGGGGCTGGGGGGTGGGGCATTGGCTGGAGTGGGCCCTGGCGTGCTTTAGGGGGCTGAGGCCGGGAGAAGGGGCGTGGCCACGGCCACAAAGGTGGACAGGGCAGGGAGTGCGGTCAGCCTCCGCTGGCCATGTGTGGACCACCTGTTGTGTCTGCAGGTCTCCCCCTGCCCCCGTGAGCCTTCGCCCTCTGTGCAGCAGGCACGGTGCAGTCCGTCTGTCCGTAAGTGAGGAAGCCGGCTCAGAACTCAGTGCTTTGGCCAAGGGGAGCAGTTCCAGTCTGCTCAAGGCACAGGCTCGGTTTAAAAGTTCAGAGTAGCAGGACCCTGTTCTCAGATGGTCATGGACAGAGCTTGTGGGGAGCCCCCCCCCCACGCCTGTCTCCCCTGGCCCCTCGGGAGCTGTCGGAGAGGCCTGTGCAGGGTCGGTCGGTGTCCCGCCCATGACTGAGTGGGACAGATAGCACTCCAGCCCACCTTTCACAGTGCAGGCTCTCTGCCAGGAAGCCCCCCGCCTGGACCGAAGGGCTGTCCCTGGGTGGGCTGTCCCTGTCGAGGGAGGGCAGTTCGGCATGGAGGTTTCTGGGGTGGACGAGTCCTGGGGTGGGCAGAGGCCATGTGCCCAGGGTGCAGAGATGTCTCTAGGACCATCTGGGAATGGGGTGCCCCCAGCTACAGGTGCAGAGGCTGGCTCTCAGTTCCTCTAAGATGCTTGGACAGCATTGCCCACAGCCCCAAGGAGGGGCTCTGTTTCTAACGGATCCTCATAGAAGGCTGTAGGGGTGACAGCTGCCCAGGACTGGGTTTGGGCAACAGAAGCCGTGGGGTGAGGGGCTCCGGGTCCTGCCCCATTCCCAGCCTACCTGAAGGTGGCCAGGGCCATCCGGATCCTCTCTGGTTGCTGACAGGCTTGACCACACTTGGTGAAGCATGCGTGTTGGATGGGGCCTCCAGGGCTGGCTGGCTGTGCCCCACCCCCGGCCCCACCGCCCCGCGGCCCCTCCCCGACTCACCTCCTCAAGGACTGTGTGGGGCCAGCAAGTGGGTTGCTGCAGGAAGCCAGCACTGGCCTGGGCCCCGCCCAGGGGCACGTTTCTCTGGCTGTTTCCTGTCCTGGTTTACCCAGGTGTTGTGGGATGACCTCAGGGCCTGAATGTGCACTGTCCGTATCCTCTGCCTGAGCATAAGCCCTGCTCTGTGCTTGGCACCTTCAGTGTCTCTGGAGCAGACGGGTCCTTCCGGCGTCAGAGGCTGGACGCTGTGGGTGGCGCCTTGGCCATGCTGCCTGTCTGCGGACACCACGGAGCGTCTGTGACTGGTGTTGACACGACGCAGTCAGGGCACCTTCGTGGTTACCTGGTGCTCTGGCTTGGAGAACACCTGTGCCTTCAAAGCCACTGGACTCAGAGCGGGTTTCTGGGGGGACCTTGGGAGGGTAAGGCTGCTTTGAGATCAGTGCCCCAGCCAGGTGGCAATGCCAGGGGTGGGGGGAGGAGCCATCTGACCGCTGTGGCCACCCTGCCTTTGCCCACTGGGGTGTGGGTGTGCCTGGGGCTCCCCGGACCCCAGAGCTCCCTCCTGCCCGTGCCCACCTCTGGTGGACGGCGTCCTTGTGGCCGGGGAGTGCTTGCGCTTTCTGGAGGCCTGTCGCCACACAGTGAGTGCGGGGGCCACACGCGTCTCAGAGAGGAGCTTGCTGCCTGCCCGTGGCCCCACATGCTCCCCACGTTGGCTGGTCCCTCCAGCCGTGCAGGGTGGGGCCCACCGGCCTTCGTGGACACCTTGGAACTTAACAGGGTGGTCCTGTGCTGGAGGCACAGAGCAGGGGCAGCATGGACTCTGGCGCTTAGTAGCTGGTGGCTTTTGAGCCCCAGCCCCCACCCCCCAGAGCAGGGTTTCCTGCGGCTTTTGTGAAGCTCATGCTGGGAATGATGTCAGTTGGGGGGGGGGGGGGGCACATCTGTTGTGGGCAGTGTCTGGTGGCAGGACAGCGGGTCCACATGTGTCAGGTCCCATCCAGGGTCTCAGGGGATGGGGGAACCCCCCCCCCCGCCTCCGGGTTCCTCTGGACTCTGCAGGAAGTGGGGAGAGCTGGTGTCTCCTACAGCCGCTCTCTGTTGGAGCCATTCTGGGTGCCTGGCCAGGTCAGCCCCGGGCCTGAGATGGGCCTCCACGAGCCTGGCCCGGAGCCCCGGGTCCTGGCCGAGGACGGCCGAGCTGCCCGCGCCCTGCCTGAGGCCTTGTCCCAGCCGTGCTGGCTGGCCGAGCGGGACTGCCGCGGGCACTGGACAGGATGGAGGCTGGGCTGGGACAGAGGCTGCAGGGACAAAGCGGGGATTGTGTCGGGCCCCACCCTGAGAGGTGGCCCCGGCCTTGCTCTGCAGTCTCTGAGGGGCCAGTGTTCTGGAGCTGGGCAGCAGCGCCCCCCCTCAGCCCCCAGAGCAGTGCTCCCAGAGGCCCCAGGGCTTAAGGGAGCAGAGCTTTTCGACCAGGGTGGTTTCCTTGCTGGAACCTGGGCTGACAGGGCCTCTAGGTGGACTCTGAGAGTCACAAAGATAAGGAGCACCACATGATATCCTGGGGGGGGGGGGGGTCATTTTGTGAGGACAGAGCCACTTCCCCAGGTTGTCGCCACATCCTCACACACAGGCCTCCTACAGGCTCACCCCGCGAGCCTGGCCGAGGGGGACAGAAGGCTCCCCGGGCCTTATGGTTCTGGACTGGGCAGTAGTGGAGGGACTGGGGGTCCCTGGGAGCGGGGGCTCATGGCCTGCCACTGGTAATGGAGGCACCCCGGGGCACCCACACCATAGCCACCCACTGTGGGCTTAGGCGGGGCCCGAGGGTGGGCCCTGGAGGGCAGGGCTGGCCTCCCTGGCCCCAGGGCAGAGGTGGGAGGGCAGCCTAAACAGGGCCTGTGTGGCCTGAGTGACACAGCAGGAGCCGGGGACACGTCAGGCTGCGGCTCCACATCACTGCCGTGGGCAGTTTGCGGGGGCGGCGGGAGGCCGCCTGGCCGGGAATGTGGCATCTGTGAGGCGTGGTTTGGCCCGAGTGCCCCTGGGTGACTGACTCCCGTGGCCAGCTTCAGCCTGAACTGCAGGCCGGGAGGCCAGAGTGGAGGTGATGTGGGGAGCCACTGCCTGGGCTGGCCCGGCCGGGTTGGGAGCTCACCTGAGTCCTGGCTGGCTGTTTCCCTGGGTAGGGGGCCTCCCCCAGGGGCCAAGCCAAGATGAGAAAGGCGATGGACGGAGGTGGCCACTGGGTGAAGCAGGGCTGTGGTGGGAGGCAGCTCCAAGGCAGGGTACTTAACTCACCTGGTTCTGTCTGAGACGTGGGTCCAACGGCAGACCGGGCTCACGTGTCCAGCTTCCTGGGCAGTGACACCGGCCTCAGGCTCTCGGCCAGGGCCCAGCTGGGCAGGGGCAGTTGGGAGCCCAGGTCTGCGGAGGCCGGCGGAGTCCCCTTCCTGGGTGGGCAGCTGCAGGCTCTGTTAAACACTCCTTTCAGACCCTCCCCCAACCCCACCCGCCTGTCCGAGAGCCTGGGTGTAGCCCCAGGGGACTCACGGAGCTGGCCTCCTCCTGGGCACGGGGAGCACGAGGGGGCGAGTCCCCGATGCCTGTGGGGAGGAGCACCCTGGACCTTTCCAGCCCCTTTGTTCTTCAGGGTGTGCAGCTTGGTGTGTGTGAGGAGCTCAGGTCCCTTGGGATCGTTCAGGTGTGTGGGGTTGGCGCGACCCCGAGGCCTCTCTCTCACCCATCCCTCCTGCGCCCACCCCTGGCACGGGGCGCTCGGGAGCCTGGAAGGAGCGGCCGGGTGTGGGATGCTGTGACCGTCCGGGGTCTCGAGGTCATGCCCATGCGCAGGGCCCCCACCCTCTGTTCCGTGAACGGCCCAGACTGTTGATACCTGTGCAACCGCTTGGACGGTCTCACACTTCCATGGTTGTGTCTTCGCTCTCGTGTGTGATGCGGGACGTGCGGGACCGAACCCGCAGGGGACCGGTGTGTCCTGCTCGGGCCGTGTGCTGGACATGCTGCCTGAGGGGGGCCCTGGCTGGGGAGGGGGGCCGTGGGGAGAAAGGAGGGCAGATGCACTGTGGGGACAGTGGGTGGGGGCTGTCGCAAGGCCCGGCTGGGCAGCCGTGCTGGGCTGCAGGGCCGGGTCGGGGGGGGGGGGCAGGGAGCACAGTCGGGGCCGCAGAGTGGCGGCTGCCCCAGCCGCAGGCTCTGAGCCGGTAAGGGGCTTATCCTGCCCTTCCCTCTGCCGCACGGTGCCACGGTGCCCTGGGACGTGGCCCTGCTCCTGGGGTGTCGACCGCAGAGCCCAGCCCACCCTCGGCAGCATGAGGCCAGTTTCTCTCCCTCCCCCACACTCGGCGTTAATGGGAGGTGAGTCCTAGAGCAGCTTCAGTATTTCGGTGTGTGTCTGACAGACCCTGAAAGAGCACAGTACCAGGTCACCCTGCGAAGGTAGCTGGATTCCCCAAACCGGCAGAAATTCAGTCAGATGCTAGGTTTTTCACTTGAAGTGGCTGTTTCCCGGAGGCCCAGTGTCCACCCCCAGCCAGGCCTCTGCCCTCGCTGCCTGGAGGCCGGGACTTCAGGGGTCCGTGTCCCTAACACCCTGGCGATGCACATGCGGGTGGGGCCCCTCACTCACAACCCCCGCCCCCTGTGTGGTAGCGGTGTGGCCTCTGTTCTTTAGTCCACAGTCCTCTATGCTTGGTGCCGGTTGAGGGGCACGGCAGGGCAGGGGCTCAGCCCTTCCTGGGGCCCCAGACCTGCCGGGTCCGGACGCATCACTGCCTGTTGTGCACACGGAGGTCCAGGCCCAGTGGGGAGCACGTGGCATGCAGGGTCATGCTGCTCCCTGGGTCCCTCCTCCCGTGCCCCCTGCTGCTGTAGGAGTGTCGATGAGGGAGGCGCCCTCCCAGTGTGGGCTGCCTGGTCCTCCTGGGCGCGGGGACCCTGTCCTTGGGTGCTTTGGGCTCCCTGGAAGGGCAGACGGACAGCAGTGTGTCCAGCGACCGGAGCTCAGCTGGGGTTGGCCACGGCCCTGCCCACCCTGGGCCCGTGTTCCCACCCTGCCAGCCCACCTGGCCTGTGGCTTCAACATGTGACTTCACTGGAGCAGCTGAGCCCCCCCGCCCTTGTGGTGTCCGTGTTTTTGGGTTTCCTGCCTAGTGTTAGGGTGCTGCTTGAGGGAGTCATGCCCACTCCTTGCCCTGCAGTCAGGGCTCATGTTGTATGTGCAAATGTATTCCTCGAGTGTGGGTGCATTTTGTGGTGGGCCATCTGACCAGGGCTGTGGTGGCCTGGAGGGGTCTCCCTTAAGCCCCTCAACTATGTGCATGGCCTGGGCTGCCAGGAGCCCCGGTGCCCAGGAGCCAGCTCCCTGTGAGCCTTGTCCCTGGAGCAGGGCCATCAGGGCTGGAATGGGAGTGGGGTGGGGGCAGGCAGGCAGTGTTCCTGGGAGCGCCCCTCATTGGTCCTTGCCAGCAGCCTGTGGTGCCCCCACCCGGTCCCCCCTTCCTGGGTCTCCAGGGGGAGCAGTCACAAGCTCTGGGTCGTGCCCCCATCTCTGCTGCACCATCCTTGCGGGGAGGGGGCTGTGGGGACAAGGCTGGGGCAGCTTGCTGGCCACGCTCTGACTCTGGGGCCTTCAGACTGGGAGAAGACCGCCCTGTGCCCAGTCCTGGGTGTGGGGGTGCGAGGGGCCAGTCCCTCTCCCTGGAAAGGCCTGCCCGCGGCTGGGGAGCTGTCCAGCAGGGCCGTGCTGAAGTCGGCAGCTTCCGTTCCCTGTGAGGGAGGCCGCAGCTGGCAGCGTGTCCTCAAATCTCTGCTGCCGTGGGAAGGTCCAGGTGTCTGGCAGGCTCCTGTGCCTGTCGCCTGGCTGTGGGACCGGTTCTGTGCTAACAAGGGGCAGGAGGTGGGAGCTGCCTGGGTGCTAAATGTACTTAGTGGTGGCAAGCCTTCTGTCGTGCTCCCAGGGGAGACCCTGGCCCCCAGGCTCTCCCTCCTCTTGCAGGAGGAGCCACTGGCCCAGTCTCCTGGGGGCAAGGAGAGAGCCAGGCCTCACAGAGGCTGTGGGCATGAGGGGACCTTCTCTGGCTCTGGGGTTGATTTGAGGTGACTTCCCAGAGCAGCCCCCCCACCCCCCTCTGATATTTACCTTGTATCTCTGGGGCAGGAACCTTCCGTCTGGTTCCCTTGGAGATGTGTGTGGTGCTGTGAGGGCACAGGACAACCTGGGAGTTCTCGGCCGGTCCCCTGGCCCAATGCCCTAGAGGCTGTGGGTGCCCTGCACCATCAGGGCTCCTTGAAGGGGAGGTCTGGTCCCCACCGTCCAGTTTTTGCCCTGCCTTGCTGCCAGCTCCCCTTGTTTCGGGGGTCGTGACCTGGGGGTGGATGAAGTGTGAAAGTGTCTACAGAACACTGGGCCATGGGTGGACGGCCTTGGGGTGTCTGAGGGGGCTGGGTTCTGGGTCACAGGTGTGGCTGCTCGAGCCCCTCACCTGGGGGGACAGAGATGTGGGGGTGTGAAGGCACCGGGTGTCGCCCTCCCACAGCCCCCTCCTTGGGCCCGGACATTACTGGGAACTGGGTAGAATTCAGGAAGCCAGGCTCTCAGCCCCAAACCCGCATCCTGGGCTTGCTGGGGAGGGAGGGGGTGTGTGTCTGAGAACGAGGCAGAGGAGGGAGTGTGTCTTGTTGTTGGAGGGCTGCAGGCTTGGCGGATAGTGAAGGGTTGATGCTGGCTTATCTCTAAAGAGGCAGAGGGCTTGTCACAGATTGGAGGTTTGCTGATTCTAAACCCCAAATCCCAAGGGATTTATAACTAATCATAAAGTGGCACAGATAGAACATCCTCCAGCAGACGCCACGGAGCCACGGGGAGGGGGGGGCATGTGTACACGTGGGCTGTGTTGTCCTAGGCGGCAGAACAGACATATGGAGGGCTCGGCAGGGGCTACAGGGGAGCCCCCAGGTGACGCCCAGCGGCCCAGGGTTTCAGAGTGGGTCCCATCAGATTCCTTCTAGCTTTGCTGCTGACCAGGGGCAGGGGTGGGGGGCATGCATGCCCTTGTCCCCAGAGGGCTGTTGTCCTGTGAGGTGGGGACAGGCCCACATCCAGGCCTCCACCTCTTGGGTCCCTCTGCCTGCGGGCGGCTCAGACCCACAGTCCACAGCTCGGGGTCAGCTGGCCGCTGGCTAAATACCACACCACCCCCTCCACAGTGCACCGCCCTGGTGTCTGCAGCCGTGGGACCTGGAGCTCAGCGGGGTCAGTGGGGGGCCAGTCACAGTTGTCCCTACATCCAGAGACCCGGAAAGGTGGTCACTCCCTACCCCAGGCCATGTCCTCCTCGGTCCATGGGTCAGTATGAGGAAGAATCACTTCCTGGTCAGGTTGGTGCTGCAGATGCCCCTGTTGTGGGGGGGGGGCCAGATGACCCGCGGGGGGTGTTGGAGCGAAGGGCACATCCAGGCGAGGGCTGGGGCACCACCTGAGCTGGCTGGCCGGCCCTGTGGTTCTCACTCACTGCTCCTTCTGTCCAGGGATCTGCAGCATCCTGAGTCACCCCAGCTGGGCGGCCTCTAGGTGACAGTGCCACCACACCCCAGGTGACTCGAGCAGGGTCCCGTCCTGCCCATCTGTCTCTGCGGCAGGACTTTAAGGTGTAACAGTAGGTCTCTCTACTGAGGGACAGCCTTCTCCTTAGCCTCTGTGTGGCTGGTCTCTCTCTGTGAGGTCCCCTGGGGGAGCCAGGCCCCCTGTGAGGGGCTGGCAGCTGCGGGCACGCTCCCCAGGCCCTGGCTGGGGGGCTCACCAGTGCAGTGAGTCCTGCGTACAGGGAGGGCTGCAGGCCGGTGCCCTCCCCGCGGAGGTGCTCCTTCTCTGGACGCTAGGTGCCTCTACCCTGGGGCCTGGCAACTCCCAGAAATGGCACGGGCAAGCAGAGGGAGGCTGTCAGCTCTGAGCAGGCACAGGACAGGTGTTGCCTGGGTGGTGCCCTGTGCCTCTCCTCCTCTGCCTGCTCTGGAGCCCTGGGCAGGAGGGGGCTGGGCCTGTCAGCGGGTCAGCAGAGACAGAGGCTGGGAACCCCACGCTGGCAGGATCACGTTGGGTTCTCTGGCGTGTACGGCCTCTGGATGGGTGGCCTGCACTTGGGTGCAGGCCTTCATTTTTTTAATGTTTATTTATTTATTTTTTAACATTTTTTAAAATGTTTATTTAGTTTTGAGAGAGACCGCACGAGTGGGGGAGGAGCAGAGAGAGAGGGAGACACAGAATCGGAAGCAGGCTCCAGGCTCCGAGCTGTCAGCTCAAACCCATGAGCTGTGAGATCGTGACCTGAGCCCAAGTCAGACGCTTAACCCGCTGAGCCACCCAGGCACCCCAAGGCCTTCATAAACCAGGCCCGTGTAGAGCGGGCCTGAGCTGAGACTAACCTGCAGGTTTCCCAGGGCAGAGGACATGTGTGTGTAGCGAGCACCTGGCCTGCCCCAGTCCCTGGGCAGTGGGTGCTGGTGGGGGTGGGGAGGCTCGTGGGACAGGGCAGTGGTCTGGGGGCGCCGAGCAGGGGCCCTTGGGGCAGGGAGTGGTGGGCACATCAAGGACTGCAGGGACCTTGTGCCCCTTCTCGCCGTCTGGGGGGCAGATGCCACCACCCGAGTACCAGCCCCAGCAGGGAAGAGGTCGCAGGGGTACACGTCCCCCTCGCCCCAGGCTCCGAGACCGTGGACAGCTGTGGGCAGGGGGCCCTCCCGGAAGTGGTCCTCAGACCCGTGAGGGTGTTTGGCAGGATGAGGGTGACACGTGTGACAGGCGGGTCTTTGACTGTGTCCTCTCTCTCTGTCCTTTGGAGCAAGCTGCCTGCTAAGCACATTCTATGATTACCCCTAGCGGGAGATTACACCCTCCCGCGTCCTTCCGGGGACGGGGGTGGGCGGGCTCTCCTGGCTCCCAACCTCCGCTGCGCGGGGGCGGCGAAGGGCCGCAGGGCTGCTCTCCTACTTCCTGCCGGTGTTGCAGGTGGGCCTTGCGGCCAGCGGTCTGTCTCGGGAGCACATCCCCCTGAGGGACCGAAGCGCGTCTGGATTTGCCCCCAGGGAGGTTGCACTCCTGGCAGAGGGGCTTGGGAGTATCCCCAGACCTCTGTGCTTCACCCAAGCCTGGTCCCAGGCTCCAGGGTCCGCCTTGGCCAGGCGGGGAATGGCCACCCCCCCCAGCCTTGGCACCTTGGCATCTGTGTCATATGGGGCACCAGCCAGGGTCCCTGGGCCCAGCCACCCTGCCCCAGCATCGGCCTCCGCCCTCAGCCCCTCTGGGTCAGGTGCTCCCCACAGTCGGGGTCTCTGTGCCTTGGTATGGAGGAGCAAAGTGAGGCCCAGGGCCCGCCCACAGCTAGCACCCAGCGGGTTCTGCACAGTGGGCTCCAGGCCTGGCCTCCTTTTCTAGGTAGTGCCACCCTGTCCTGCCCAGGACCCCCGAGCCAGGGCTGCTCTCCCAGGGCTCTAGGAAGAGGTCGTGACTCAATGTGCCCCCACCCCATAAGCAGGGAGGGGACACAAGCTCGCTGGCCCCTGGGAGGGTGGGACTCGAGACTGCCGTAGTGATTGGGGAATCCAAGTCAGATAGTTGTTTTTTTATTGTATTTTTTTTAAGGTTTATTCATTTTTCAGAGACAGACAGAAACAGAGTGTGAGGAGGGGAGGGGCAAAGAGAGAGGGAGACACAGAATCCGAAGCAGGCTCCAGGCTCTGAGCTGTCAGCACAGAGCCCGACATGGGGCTTGAACCCATGAACTATGAGATCATGACCTGAGCTGAAGTCGGATGCTTAAATGCTTAACCGACTGAGCCACCCAGGCACCCCCAGGTAGTTTTTTTTAAGTGTAGATCAGGTCTTTTTTTCACTGTTAAACCCCAAATTGACAGTGCAGAGTGGCCCCCATGGTCTCTGCAGAGTCTCTGTTTCTTGTGACATTCCCACAGAAACCCTACTTGGGGGACAGGAGGCCTCGCTGTGCCACAGGGGTCCACCCGTCCTCATGTTCCTCTTCCAGCCTGCTGGGCCTCCAGGGCCACCCCGGGTAGCCGCCCCAGGGCTTCTGGCAAAGGGGCCACCAGGGGTGCCTGGTGACCACAGGTGGGTGGGCTGTGACTTCATCTGCTTGACCACGAGCTGGCCAGCGGATGCAGGGGGCCTCACCTGCCTGTGGCTTCACTGTGTCCTATGTCAGGGGGCTGGGGACAGCCAGGGTGCTCGTGGGAGCTGGGAAGCAGTCAGGGATGGAGGGTGGCCGACCTCCGGTGTCTGGTCACCTGCAGCTCCCACTTTACAGGGCAGGGGCTGTGGGGAGGCCAGGAAGCTTCTAGAAAGTATTTCTACCCCTGCCTTACCTTGTGAGTGCCCCTGGGCCTGGCTCTGTGCCCGAGGGTCCCCCACACCTTGCAGGTGTGTGCAGGGACAGGTGTGTGCGCTTAGTGACAGGTGTGCCCAGTGACATGTATATACACAGTGACAGATGTGTGTGCAGGGGCAGGTGTGCACAGGTGTGCACGCGGGGGCAGGTGTGTGTGTGTGCAGCGGCAGGTGTGTGCGGTGACAGATGTGACGTGTGCACGGGGGCAGGTATGCGCATGGGGGCAGGTGTGTGTGCCTAGTGACAAGTGTGTGTGTATGGTGACAGGTGTGCACACGGGGGCAGGTGTGTGCTCAGTGACAGGCGTGTGCGCAGGCGCAGGCGGTGTGCAGTGACAGGTGTGTGTGTGCAGTGGCCGGTGATCCCACTGCTGTCCCTGGGGCCTGGCGGGAGGGGGGTGGCAGGTGTGGAGAAGGGAGGGAGGCGCACCTGTTCTTTGCTGGGCAGGTAGACTGAGGTATGTGTCTGCTGCTGGGACCTGCTCGCTGCCCACCTCTCCTGGCGGCCCCTCCTCTAACCTCTGCACGAAACTCAGTCACTGATTCGGGTGCTCTGCCAGCTGCCCCTGCACTGCCCCACCCCACCCCCACAGCCCCACACCTCCCTGGGGGACTGGGCAGCGTGGGCCATCAGCAGTGCTACCTCTGGCCACGCCACGGCGTCCACACTGCAGGTGTGACCCCAGCCCCTGCAGCCTCGCCTTCTTGTGCACAGGGTTCCTTGTGTGCTAGACCCTCCCCCTTCCCTTCGCGACAGCCCCCAAGCCCTCGTCTTCTGCCTCCTGCTCCCCGCAAGCGTCAGACCCTTCCTCGGGCCCCCAGCCCCACCACCTTCCTGCCTCCAGCCTGTGGGCACTGGCAGGTGACCCTGTCATCAGCCTTCAGTCCTGAGGCTCCTGAAACTAGAACACCAGCTTATAAAAACCACAATTTACCAGACTGAATTTCTGAATAGTTATGGGGTTTAATCAAAATATTTCACTGGGCTGATTTTACAGCATTGAATTGAAAACCAGTTGGTAAAAATCTAACGTGGTCGTCTGCCACCGTTGGAACCGGAGACGTGGTTGGTCCCCGCTCACCTGCCCCTCTGAAGGCATGTTCCTCCGGATTTCCCAGTACGGAGTGGGCGGAGGTTGGGGCGGAAAGGGGCACGCGGGGGCCGGGCCAGCTGCTTGCCATCGCTGCACCCAGTGTCCCCCCGGAACTGATGGTTTCACAGCATTCTGCCCCCAAGACATGGCCGCGGTGTCCTTTGGGTGTCCTGCCCCGTGCCTGCGTGCGGCTGGCCCGGCCCTCCCTGCCCACGGGGCCATGGCCAGAGGGGTGTTGGGGCCCAGCTGTCGGAGGTGGTGGGCAGCTTCCCCTTCCCCCCTGCCTCTCCCCCAGGCAGAGGGACCCCCTGTCGTTCTCAGGTCAGGCCATCGGGTCTCCTAGCGCCTGGGCCTGGTGCTCATAGGATGCAGAACTGAGCACACAGTAGGTGGATGCCCCTTGGGGATGCTGGCTGGGTGGGTGGGCTGCCCAGGCCGAGGGAGACCCTGCTGCGCCTGGAGGAGCCTGGCCTGGAGGCAGGGACAGTGATGCCCCGCTCTGGATGGCGGCCAGGGGAGCGCAGCGCGGGGAGGAGCGCCTGCCCTCCTGTCTGGCTCCAGGGCGAGTGGCCATCTGGGGGCTCCTGGTCCTGGGGGAGTTGTCCCGGGGGTGGGGAGGAGAGGGAGGGGTGTCCCATTGCATCACACACACCACCCCCCACCCTGTCAGTCCGACGCCTCTGGTCGCCATGGCAACCACCCAGTGCCCAGCCTGTGACTCTGGAGGAGAGGGGAATCCGCTCCCTCTTCCAGCCAGCCCTGCCCCCTGCGGGCTGGGTCCTTCAGTTCAGGGAGGAGGCTGCAGCCTCCTGGGGACGTGGGCAGCCCCGGCCTCCTCTGGCCTCCCGCTCCATGGAGCTCACAGTGCCTTGCCAGGGAGTCCCCTGGCTCCCTCCCCGCCCCACGCCCGGACTCCACAGTCCTGGGAGGAGGGGTGGGCTCTCCCCGGCCCACCTCCACCTGGCTCCTCCTACAGCCCGGAGCGAGCCCCTGCTAGGGGTGGGATGGAGTAGGGTGTCCCAGACACAAATGCTGGCTGGGTCCCAGGGCAGTGGTGTCCTCGGAAGGAACTGGGGCAGGTGCGGCATCACGGGGGCCTTCACGCCACAGCCCCAGGCTCAAGGGGACTCCAGATGGCCTGCCCTGCCCTTGCCTCCTGGACTCACCAGGGAGGTGGCCAGGGAATGGGGGCCTCTGGGCAGGAAAGTCAGGCCACACTGGGGAGGCTGGCATCCTCCGGCTCCTGCGGTCCCCCCAACTCTGCCTTGAGCCCCTGGGCCTCGCCACAGAAGGGGCCCTGGCAGCGTCTGCCTCACAGGGCGTGGGACCCGCGCACCAGGGTAGTGGCGCCGTGCTGGGACTGGGCGCCCAGTGGCGCCTGCTGCCGTGTGTGTTCTTGTCACTGCCCCCGCCCCTGACCTCCAGGCATCCTCAGCCAGACGCGGACAGTAGGGCCGGCCGGTGCTTGCTTTATTCTCGAGGCCTCCTTGGCCCACCTGCAGGTGATTTGAGGCGGCATGTGGTGGCGGAGCTGCGGCTGTGTCTCCACGGGTTGGTCCCCTGCCACGCAGTAGCCAGGACCGTGCTGTCTACCCATGCCTCAGGGCGGGGCCCGGGTGGGTGGCCGGGAGCACTGCGGGGGGGGTGGGGGGGTCAGGGACCAGACAGGCCTCCAGCCATTCCCTGACGCAGGAAGGGTCCGACCCGGTGGGCGGGGGTGGGGGGGGCTAGGTTGGGGATCTGGCCTTTTGTGCGGGAGGCAGATGTTCCCGGAGCTGAGACCAGGCCCACTGCTGGGGGCAGGGAGGCCCCGAGGCCAGTGTGGGCTGCGGCCCCTGGAGCCCGCCCAGCTCAAGGAGCAGGGAAAGCAGGGGGTTGGGGGAGAGCGCTTAGTGCGCCTGCCTTTTCTGCTCTCGTTGCCATGGCAACAGATGGCGGTTTGGCAGCAGAGAGGAGGGGGAGGGCTTTGTACGAGGCTGCTCAGGGTTTGGAGACCAGCTGGGGTCCTTCAGGGGTGGGGTGGGAGCTCTGGCCACCAGGCTGAGCAGGCTCCCCGGCCCCGGCCCCCAGGGGCAAAGTGCAAAGCCACTCGGGGCTTCCTCTCCCGGGAGCTCCAGCCTCACACCTGCTCACAGTGGCGCCCTCTCGCCCCCTCCCCTCCCTCTTTCCTCCTCTCCTGGGCCAGAGCCCCCACCCGGACACCCCCACGAGCCTGGGTCAGCGGGCAGCGTCGGGGCACTGCAGCCGAACAGCAGGCATGGCCCTGCACTGGCTTCCGACCACAGGGGCGCCTGCCACCCCAGGATGGTCGTGTCCCGGTGAGGCCTGGGGACACACCCTGTCCCCTCTCTGCTCCTCTGTAGCTGGTGGGAGGGCCCAGGCTGTCCAGGGTGATCACCTGGGCGCACAGAGCCCGCGCCCCCTCCTCAAAGCCAGTGTGGCTCCCGCTGCAGAGATAATTTCCACCCTGCAGGCTCAGCCCCGACTGCCGGGTTATCTCCCTGCGTGGGTGTGAGTCCGTGTGTGCACGTGTGTATGTGAGTGTGCAAGAGCGCCACCCGGGGGAAGGGCTCTGCGCGTTCACCGGCCCCAGGTGAGGCCCAGCTGTGAGGTTCCCAGGTGGGAATGCGTGCACCTGACAGGAGTCCTTGGCCCACCACCACCCACGCCCTGGCGGAGGAGGCCGCGGGCCACCGGCCAAGGCTTGGGGACCTCTGACCAGGCCACCTCGGGTGGGCTCTCCCGCCAGGTCTGGCCCCTGAGGCCCCGCTGTTGCCTGTCTCCCATGTGCTACCCTCCCAGACCAGCAACACGGCCGGGCCGGGGCTGCCTGGCCCCAGCCCCAGAGGCAGCTCCAGGCACTCAAGGCTCACCCCGGGGGCCTCTCCTCCTGCCCCCCCCACGACTGCTGCTCTTGGGCTGGTGTTAGGCCTTGTGCGCTGTCTGCCCTGCAGGCCTGTTGGGAAGGACCCGGTGCCACGGGGCCGGTGCCTCTGTGGCATCTTAGGGACCTCGGGGCTCAGACATAAGCCAGGGTCGGAGGGAGCGGGGCAGCCCAGGGCCTATCCCGAGTTGCTCTGCTGTCAGCACTCTGGGGGCATCTGCCCCATCACCAAGGCCCTGGCAATGCCCTCCCTGCAGCCTTCAGCCCGATGCCTCCCAAAGGCTTCCCTGGGACCCCCGAGGGCTGACCCATTCGTTCACCTGGGCCTGTGCCTCGGCCCCACCACCGTCTCTCATCAGCCCGGGAGACCCCTCCTCTGCCCCACCTTCTATCTCCCTGCAGCCCCTGTCAGCGGCTATTGGGGAGGACCTGGCCCCGGGCCCAGTGCTGAGGCCCCCCCAAAGATGCTTTTCCGGGACTGGATCTCCCCGTCAGGGGCCTCGAGCTGGGGCTCAGGGAGATTGACCGCTGTGGGAGGCGCGGGGCCTGGTGAGGTCCCTGTGCAGCAGAAGGTCCCCAGAGGGCCCGGGTTGCGGGCTGCCTTCTTGATCTTTCATTAGGAAAGAGGTGCGTGGTGACAGGAAGCACGTCAAGCTTGCACCGTTAGTGTGCGTGCGTGTACACGTCTTCCTCTGAGGGCGGGGCCTCCAGGCCCCGCCCCTGCCTGGCACTAACCAGAGGGGGAGGGGTGGGCTTGGCACCGCCCCCCACGGCGCCCCGCCCCTGCAGCTGCCCTCCCCTTTGGGGTGATGAGGTCCGGTCCTCCACTTCCGGTCTCTAGTCTCTGCAGCCTGCTTCTCGAACTCTGGGCACGTGGCCTCAGAGCAGACAGCTGACCTATCCCCCCGGGTGGGGAGTGCACCAGGAAAGCCGTGGCTATGGTGGGAACTCCCCTCTCCTCTGCCCTGTGCCACTGGGGGAGGTCTCTGCCTGCTCCCAAGGCTGGGGGACTGGGATGGGAGTGTGCCCCTGCCACCCCGCCCCACGGGCCTCTGGAGGAGGTGGGGAGCAGCCAGGCCCTGGGGTGGGGGCCGCTTCCTGTCCCTTTTCCTAGGGGTCCTTTTCAGAGTTGGGGCGGCCCCTGCCATGCTCCCACCCTTGGAGAAGTTGTAGGCAAAGGGCGGGCTGGCTGTCGCACCTGCTGGTGGAGAAAAATGAATTTCATGGCTGGTTTGGTAAAGTGCTTGCTTTTTTCCTGGTAGGACTTCGATCGACTGTTTTCGATCTAAGAAAACTATTCCTGGAAGGCGGGGAGGGGCAGGCCAGAGCCAGCAGAAGTTTGGGGTGAGGCCACCGAGTAGGGAGACATGGGGCGCAGCCGGGCTGGGGCCAGGGGTATGTGGGGTCATGATGCTGAGGCTGTCTTCTTGCCAGCCACACCCCACCCTCGGGGTCCCTTGCTCCCCGACAGAGCCCCCTAACTCAGGAGGGGAGTAGACATGAAGCATCTGGGCCTGTGGAACTGGGGCTCTTCCCACACTGTCCTGCCATTGCTGTCCCCTGACCCCTCTAATCCAAGAGCTGTGAGGGCCAGGAGAAGGGGTCCTGACCTCAGCCCTGCAGTCAGCGGGATCCGCTACCACCCCCCACCCCCGCTCTGCCAGCCCCTCATGCCATCTTCAGGGACACTGGTGGTTGAGGGGCGGGTGAACTTGCAGTGGCCGTGACCCCCCTCCCCCACGCCGGGACAGTGCAAGAATGCTGTGCTGGATGTGCTGACTGCTGACCCTGACCTTGGCTGCATGCAGCGAGATGGATGTGGCCCCTGGGTGGGCTCCAAGACCAAGGCCAAGGGCAGCCCCGGCCAGCACTGTAGGGCTTGGGACTGGGGCCACCCCTGGCGCCGAGGCTCGTCCACAGCTCCTGGCACGTGAGTGGGGCTGCCCGCAACAGCTGTGTCTGGATGCCTGTGGGTCCACGTGGTGAACCTGCCCCAAACCGTGGGACCCCTTTGGACGATGGCCCCCCCAGGACAGGTTCTTGCATCTCACCCTGATGCCCAGATGGCTGTTTCTTAGCTGCCCTTCTTTATACAACGAATCTTTGGCAATTGTCATGGGCTAATCAGTGATGACTGCCGTTTCTTGATCTGTGCTTTAGTTCTAAAACGATTATCAAATAACTTCATTTAAAAAGAATTTTCTTTCATTTTCAAGGATAGCAAAGTAAAATATTTTGTGTAGGAACTAAGATTTGCACTTGCCAAAAAAAGTCGCCCCCCGGAGGTCACCCAGTGTGATTTGAACAGAAGCTCCCGGGGTCGGGTGCAGTGGCCTCACCCTGCTGGCCCTCGGGTTCACACTCTGTCCCATGCAGTGGGCTTGCTCCGACGAGAGGGTGGGGCCCGCCAGCTTCCAGAGGGACTCTGTGGCTGTCCTCCTGCTGCACCGAGGCCACCACCCTGAGAAGGCAGCCGTGGAAGCCCCGGAGCAGCTGGCCTGGGGCCCCCAGCACTCTCAGTACTTCTGTGCTTAGTTTGTACAGGCTTGTGCAACTCAAGAGTTTTGAAGTCCAGCGGGGACCCAAAACAAGATGGATAGAGTTCATTACTGGCTCCTGTGGCAACCCCGGGCCTCCTCTGGCACATGGGGTGCTTCCCAGTGGCCGGGGCAGTGTGGCCCCGGGGGAGGGGGCAGCTGGGAAGCGAGGCTGCAAGTGGGGGAGTGGGGCGCCTGGTTGGCCGGCTGCTTCCTGGCTGGGCTGGCCAGCCCAGAGCTGTGTCTCCGTGTGGATGGGGTGGCTGCCTGCGCAGAGTGCCGGGCAGGCTTTCTGGCAGGATGTCCGGGAGGCAAGCCAGCTGCCCCGAGGGGTTGCTGCTGGTCTCTCTAGCCCTGTAGACCCTGCGAGGCGGGTTTTGTCTTTATTTTGTACCAAGGTGGCGCACATATAGCAGACCACACGTGGTCCGGAATGGGGTTCTGCAGCCCCTCCCTGAGATGTGACGGGATGGCCGACCTTGAGTAATTCTCAGCCTAGTACGTTAGCGTGATGTGACAGAGTGAAGTGGCAGGAAGGACACCCAGAGTCCGTGCGATACGAGTCCACACGTCCACCCATCTTGTCCTGGTCCGCAGGCTGCACTCTGAGTGGTCTGGGTGTGGGGGGCTCAGCACGCGCAGCCCCCTGGTGGGGAGCTCGCACCTGAGTCTCGACTGGCACTTAAGGCAGTGCCCAGTGGCCCCTGCACCTCCCTGTCGCTGGTGCTAGACAGCACAGCTCTTCTCGGGTACTCCTGCGCTCAGTTTGTAAATACCACACTAATCTGGCTCCATCAAGATGGGGTGGCATCTCTTCTCTTCTGTCCCATCCTCCTAAAAGATACTTTCACCTTCCCTCACCCCGCTGCCCAGCAAAATAGCATTTCTGTGTGTGTGTGTCAGCCACACCATGTTTTCTGGGGTTTCACTGTTGGTTGACCTTCAAAAATGAAGTCGTAAAGAGGGTTTCCATAATTGTCAGTGTGGAAGTTCTGTTCAGTGCTGGGCTCAGTAATGTGCCCAGATTATCTGCCCTTGCCAGGCTGGAGTTCTGTAACCCACTGGAAGGAAGCTGTGTGTGTGTGCCTGGTGGTTCTGCTCTGGGACCTGGTTGCTATGGATTTGGGAAAATCAGAGGCTTCAAAGTCCTTTGACGGATTGTCTTTTCTGACATCCCGTGAATGTTCACATTTGTGATGCATTCCTTTTGCATCTCCACAACTTTCTTGGGAGTCCTTTGATTTTTCTGGAGTTTCCAGTTGCCTTTTTCCCCCCATTGCACTATTTGTCATAAACTTGTGTGTGCGTGTGTGCGTGCATGTGTGTGTGTGTGTGTGTGTGTGTGTGTGTGTGTGTGTGTGTGTGTAGAGGGAGAGAAAGAGAGGGAAAGGGAAAGGGGTGGAGGTGGGGAGGGAGACAGATTGATCATCCATTCTACCTAGTTTTCTTTTTTTCTTGGTAACCTCATTCTGGGAGCCCTTTGTCCTTCTTCAAACTGCTGTGTTTTTCTAAAAAAGCCACCTTCAGGGGGTTTCCCAGGACACCCCCTGGATGGGATCTACTGCTTCCTTCTGGACTACCACCTCATTTTGTCAAGTCACTTCCTAGGAAAAGTTACGTGGAAGAGAAGCATTTCTAAGTCCCAGAACTGAAATTATCTTCTCTGTGCACACATGTCCCCACAGGGAGTCCTTTGCCCCAAGCACTTGGGAGATTTGGTTCCATTAGCTCCTGACCTCAGTGGACAGAGCAAAGATGCCAGTCTGATTCACCTGCCTTTTTCCTTGCCTCCATTTATATCAAAGCCCCTGAAAAGTGTTAGTCTTGTTGAACCCACATCTTTTCTCTTTATCTCTTGACCTTGCTACCCTACTGAAGTGACCTGAATGGTGGCAAGCCAATGGTCCTCTCTCAGTCCTTAGTTAGCCAGCAGCATTTGACACAGTGGAACATTCTCCTCTATTCTTCTTTTCACTCTGCTTATGAAATTCCACATTTGTCCTTATTTTCCTACACACCGTCCATTTTCCCCCAGTCTGTTTTGCTGGCTCTTCCTCATCCGGGAGTACCCCAGGGTCACTCTGGGTGAGCCCATCCATTCCCATGTGCTGAGACCCTTCAGCCTGGTCTCATCTTTATCACCCTTATACTTCCAACCTATGTGTCCTTGTATTTAAAGCATGTCTCTTGTAAGCAACACACAATTAGGTCTTAGGCTTCCTTTTCCCTCTGACAATCTTTTTAAATTTTTTATGGTTTGATTTCAATCTGCCATCTTCTATTTATTCCGTTTGTTCTTTGTATACTCGTTCCTCTTTTTCTCTCTTATTTTGCATCAGCCAGGTGTTTTTTAAAAAAGTTTATTTCACTTTCTTTACTGTATTAATGTTTCTGCTACACTGCTTTCCCCTTATTATCTCTTTAGGGGTTCCTCTAGAGCAGCTGTTCCCAGAGTCTTAGGCCAGGGGCCCCCTTGGGGAAATCCCTACAAGTGTCTATTTTGTTTTTTTATTGAAGGATATTTTTGCTGGGTATAGAATTCTAGGATTTCTTCCTGCACTGAGGAGGTGGTATGCCACTGCCTCCTGGTCATACTCTTCCTGGAGAGAAGTCAGGCACTACTGGTACTCCCCCAGTGAAGTGCATCTTTTTCTTTGGCTAGTTTTAGGATTTTCTCACTTTCTTTCAATTGTATCAGGTTAGCAGTGATATGCCATGGTGCGGTTTTCTACGTTTCTGCCCTGCTTTTGGTTCAGTGAGCCTCAGGGATCTGTGGGCTGATGTATATAATACATTTAGGAGAAAATCTTGCCCATTATCTCTTAAAATATGTCTTTTGCTTTGTTCTCTCTTTCTCTCCTCTTTTTCTGGGACTCCTATTACAGTTATGTTAGACTTTTTGGAATTGTCACATGGGTCTCTGATGTGCTGTTACGTTTGTTTTTCATTCTTTTGCTTTCTGTATTTCAGTTTGGGCAGTTTCTATTGACCTGTTATAGAGTTCACTAATCCTTTTGTGTGTGTCTGCTCTGCTGTTAAGCCCATCCAATGGATTTTTTTTTGTCTTTCCTTTTCTGTAATTAAAAAGCATATTTATGAGGGAAGAAGAGGGAGAGGACAGAGAAAAGGTGTATATATTTATAATGTTATCTTAAAGTCCTTTTCTGAAAATTTTAATATGTGGGTTAGTTGTGGCCTGCTTCTATTGGCTATTTTTTCTCTTGAGAGTAGGGTCACATTTTCCCCTCCTTTGTGTCCGGCGTCATTTTTATTGTATGCCGGATATTGTTTATTTAAAAAAAAAAAAAAAAAAAAAAAGAACAGTTCAACTGCACCAGGTAAGGTTTTTCCAGAATGGGCGCATCCCTCCCTGTCAGGCATTTAGGGTGGGGCCGGTCAGTTTGATCTACGCAGGACTTCAGCTGGGTCAGGACCGAGTGGCCACTTCAGTGAGTTTCCGTTCAGCGCTAAGTATGTTGAGTCTGCGGGGCCTTTTGCTGTGACGTGTCCATCCCCACTGGGCCTTGGGCCTTAGGAACATCGGTCCACTCTCGGCTCCTCTTGGTTCATGTCTTGTCTCTGTGCTTAGTCGCGCCGCACTGCTTACGCTGTGGTGCTGCGTTCCGCTGTCCCTTCCCCCCGAAGGCTAGTCTTGACTTCCCAGAGCTCCTTCCTCACATCTCATCCTTTCTGCAGGCTTCTTGTTTTACAGATGTAGCAGCTTACTAAATCTGAGCGAGTCATTGTGCTAATCAGGAACAGAACTTCCAAACACCTGTTTCCGCCAGGTCGGTTCTGTCTCTCTGTCCTGGACTCCCTCTGGTAACGCATAGTTAGCTGTTTCCCGAACTGAGGAGGCCCACACGGTGGCACGGCTCCTCCCGTGTGGGAAGTGGGTCTCTCTGGAGGGGGTGGGGGGATCCCCTGCTCAGAGTGTGGGATGTCGGGGCGGGGGAGGTGCGCACGGGCAGGGACTGGCCATCAGGCCTGTCGGAACAAGAAGACTTGCTCGGGGCAGCCTCCTGGCCCCTATAGTGCTGGATTTTGTCCCAGGCTGTCTGTCCTTCTTGGCATGGAGAGGGGCGTGCCAACCTGGGCTGTTCCCGTCTCTACCCCCTCAGTAAGTGCCACATCTGTCTTTGCAGCCCTGCCCTCAGGCCTGCCGCGTGCTCCCTGGCTGACACTGACACCTGGAGCTTCCCTTGGGTCTCCTGGAGACTGGCAGGCCCAGTCCTTGTCCTGTCTCTCATTACCTGCTCCCTGACTGACCCCCTGTGGAGACCCCCTGGCTCTGCCCAGGGTTAGTCCCCCTCCACACACACAGCTGAGCCTCTTTATGGCTGCAATCCCAGGCTGCCTCTGGGAGGGGAAGGGGTCAAGTATAGGGTGCTTCAGGTGGCGGGCGTGTGTGCATGGGGGCGGGTCTCATTCCATCTTTACACAGGTGGAGAGGGTGTTAGGATACCCCAAGGTTGATGGAGCCACTGAAGCCCCCGCCCCAGGAGAGGAGGGGGAGCCAAGCTTCCAAGCCTGGTCCTTGCCTATGGTAGGGCCGCACAGAGGCAGAGATGGCCCGCTGTACCTGGGAAGGGCCTTTGGGCCCCAGAAGAGCCCCCTGTGATGCAAGGAGCTCTCGAATGACCAGGGAGGCAGGAAGAGGCAGACCGGGTGGGTATGGAGCCGGCCTCTCCCCTCCCCCATGTCCCTTTCCTCCCCGGGGTCAAGGTGACAGGAGGAGGGGCTCCCCTGCATCCTGCAGAGGGGGTGGCAGGCCCCCACGTGGTGTTTGGGTGCTGTGGGTGGGGAGGGCGGGGAGCTTGGCAGAAGGGCCCAGCGGCTGCAGCGGGTGTGAAATATTTCAGGGCTTAATTAATTTAATTTGAGAGGTTCCTTTTCAGAGCGTGAACAGTTGTCTCCCAAGAGACGCGCGCGCCACCGCCTCCCCCCTGGCGCCTGGTGGGCGAAGGAAACGGCGGGATCTATATTGAGACTGAGCCTGCTGGGGCCAGTGTCCCCTTCCTCCCTGTCCCCTCTCTGGCCCCCCCCTCCCCCCGTCGGGTCCTCCTTCCCAGCCTGGGAGGAGCATGCGTGGGTGTGAACCAGGAGCCGGCCGCGTGACGGTGGGGCGTGGGGGTGTCGCCGGCCTGCGGGGCCTCCACGGAGCCCAGAAACGTGGGTGCACGGGGCTTATGGATCCGCCGCGCAAGCTGAGGGTGGGGATCCGCACCTCCCCGCCCCCAAAGTGAGGAAGAAGGGTTTGGGGAGCACAGAGCCTCAGGAGGAGGCCGGGAGAACCAGGGTGCCAACCTAGCACCCCTCCTCCCCCTCCCCCAGCGCTGGGGCAAGGGCCTGCAGGCGGGGAAAGGAGGTCGGGTCTGGTGGGCGCGGGCGCAGGAGGAACGCAGGCCCAGACGATACTTCACTTCGGGCGACGAAGGCACTTTGAAGTCTGGGCAGCTTCAAAGCGGCCGCCCCCCCCCCCCCCCCCATATCAGTAGTCAGTCGGAGTCTGCGAGCCCAGGGCGGCTGGGGGGTGGGGCTCGGGCTCACAGCCGGCCTTTCTGCAGAGGTGCAGTGCGTCTGAAGCGAATCCGCTGAGTCTGTGCGTCCCACGTGGGCAGGGGTGCTCCTGGAACCTGGGAGCCAAACGCGCCCACCGGGCGCCCCACCCCGCCAAGGGCGCACAATCGATCCTCCGCCTGCGGCGGCGGCGGCTGTGGCGGCAGAGCCCCCTCGGAAGCCAGACGTGAGTGCTGGCGGCCCTGGGTCCCGGCCGGGAGGGCAGAGAGGAGAGGGCGATGCTGAGGGCTCAGGGTGGGTGGGGCGGGCAGCCTCATCGCCCATCTGGTGTCTGGGCGCCTGGTCAGGGTGCGGGGTAAGAGCTCAGTGGGCTGCTGGATGGTGGGGCCTGTGCCCATTTATTCATCAGAATAGACACCAGGCCTGGGGCCTGACCCCAAGCCCCTCACCCCCAAGTAGCTGGAGGCAGGGGGGAGTGGGCGGCAAGCAGCTGGAGGCCCCACCCAATGTCCTGTTGAGGCAGGCCCCTGGGTGGAGGGGCTGGGCCTCAGCACGGCCTACACCGCTGTCTTTCACCAGAGCCTAGTGGGGAAAAACCTGGACTGTCTTCCAGTTCCTGCTGTGAAGAGGGGCACGGGGTGGGGGGGGGGGGGCGCCTGGGTGGCTCAGTCGGTTGAGCGACCGACTTCGGCTCAGGTCATGATCTCACGGTTTGTGAGTTCGAGCCCCGCGTCAGGCTCTGTGCTGAGGACTCAGAGCCTGGAGCCTGCTTCGGATTCTGTGTCTCCCCCTCTCTCTGCCCCTCCCCTGCTCATACTTAGTTTCCATCTCTCAGTAATGAATAAACATTAAAAAAAGGGGCACAGGGGGAGGTGCCGCCAAGACCTGCAGGGTTTCCAGGCTGGGGACCCCCAGTGGGGCCTACGCAGTGATACCCTCCCACCTGAGTCCAGAGGGACCTTGCAGTCTCCCTGACCATGGGTCTCAAACCCTCCGTCGGGATCCACGCCCACTGGTGTGTGAGTGCACAGAGCCCCTGGCAGTCCTGGTCTCCTGGAGGCTCTCCCCAGCTACAGCTTGCCACCAGGTGGGTGCCCTTCCAGGAAGGGGGGGGCCTCCACAGCGTCCCCCCACCCTTTGGAGGGGGTGTTCTAGCCACGGAGGGCTGGTCCCTCGGCCCTATGCGCCCCGAGTGTCCTGGTGCCGGAGTCCTGGGGCGCGCCTTCTGGGGTTGCCGCAGGTGCCCGAGGTGGGTCAGACGTGTGTATGTGCTCCACTTGGTGTCCTGGGCTCACAGATTACTGCCATGCCACGGCCCCCAGAAGGTGGGCAGCCAGGCTCGGGAAGGAGCAGGGGTGTGGTCAGAGGAGGTGCCCAGGGAGTGCTGACCACCGGCTTCCCAGGGCACCCTGGCTCTGGTGTCACCCAGCCCTGAGCAAGTCCCCCAAGCCGGTGGGCTGCAGGGAGGGGAGTGGGGCTGCACTGGTCCCTGTCCACGGTGCTGAAAGGACCCCCGTCCCCACTGTGGCGGGAACCTGAACTCATTCCCTTCAGCGTCTCTGGGCTTCCGCCCCACCCAGCTGACTCCCTGAGCCTGTTCAAAGGGGGTGCTGGGGCTGGGGCTTGTGCCTGACCCAGCTGGGGAAGCACTGCCCCCAGGCCCAGGCATGGGCAGGCTTCACCCTGACCCCTTGGGCAGTGGCAGGAGAATGGGCTCCCTGCTGTGAGGACCGAGGTTCAAGTGGAAAATACTTAGGAGTCTCCTTCCTGACCAGCGGCGTGGCTGGAGCGGGCGGCCACCTCCAGGCGTGGCCATCCTCCCAGAGCCCAACCTGCCCCAGAGCCTTAGCCAGGGCTCAAGTGACTGAGGCTGCGGTTCACAGGGTGCCTCCCCCCAGGGCTGTGCCTGACGCAGGCAGGGCAGTGGGGAGAGCCTCTTACGGAGGAGGCAGGACCAGACCCCCTCCTGCAAATCCTGTCCTTAACGCCTTCAGGCTGATGCTGGGTCAGGAGGCCCTGTGAGCTTTGATGCTGTAGCAGCTGCCCGCTCTGGCCAGGCACAGTGGCTTGCTGAGCGTGTGTGTGCGTGCATGCATGCGTGCGTGCGTGTGTGTGTGGGGGGGGGGGTGGGGCGGGCCAGGAGAGAAGCTCCCGTTATAGTGAGGGCCCTGGACACACGTGCTTAGCTGAGGTCGCAGTCGAATCAATAGGAAGCTTTCTGAGATGTACTGGGAGGTTTACGATGGCGGAAAGGTCCAAGAAATACGTACGTGAGCGGAAGAGGTGCGGTGTCTGTCCCTGGGGCCGACGGAACAGCATATCCCTGTCTCAGTTGTGGGGGCCGGAGGCCTGAGGGCTGTGGGGGGGGCCCATTCCAGTCCCCTTCCCCGCTTCTGGCCGCTTGCTGGCCACCCCGTGTCTGCTTTCACGTTTGTGTGGCGTGCTTGCTGTGCCCCTCTCACAAGAGTGCTTGTCATTGGCTTCAGGGGCCACTCTGGAGGATCATCATTCTCATGATGAGATCTAGAGTTGACCTCTGCAAGAGCTCTTTTTCCAAATGAGGTCACATTCGTGGGTTCCAAGGAATAGGACCCGGACTGAGCCAGGCTAGCAGAGGGTCTCTAGCCTGGAGACCCCATTGGGTGCGGAGAGAGGCACAGCCTGGTGTGCCCCTCCTCCAGTCCCCGAGTCTCCAGGAGAGCTCCATGCTGTCCAGAAGGGTCCGGGTGGGAGGGGCTGTTTTCCCCACTTCCACAGGTGAGGTGAGGAAACTCAGGCTGGGGCGCCTGTCTGGGAGCACCCGCCAGGCCGTCCGTGAGGCCATGCACCTGACTCCAGGAGGCTGCTTCCCACGTGTGTCCAGATCATACCAGATGCCAGACCTTGACCCTGGTGGTTGGAGGGCGGAGCGTGTTTGTGACCTGCTGTTACCTAACAAGGGGTCCCCAAACTTGGTGGCTTGAGACAGCAAACGCTCTCTCGTGGTTCCTGAGGGTCAGGGGTCCAGGGGCAGCTGAGCCAGGCAGCTGTGCTCAGGAATCTCACGAGGTTGCGGGTGAGGGCCAGGCTGCGTTGGCTGGAGGCCTCTGTTCTTTGCCTCAAGACAAGGCAGTGGGCTCCTCAGTGCGGGGACCCTGGGGAGTGGACGCCAGAAGGAAGCTGTAGCTGTCACCTCTCCTTGAAGGACACAGGGTTCTTTTCTGCCACCGTTCATTGGCCACACGGGCCAGCGTGGTGCAGTGTGGGAGGGGCCGCAGGGCTGGGAGGCTGGCTTCCAGCAAGAGGGGCCTGTGCCTCCTTCCTCATGGCCTCTGCGCACGAGCTGCTCCCCGGAGCTGGGGGAGGGGCCTCTGCAGCCCCCAAACCAGCTCTATTCTGGGCTCAGCTCAGTGCTCAGCTTCTTTGGGAAGCCCCCCGGCCGGCTGGTTCTGCGGCCCACTGTCTCTGGCTGCGTGCCCCAGGCATGTCTGACTGCACCGAGCTCCCATCTGGGACCCTTGGCCTATGGAGAACGCCATGCCTGGCCTCTGCCCCTTTGGTTCTGCCTCCAGATCCAGTCATGTGGGTCCTGGCCTTGGCGTGGGGTGGTTGTATGTGTGGGGACAGTGGCCAGGGCAGGACCACGAGGCTGCTGGGGGCAGCTGAGACCACCTATGATGTCCAGAGCTTCCCCCAGCGAGGCGGTGTGCCTCTGCCCTGCCTGCCGTGGGTGGCTTGGGGGAGGGGGCTGGCTCAGGGCCACCAGCCCTGCTGACTCATTTTTCCAACAGCCAGTGTGGTGCCACCTCCCTGCCTCCTCCAAGGAGAGCCCAGGCAGGAGGGGTGACAGGGCTGTCCACCCCCAGGAAGGCAGGCGTGTCTGCTGTGCCGGGCTCCCTCACACCCTCGTGAGCAGAGCCCCAGAGTGAGGCATGTTGAGGTGGCAGAAAATGGGTCACTCTTAGCTATGCTTTGCGGCCCCAGGGGAGCTGGCTGCATGGTCCCAGAGGTGCAGCAGCTAGTGATGGTCTCAGGTGTTAGTGACCCTCGGTTGGCCCTGTGAGCACTGGTGGCCGGACACTGGTCTCTCCCGAGACGCAGATGGGAACCCCACGAGGTTGGGCAGGCGCTGTGCCTGGGTCAGCAGAAGCTTCCTGCCCCGGCCCCCATGAGCCTCCCTCCCCAGAACCCACGGCAGGAGCTGCTGTCCCTTGTCCCCCGTGCCCAGGGACCCGCTGACACAGCACAGGCCCCCAGCGTGAGCACACTGCGGGTTCCGTGGGCAGGCAGCGGCTTGGTCAGCACCGCGGACAGTGGCCTTCCTCTCAGGGCCAGGTTCCAGATTTCAGAGAGCCACCCTCCTCCCCAGAGGGACTGCTGTGTCCTGCCCCTCGGCCCACGTGCTCTCCTCCACAGGCTTTTCCGGAGCTCAGCTGCCCCCACCCTCTGCCTGAACTCTCACCTTCCTCCCGGGTCTTCAGGCTGCCAGACACCAAGAAGGGCCTTCTGGCAAACTCCTGAGGCAGGACCACGGCCTGTGGCTGAGGGGGGCGCAGGGGCTCCGTGGGCGCCCACGGAGCCCCTGCAGATGGTGTGGGGGTGGGGGGTGCCCAAGTCTCCACCACGTTCAGAGAAGCCCCAGCCCCAAGGGGCTCCACTCCCCAGGGGTGGGCGCCTGTGGTGATGGCAGGATCTGGATGTGGTAACTGGAATGAGAAGCGGCTGAGGCAGTCATTTCTGCCTTTGCTTGTGGCCCCGTGCGCATCGCTTCACGGGGCTCTGCAGGCAGGGCCGGTGGCGTTTCCAGGTGCCTGCAGAGCCCTCGGGACTCACGTGGCCCCGGCCCGCGGCCAGTCGGCAGTGTGGGGGGTGCAGGCGTGGCAGATCATGCCACGGGGCCTATGCTGCATGTGCACACGCCTCTCGTGCTCCGGGTTCCTCTCTGCGCAGGGCCCTCCACCCCGGCACGTGGCGGACACGCAGAGAGGGCGGCCAGTGGGTGCCTGCCGTGGCGCTGGCGGTTAATGACCTCACATGACTCCGCGCGGAGACTTCGAGGTCAGTCTGCCGTCGTCACCTGACTCCTCTCAGGCTCCCCCACGGGGGACGGGACAGGGGCCTGCCAGGGAGGGGAGGATGCACAGAGGCAGGGGGTTGGAGGGATTGGGCCACCGTGCTCTTCTGCCCGCCCAGGGCCCCAGGCAGGGGGGCAGCGCACGGGGACATCAGAGATGGACCTCACACAGGAATGTTACCGGAAGGAGTCAGGCCTCTGTTTGTCCCCGCCTCCCTGCAGCAGCCATGCAGGGCGGCTGGACAAGGGTGCTCAGCTCAGGACGCCGTGGAGCCAGCCCGGGGAGCGCTGGACCTGGCGGCCACAGGTGGAGGGACGGGGGCAGGGTGCTTGTGTGACGTGTTCCCAAGCACTTGGAGGAGGCCATGCCGTGGGGCCCCAGCGCCTGGAGGGAGAGGAGTGGACGGCCGAGGGCTTCAGGGACGGTTCTTGGCCCCGTTAAGGAAGGACAGACTGGATGGGCCCCGGGGGTGCTGAGCTGCATGTCCGTGGGGTCTGCAGGGCTCGAAGCAGATAGTGGATGGAGCGACCAGGACTCCTGAGGGTCAGGCTCAGGGCAGCAGGCTGCGGCCAGGCCACCCTGAGAGACCGAGAGGCAGGCCTGGGGCCACGTCAGACCAGGGCTTTCCCCAGGTGGGCGCCTTTGGCCCTTGTGGTGGAAATGGCACTGGAGGCTGGAAAGCGCGGGGGGCTCATCGAAAGCCCCACCTGTCCACGTAGGGAGGGCCATCCCCAGGCTGTCCCACCGCCCACCAGCCCTGACCACCCTCCTTGGCGACGGGGCTGGCGCTTGGGGCACAGAGGGTTCCCCTCCCTCCCAGATGCAGCACCGTCACTTGCTCCCCGACCTCCGCCCAAACCGAAGGGCAGTGTCTGGGCAGTGATGTCCGGGTCCTCCTCTGGGGGCTCCCGGGGCTCGGGGCACTCCAGCGTGGTTTTATTCCAAAGGACCATGACCACGAAGAGAAGGGAGGGCAAGGTCAAGCCCCAGGAGCCAGAGGGTGAGGCATCTGCTCAGGACTGCCCCCGGCCCTCCAAGGCCCCATAGGCCACCTCCGTGCTGGGGCCCCGGAGGGTCTGGCCCTTGCCAGCCCCACCTGTCTGCTCCCCACGGCTCTGGGGCTGCCCTGGCCCCCTCACAGCCACTCGGGGCCCAGCACACGCAGGGCCGACCTCCTTCCCCCTCCAGACCACCGCAGCAGGTGTGAGGGCCGGTCAGAGCCACCAGGGCAGGAGGGCCGGGCACTGCCTGCAGAGAGCTGCTGAGCCACCCTGGAGAGCACAGCCAGTCCAGCAGCTCCCCGCCCACCCGCTCTCTGGCCCCCTCTGGGCCCCAGGGGCCCCAATAGCTGAGTGAGAGTGCAGGAGTGTACCCCTGGAGCCCTGTCCCCAGCCTGGCACGGGGAGGGCCCCACACTGTCTGGGGCCCTGGGTCCTGGGTGCAGGCTCTGCTCTCAGATGGCGGCCTACAGGCCTCTGGACTCTCCTGGCCAGGCTTGGGGCCCCAGGGGGTGGGCACCCCTGTTAAGGCACAGGTGTGTTTGTGCCCAAGTCTGGGGTGCAGTGGGGAGCCACTGGGTGGGACAGCACTGGGGGGCTCGGGGCTCTTCCTTGGCCTTTCGCCTGAGCCCTCCCCGGGATGCCCCTGGGGCTCCTTGATGCCTGGAGTCTTCCTACAGCGCGGACACAGGCGGTCCAGCACCTTCAAGCGCCCGCCGCCTGGGCGGGACCACGTCCGCTGCTCCGGCGATCATTTGTGACGCGGCAGACTTTCCCTGCGTTGGTGTGCGCCCATGTTTGCTGCAAACACAATCATACATCACAATGGGGAGCTCTGCCTGCGCAGCTGCAGGGTTGGGGAATTAGTCTGATTGCAGGCTTCCCTGCAGAAGCTGTCCTCCCACCATCCTGAGCCCGCTTAGGAGGGCTCCCCGGTGCACACTCTCCACTCTCTGTCTCTGGGGAAATGGCAGGCCTGCTAGGAACCCAGACACCCCACCCCAGAGGCCCCCAGGGCTAGGTCACCTCCCAGGGTGGCAGGGAAGCTTCACTAAGGAGGGGCACCTCCACGCTGGGTTTTGAGGGGTGTGTAGGAGTCTGCGGGCCTGAAGACTTTCTCGGCAGGGGTAGCAAGTGGAAGAAGACGAAGGCAGGGAGGGAGCTGCCAGAGTTCCAGGTCAGTGCCCAGCGCAACCCCCCCGCACCTGGCCGTGCCTCCTGGCTGGCCTCGCCCCACAGGCCCATGAGGTGCTGTTGGGGGGCCGGGCCCGTGGCGTGGGGCTTGTCTGGCATCCATTGTCCTCTGGGCCCTTCGTCCCTTGGCCTTTCTGTGCAGCTGTGCAGCGGCTGGCGATGGGACCACCGAGTTTCCTTGTGTACGAAGTGGGAGTCCCTCTTCTCACACAGCGCCTGGCACGGGGCACTCGCCAGGATGGCTGTTCCGGTCACGGCGGTGGCACCGGCTGGGTCGTGTCCTGCTCCTGCCGTCGGCTGGCGTGTTTGTCAAGTGCCCTGTCACTTTGACACCCATTTGTTTTCCTTTTCTCGAAGCAGGAGGATGTTTCTCCCCCGCACGTCTGTGGTTCCCGCCTTCTAAGGACGCGCGTGCACTGGTGTGTGCGGTGTGTGTGCGTGTGTCCTCGTGTGGGCCCCGCCCATCGGCCCAAGCGCGTCGTCCCTGCTGTGCCGTCCAGCTGTGTTGCGTTTTCAAGTCTGCTGGGTACCCTGGTGGCTGAGCCAGAAGCACTTCGCTCCTTCCCGCTTGAGGACACCTGTCCCTGCCTGGTCTTTGCTGCGCGAACAGTCTGGCAGAGCTGGCCCCAGGTCACGCCGTCCGGTTTCGGGAGTGCTCTCCCAGATGCGGCGATGGCTGTCTGCCCTGTGGGGGTTGCGTGTCTGGACCACGGGTGTCTCTTCACGGGAGGCGTCTGTCCTGAGCCTGTGGGGGTCGCGGGAGCTTGTCCCCTTTGGGGTGGTGGCCTTTGCTGCCTGTTTCCCCAGGTCCCCTTGGCCCTTCAGCCTTGTTCTGGGGACTTGCCAGGCAGAGTCCTGCTTCGAACTCTGGCTTGTGCCTGCTGTCTGGAGATAGGACGGGCGGTGGGGCCGGTTCTGTCCTGGAGGCCGTGAGCCCCCGGGCCTCCAGCCATGGGTTACAGATGGGTGACAGCAACGCACCTGCCGTCTCCTCTTCCTGCTGTGCACTCCCTGCCCCTCCCGCAGACCCAGAATCACAAGGCCCAGGGCCAGAGCAAAGGCAGCCCCAAGAGGCCCCAGGGGTCTGCAGCACTTCCTGGGGTGGGAGCCGGGGGCCTCAGCGGCCATGACGCCGAGCCCAGGAGCTCGTCTGTCTTCGCTGAGCACGGGAGCTCTGGCCCACAGGCCCCACCCACGAAGGTGCCCTCCCAGAGCTCCCTGTGCACCCGAGAGGCTGTGGCTGACAGGCCCGCCCATCCTGACTCAAGGGGAGAGTGAGAAGCTGGGCCTGGAGGGTCAGGGGTGACCACGCTCCACGGGAGGCCATGGAGGCCACGCAGAGTTACAGATGTGCGGTCCATTAAGGGGCCGTGTTTTCCATCATATGGCGAGGGATCCATTTCCCATAAAGTTGAAGGGCTCTTGCAAGTTGGTAAGAATCTCCCCTACCTAGGCCTGGCGTAAAAGTGGGGGAAGGGCACACCAAGCAGCTGGTGAGCACGAGGAGTTCAAGGTCACGGCCGAAGCAGCAGCAACGGGGCCTGCGTCACCCTGAGCATGGGGCAGGCATGTGCTCCGGGCCCTGACTTTGACCAGGTCTGGGTGAAGCAGTGCGGGCATCCCTCAATCCCCGTAGGAGGGGCACCCCCGGCAGAGCACAAGTCAGGGTCGGGCTGCGATGCTAAGGTCAAGGGTCCTGCCCCCTTGTCCCCAAATGCTGGAGGTAGGGGCCATCACGATAACCTTCACACGCCTGTCTGAGAATGACAGTCACCTTGGACGATGTCACAGTTGGGGGTCCGGGCTCAGGAACGGACAGGTGGGGATGTCCTGGTCCCAAGGCTACCGCAGGGTCCAGCCAGAGGTTAGGAAGGCGGCTGGCCGTGGCTGGGCTGCAGCAGGGGTGAGGCTGCTGGTGGCCCTGGTGGCCTGTCCCAGCCAGGGAGGGGAAGGGGATGCCTGGCTGTGGCCACATGACAAGGGAGCAGCAACCAGGACTGTGAGCCCCAGAAGCATGGTCATTAGAGCAGAGGTGGATTCTGTCCTGTGGGGAGCCCAGGACGGGGGGGCATGGGCATGGCAGGCTGGGGTGGTGCTGCCCAGGGAGTGGCCTTAGGCCCGTCCTGCTGTCCCTGAGACACCAGTGAGCTGGACACTGTTGTGTGGGGAGCGGTGGGTGGCCCTGAACCCGAGGGCACCCTGGCTCCCCTGCTGGAGGTGCCTGGGCAGTGGCTGAAGGCCTGGGGCGGGGGCTCTCGGTGCTATGGCCTCCAGGGCACGGGGGAGGGGTGCAGGGGGTCAGAGGGCCGGTCCCTGGGAGGGGGACATGGCGTGGGGCAGGGCTGCTGCTCCAAGACAGCTGTTCTGGGCAGTGACCAAGGGACGTGGGAGGGCGGGCAGTGGCTGTGGGTATCTTGAGGCATACTTAGCAGAGAGAGGTGGGGGACAGGAACCAGACCCTGAGTGAGGGGCCTGTGTGGGGAGTGGGTGGGGTCCCTACCGACTGGGGCCCTGGATGGGGTCTGAGGGGGCTTCTGTACCCCACAGGCCTCGTGAAGCTGGGGATTCACTGTGTCACATGCCAGAAGGTGGCCATCAAAATTGTCAACCGGGAGAAGCTCAGCGAGTCTGTGTTGATGAAGGTGAGCTCAGGCGGGGGGCCTAAGGGGGCCCTTTGGGGGGTCTGGGGGGACAGCCTGGCGGCGGGTCCCCGTGGTGAGAGTCCCATGGGTGGGGTTACAGAGAAGCCAGCCCAGGTGGGTCCCACTCGCTCCTGCTGGAGCCCAGGGCGGGCAGCTCCTGGCTACAGAGTAGCCTCCCTGTGCTGGCGTCCAGTGACCACCTTGCACCCAGCTTCCCTCCTCAGCCCTGCCCGCCCTTTCTCCTCGCCTCAGCCGGGGGCCCAGGAGGGACAGGCCGCATCCTGGGGCACAGTCCGGGTGCCGTACCAACCTGCTGGGATAGCTGGCTGGGCCTCAGTTTCCCCAGTTAGACCCAGGAGGAGGCCCCTTCCTCTGAGGAAGTGACAGTTCCCCAGGGACCACGACAGCTCCTCCTGCTTCCCACCCCCCTCCCTCCCCCCATCCCGGGAGCCCGTCCTGTGGTGGAATCTGGACCCCCTTTGGGACCGGACCGGGCCCCGCATGGACTGGTGCTTGGTGGGAAGGGGTTGCCCAGGCCTCAGGTTCCCCCACCTGCCTGCTCACTGGGGGGTGTGGCACTTACACCTCTGCGCATGGGTGGTATGCTGGGGGCTCCGCATCACCGTGGCTGCCCCCCCCTGCCCTGGGGACTGTGCCTCCCTCGTTTCCCCAGACATCTCCCGAGGCGGGCATGTGTGGCCAGTATGCCAGGAGGGCAGGGAGGGACTGGGGTGGGCCCCACTGAGGAACCCCAGGGACCAAAGGTGGGACAGTTTTAAGAGAAGGCAACGGTGGCTTGGACGGGTGGGGGCAGATCCCGACTTTGCCTTGGACAGCTCCTGGGACCGTGTTCAGTTGGGGACCCTGAGTTCAAGATGCACATAAGCTATCTGAACAGAGACGAGCTCAGTGGCAGGAGCCCACAAGGCCTGGCAGGGCCAGGGTGGAGGCGCGGAGGGGCGGCCCCCCTTGTGTGATGCCCCTGGGACGGGATGGGCCAGCCCACAGGGGCAGAGACCCCATCTAGGCTGGCCCTGCTCCAAAGCCTCCACCGCCCCCGTGAGCCTGACCGAGGTGTCGGGCGGGGGGCACAGCCCACTCAGATCCTACTGTCTCCCCACCAGCCAGAGACCCCCTCGAGGTCAGGGCAGCGTGGCGTCTACCTGGCCCCAGGGCTGTGTGTAGGAGGGGACGGGGTGGGTGGATGCAGGTGGCAGGGGACGCTCCCGCCCCCAGCTGGACCTCTCTCCCCGTGCAGGTGGAGCGGGAGATTGCCATCCTGAAGCTCATCGAACACCCTCACGTTCTAAAGCTGCACGATGTTTATGAAAACAAAAAATATTTGTAGGTATTGCCGGGTCTGGAGAGCTGGGGAGGGGGCAGAGGCGAGGCCGTGGGGCCCCGGGGAGGGAGCCAACTCAAGAGGGTGTCCACGGTCAGTGCTCCTGGCCCAGACCACGGCAGAGCCACCAGCTTGAACCGCCGAGGGCGTAGGGCTTCTCTGGAGGCAGGGGCTGGGGGCCGGCGTCAAGCCACAGGAACCACTTGGCCCAGTCATTCTGCCAGGGCCCCCAGGGACCCTCCCCATTCCCACTGAGGCCCCCATCTGCTCCCTCACGGGACTGGGACCCCAGGTTGGCCGACGGCTCGATGGCCACACCAGGCCCCTCACCCTCCCCGGTCACCCACCCCCCCGTGCTGCCGAGTCAGAGGCCAGCGGAAATCTCACTATCTTGGGCACACCTGGGTTGCAAATTGGAGACTGCCCCCCCCCGACCCCGGCCCCAGGTCGCCCGCCGTGTGGCCTCAATGAGCTCACCCGGGGTGTGGGCGGTGGTCACTGGGTCACTGCGAGGGGGCGCTCAGCCCTGTCACTACTGCCTGTGTGGCTGTAGGAGGGCCTCAGCCTGTGATGCCCTGTCCCTCAGGGAGGGGCTCCAGTGGCACTTTTCTTGGGGGCATTCAGATTGAGTGAGGAAATGCATGCGGGGGCCTGACCCAGGGGACCTCGAGGTCTCAACTCCAAGCCCCAAGCCCCAGGCCCGACTTGGGGCCCCCGGAAAAGACGTGGGCACCTCATGGGCCAGGCCGGCTGGCACCAGGTGGCCATCCACAGCCCGCCCATACTGTCCTGGGCCATGGGGGTTGGGGCACGAAGCCGGACGGCGAGGGCTGCTCTGGGGGAGCAGGAAGGCTTGGGCACATGGATTGAGGATGGTCCTAATCCCACCCCTGACAAGTTTGTCCCTCTTTGGGCCTCAGTTTCCTCATAGCTGTGGCACCCCCCCCCGCCCCCCTTGCCGTGGCAGCTGGAGGCCCAGTGGCATGAGTGGCCAACTCCAAGTGTTTGAGGGTAGGGTGACCAGAGTCGCCCACGTGGGGGCCGGAGATGAGTCAGTATAGTTGTAGGGGCACCAGGAGGCGGGTTGTGGTCCTGGGGCCCCTGACACCAGTGAGCACGAGGAACTCTGTCTCCCTGAGACACCTGCATGACCCGCCACCATCGGCCTGACTGGGGCCCACCTTGCGGTCAGTGTCCGGCGACATCCCGTGAGTGTGGGGGCCGGCATTGTTGGCCACCTTCACACACGACATGCAGGGGACCCATCGTGTCTCATTTATGTTGAGATACTTGCAGGGATGGACCTGGGGTGGGGGTCAGGAAGCCAGGGAGGGGCCTGGGACGGCAAGGCCCAGCGGAGGCACGGCCGGGCACAGGCCCAATGACAGGGACACCACGGCCAGCAGGAGAGCGATCAGGCGGCCAGGCTGGGTCCCGCTGGGCCCGGCACCCTCCCCAAGGCAGCCCTGGGAGCATGCAGGTGAAGGAGCAGGCAGGGGACCCCTTCACCGAGGTGCTGTGTTTGGGCCTCCCACTCGGGAGCAGGGCAGGACCCCTGGGATGGCCCCTCCTGCCAGAATCCCACCTGTGCCCCCTCCCTGCCCCTTCTCTCCTCAGGCCCCCTATGCCCCCACCCCTGCTGAGCCCTCCGTTCCTGCAAGACAAGCTTTTGAGACGGCTGGTTCCCTACCTCCTGGCCCTCTGCCCGTGCCCTTGGCCTCCTCCAGCAAGTCCTCGGGGGTTCCTGTGGGCATCAGTGAGGCTGAGCTTGGACACAGAGCGGGGGGTGGGGTCCCTCCCCTGCAGCCACTGTCACCAGGCCAGAGACTGTACTTGCCCCCTCCAGCTGTCCCCATCCTGCCCTGCACAGGAGCCCAGAGGGCCCTTCGTCCCTGGACCCCTGCCAGCCACCTGCTCTGCAGACCAGGAAGCAGGCTAGCATAGGGGAGTGCTGGGCTGGGGACCACTGGCCTTGGGGCAGGTGCTCTGCTCTGGCCCACAGAACCAGGGAGCCCAGGCCCCTGTCAGAACCCCCTAGTGGCCCAGCCCCCAGCCCCAGCCCCAGTCAGGCCCCCAGGGCCCCCTGAGCCAGTGGGGGCAGTTACTATCCTGCTGGGGGGCCACCCTGTTTACGCTGTCTTCCAAGACCCCGTTTGAGGACCAGCCCCGGGGGACCCCCTGGCCATACCCTGCCCCAGCCCCTTGGCCCACCCTGTTTTGGGGTCTCCCCTGTTGGCCTGGGCGCCCCACAGGCCTAAGCGTCTGATTCATTCCCCTGCTCTGGGAGCCCAACCTGGACTGGCAGGGGAGGGCCTAGAAGGGTCACAGCCCGGCTTGCATGGGGGTCAGCGGCCACAGCGCCCCTCTTGCCTTGAGGCCCAGCGGCCCCTCAGCCAGGGGGTCGGGCGTGGCCTGCTCCCCAGCTTCCCTGCATCAGAGGCCTCCCGAGGCTGCGCTGGAGGCAGGCCTGCCAGGAGGCCCATCGTGCTGAGGGTGCCGGAGCCTGGGACGAGGCAGAGGTTGGCACCGGGGCAGGCTGACCACATGGTGCACAGCCAGCTGACGCCCACCTGTCCCCTGCAGATACCTGGTGCTAGAACACGTGTCTGGTGGAGAGCTCTTCGACTACCTTGTCAAGAAGGGCAGGCTGACCCCCAAAGAGGCTCGGAAGTTCTTCCGACAGATCATCTCTGCGCTAGACTTTTGCCACAGCCACTCCATATGGTGTGTGCCCCGACCCTGTCAGATGCCCCCATCCCATCAGGTGGCCCCATCCCCCACTGGGTACCCCCTATACCATCAGGTGCCCCCCACCCTACCAGGTCCCCCCCTGTCTCCCACCGGGTGCCCTCCCATCCCCCCAGGTGCCCCCCCACCCCACCAGGTGCCCTCCCATCCCCCCAGGTGCCCCCCACCCTACCAGGTCCCCCCCCGTCTCCCACCAGGTGCCCCCCACCCCACCAGGTACCCCCCCATCTCCCACCAGGTACCCCCCCGTCTCCTACCAGGTGCCCCCCATCCCATCAGGTGCCCCCCACCCCACCAGGTACGCCCCCATCTCCCACCAGGTACCCCCCCATTTCCCACCAGGTTCCCCCACCCCACCAGGTGCCCCCCCATCCCACTAGGTGCCCCCTAATCCCACCAGGTTCCCCCACCCCACCAGGTGCCCCCCTGTCTCCCACCAGGTGCCCATCCCCCACCAGGTTCCCCCACCCCACCAGGTGCCCCCCATCCCACCGGTGCCCCCCATCCCATCAGGTGCCCCCCACCCCACCAGGTACCTCCCCATCTCCCACCAGGTGCCCCCACCCCACCAGGTGCCCTCCCATCCCCCACCAGGTGCCCCCCCCGTCTCCTACCACGTACCCCCCCTGTCTCCCACCAGGTGCCCATCCCCCACCAGGTGCCCTCCCATCCCCCCAGGTGCCCCCTAATCCCACCAGGTGTCCCCCATCCTATCAGGTGCCCCCATCCCCTACCAGGTGCCCCCCACCCCACCAGGTGCCCTCCCATCCCACCAGGTGCCCCTCCCCGTCTCCCACCAGGTGCCCCCCACCCCACCAGGTACCCCCCCACTCCCCCCCCATCTCCCACCAGGTGCCCATCCCCCACCAGGTACCCCCTCCCCACCCTTGCACTCCCCCCACCCCGCCCCGTGCCCCTGGGGCAGACAGCACATTCTCTTTTGACCCCTTTCAGGAACATCAGGAAGCTTCTGCCAGGTGTCCACCCAAGGCTCTGGGAGCCCCTTCCTCAGCCTTTTTAGGGCTCCTGGGGCCAGGTCACCCTGGATCGGAGGGGCTCGGGATGGCCTCAGCCCAGAGCTCTTATGGTGGGGAGACCCCAGAGAGTAAGGCAGAGCCTGCCCAGGATGGGTGGGAGCACGTGGTGTGACCCCAGAGGGTCCCCGTTTCTCCATCCCAGCAGTCAGGCAGGCGACTTCTGATTGGCTGCCTGTGACATCACCAGGCTGGGCTGCCATTGGCCCCGTGCTGTGTGGGTGGGCTTTGGGGGAGGGGGAGGCAGCTAGGGGACCGGTCAGCCTCATTCCCGCCTTCCTTCCCAGCCACAGGGATCTGAAGCCAGAAAACCTTCTACTGGATGAGAAGAACAACATCCGAATCGCGGATTTCGGCATGGCGTCGCTGCAGGTTGGCGACAGCCTGCTGGAGACCAGCTGCGGGTGAGCGGAGCCGCAGGGCCAGGAGGGGGCCGGGCCGCTGCCCCTGAAGGCCTGCGCTCGGGCACAGCCCCCAGCCCCGCCCCCCCATACGGGCCGCCAGTGGTCTCTGCTGCGGCCAGGGGGCAGAGTGGGGGTGGGGCGGCCACAGCCCCAGGACCTCTGGCTCCGCTCCCTGATTCTGCTCCCAAGTGCCGTGCAGTGAGTGACCCGCCAGGCCCAGACCCTCCTTCCGCTCTCTGGCCGCGTCCTGGAAGGCTGGTCCAGTCCCAGCGGCCACCTGCTCGCTCAGGGGCATCCCGGGCCGGCCATCTCTCTGCGGAGCCCATTCAGCAGCGCCCCAAGGTCCTTCTTTTGACTGTGCTCTCCTGGGACCCGGATGGCAGGCAGATGGCCTCGAGCGTGGCAGAGCCCAGAGGCTCCACAGCCCCCCGTCTCCCCCAGAAGCACACAGTGTACCCAGCGGGGATTAGGTTGTAAGGGGGTTGTCATCAAAGTCCCCTGAGCTTCCTGCTGGGCCTGAGGGCCCCACAGCGGGGCATCTGCTGCGGGCAGAGCGTGCCTCAGGGTGTCTGCGCTGCTGTGGCCCTGGGGGCAGCCCGGAGGTCCGGGTGGGGTGGGACAGCCAGGGCAGGCAGCAGGGCCCGGGCCTCGGACCTGATCGCCGCTTTTGCCTGCAGGTCCCCCCACTACGCCTGCCCCGAGGTGATCCGGGTAAGTGGCCGTTGCCCCCACACCCCCACCCTAGTCCCTGCCTGACCAAGGGCCTTCCCCACGTCAGCTGTGCGGACCCCTGGCCCCGGCTGGCTCCCTCCCCGACCCTGGGTCTGGGCGAAGCCCCCCACCCCGGGCGCTCACCCCGCCAACCCCACTGCCGCCTGCAGGGGGAGAAGTATGACGGCCGCAAGGCGGACGTGTGGAGCTGCGGCGTGATCCTATTCGCCCTGTTGGTGGTGAGCCCCCTGCCCGTCCTCCCTCCCTCCCGTGGTGCTGCCCGCCCCCCACCCCCCCGCCCCGCCCCGCCTGAAGTGACCCCGGTCCCTGCCGGCAGGGGGCTCTGCCCTTTGACGACGACAACCTGAGGCAGCTGCTGGAGAAGGTGAAGCGGGGTGTTTTCCACATGCCGCACTTCATCCCGCCCGACTGCCAGAGCCTGCTGCGCGGCATGATCGAGGTGGACGCGGCCCGGCGCCTCACGGTGGGTCCCAGGCGTCGTGGAGGGCCCCCCCCCCCCCCCCGCCCCGACCCCCGGAGCCTGCGAGATCCCTGCCCGGGGCCACCCTGTTAGGGCCAGGCTCCCGTCTCCGGAGCCTCCTCCCAGAGGGAAGGGCCGGCCCGTGCCTGAGTGTGGTATGGGGGGCTCTGGGTGCGTACGGCGTGTGTGAGAGGGAGCACAAGGGTTGGAACCGTGTGCACGTACACGTGTGCACAGCTGCGCGGGCGTGTGTGCACAAGCACCGGCGGGTACACAGGGATGCACACGTGGTTTGGGAGTGCTGGTGTGCCTGGCAGGCCGGTGCCCACAATACAGGCCCCTGCCTCCCGGGCTGTCCAGGGCTAGGTTGGTGTGAATAGTTCCTCACCGCCGCTCCCCAGGACAGCTGGGGACCAGAGAGGGTGGCGGGGGGGTAAGCTCCCACTTCTGAAAGAGGCCCCCAGCTGGCCGTCTCCAGCCTCCCTGGGGCTCAGCTAGTGCCGGGATGGGAGGTCCCCAGAGCGAGGGCAGCAGGACTCCCCTGACTGTCCTCTGCAGGACAGGGGCGGCCCGGTGCCCAAGGGGCCACCCTCTCCCCTCCTCCCAGCCGAGCTGTCCCGGGTGGAGTTGGGGGGAGAGCAGGGCTGGCCCCCGAGCCTCCTGCTCACACCTGCACCCAGCCCCTCCCTGTGCACAAGGAGGGCCGCCCTGGCCGCTTCCCCTGCTCTCCTCCCCTGGCCTCGGCCTGGAGCCGCCAGACCCAGGAGGCCACTCTGCTTCCCTGCTCACTCCCTCTGCAGCCCCCAGCCCTGCCCACCTTCCTTCTTTCTCTAGGCCAGCATTTCCTCTTCCACTTGGGATACGCAGGGTCAGGGGTACTAGGTCAGGGGTGCAGCCCCTCTCCATGCTCCCCCCACATTGCCCCCCCCGTCCCTTCTCTCCTCCCCTCCCCACCCCTGCTGTGCTGCTCTCTGCACACTCCTGTGGTCCTCCCTCCCCGTGCTTCCGCCCCCTCTGGCCTCCTAACGTGGGCTCCTCCCTCCCTGCTCGTACTAACTCCCTGTTTCTCTTTCCTTGTAGCTAGAGCACATTCAGAAACACATATGGTATATGTAAGTAGCTTTTCCTCCCACATCACCTGCTTTGCCTGTCACCCGTCACCGTGGCCTGGAGGGCCTGCTAGGGAAGGCGGGGGGCGACCCAGCCCAGCGCAGGCCGGCTCCCAGCCTCAGCCGCTCCTGGCTCTCGAGGCCCCCCGGGGCCGGCCTGCGCTGGGCACGGGCCGGACGCAGGAGGTGTGCAGGGGCCGGGTGCAGGGAGAGCAGCAAGCTGCAGGGCCCCAGGAAGGGGTGGGCCCCGCCCTCCCAGCACCTCAGGGTGGGGGCGGAGAAGCCCCAGGCTGCAGAGGTGGGGGTGAGTGACCCCACGGTGCCTGTCATCCACAGAGGGGGCAAGAACGAGCCGGAGCCGGAGCAGCCCATCCCCCGCAAGGTGCAGATCCGCTCGCTGCCCAGCCTGGAGGACATCGACCCCGACGTGCTGGACAGCATGCACTCGCTGGGCTGCTTCCGGGACCGCAACAAGCTGTTGCAGGACCTGCTGTCCGAGGAGTACGTCGGCGGGGGCTGCGCTGTGGCCAGGGGGCGGGGCCCTTCGGGGAACGGACTTGCCGACCCTTCTCCCTGCCTCTCACCCACTGCAGGGAAAACCAGGAGAAAATGATCTATTTCCTTCTCCTGGACCGGAAAGAAAGGTACCCGAGCCATGAGGACGAGGACCTGCCCCCCAGAAACGAAATAGGTATAAGGTCCCAGGGTGGCCTGGTCCCGTACTGCCCCCTCCAGGCCCAGCGGGCTGCCTGGCCCTGACCCCTGTCTGCACACAGACCCTCCTCGGAAGCGTGTGGACTCCCCAATGCTGAACCGGCATGGCAAGCGGCGGCCGGAACGCAAGTCCATGGAGGTGCTCAGCGTGACAGACGGCGGCTCCCCGGTGCCCGCGCGGCGGGCCATCGAGATGGCCCAGCATGGCCAGAGGTGCGTGCCTTCCAGGAGGACCCAGCACTCTGCCTCCTGGTGGCCCGGCCTGGTCGGCATTGGCGCTCCTTCCTCGCGGGCTGTGCTGGGCCTGGCGTGGCTCGCCTCTGCCCCCTAGTCCTGGGGCTGGGCCAAGGCCACCGGGTGGGGCTGGACCACGCGCTGTGCCGGGGGGGCTCGGTGGGGCTGCTTGGGCTGCTTGGGCTGGACTGGACTGAGCTGGGCTTGGCTGAGCTGGGCTGAGCTGGACTGGGTTAGACTGGGCTAGACTGGGCTGGACTGGGCTGGACTGGGCTGGGCTCGGCTAGACTGAGCTGGACTGGACTGAGCTAGATTTGGCTGGGCTGGACTGGACTGAACCGGGCTAGACTGGACTGGACTCCGTTGGATTTGGCTGTGCTGGGCTTGGCTGTGCTGGGCCGGACTGAGCTGGACCGGGCTAGGCTGGGCTGGGCCGGGCTGAGCTACACTGGGCTCGGCTAGACTGAGCCGGACTGGACTGAGCTGGCCTGGCCTGGCCTGGACCGGACTGAGCTGGGCTGGGCTGGGCTGGACTGAGCTGGGCTGGGCTAGACTGGACTGGGTCGAGATAGGATGGGCTGGACTGGGCTGGACTGGGCTGAACCGAGTGGGGCTGGGGTGGACTGGGCTGGACTGAGCTGGGTTAGACTGGATTGGGGTGGATTAGGTTGGACTGGATTGAGCTGGGCTGGGCTGAGCTGAGCAGAGCTCTGCTCCGTTGGCCTGTGTGAACCAGGCTAGTCAGGGGTTGGGCTGGACTGGAGTGGCCTGGACTTGGCTACACTGGGGGTGGTCAAGCCACGTTCAGAGCTACCTAGGAGGCCTGTCCCCACTTGATGCTGGCCCCGTGTTTGGGTCACCCGTGGTAGTGTTGGGATCAAGGGCATGGAATTCTGTGGTGGGGATGGGGTGGGCAGGGGGAGGGGACACGGGGCGGGGGGCGGGGGGGGGGCGGCGAGCAGGTGTGGGCTGAACCAGCAGCGCCCCCTGGAGGAAGGAAGGGCGTCCTGGTCCTGCAGAGCCCCCGCGGACTCTGGCTGGCTGGGAGAGGCCCTTGGCAAATCGAATCCTCACCCTGGCACTGGGCGGGGTCTTTTTGGGGTGAGGCCCAATGTTCCTGCCCAGGCAGGGGCTTTAGCCAGAGCTCTGGGGCATGGAGACCACCATGGGAGTTCCCAGCTCTCCGGTCAGCTGGGGACTAGGTGCTGGGGCCAGCCGGGCCTCCCAAGGAATTTGCCAGGAAACAGGATCACTGTCAGGATTAAAGTGGGCACGGCTCCCCCGGTGGTCCCAGGCCTTCCCCGGGGCAACAGGCTGGCTCCGGACAACCACGGCCCGCTGCCCGTGGGCTCTGGCACTGGGAGGCTGGCTAGGGTGGTGGGGAGAAAGGTGTCTGCTGGCTGAGCTCCTGCCCTGAGTGTCTCGCGTCCTGCTTGTTGTGGGCACCCCTCTCCCCAGGAGGCCCCCAGGGTGAGAGGCCACCTCTCCCCAGCCCACCTTTCCTGAGCCTTGCTCCTGGCCTCCCGTTCGGCCTGCCCGGGCGGGGCAGGCCGACTGCTGACGTGGGGCCCACCTCATCCCAGCCACCCCACGTCCCTCCCTCCTCACCCGTTTAGAACAGGGGCCAGGCGTGGGAGGCCACCGGGCCGAGTCTCCCGTTCTGCCTTCCAGGCCTGGCTACCTTGGGGTGGGAGGTGCTGGGACCGGGTCAGCTGTGGGCCATCCCAGTGGTCACTGGAAAAGCCCCTTCCTCCCGGCACCTCCCAACTTGCCGCTGCTGCTCCAGACTCTGCTTCTTCTGGCTTGGCCGCTCCGCACTGGGGCTGGAGGGGCCCTAGGGCTGCTGGTGGGTGCTGGGCATATCCTCCAAGGCCTGGCCAGGCCACCCTGCCCGGCAGGTCATCAGGGTGGGGTGCGCTGTGGCCCTGGCACCCTCCTGCCTGGCCTCCCCTCGCGCCCACGTGCCCGGCCTGTGTGGAGCTGTGTGGAGGTCCGGCCTCCCAGGCCGCCTGCTGGGGCTGCGTCAGTAACTCTGTTTTCTCGCTTTGTTCCTGCTGTAGTAAAGCAATGTTCAGTAAAAGCCTGGATATCGCTGAAGCCCACCCCCAATTCAGCAAAGAAGACAGGTATACACCCTGCCCACCCATCCCCCGCCCCCCAGCCCCGAAGACGACGGTGGGCCTGGTGGCAGGGCTGGGCCCGAGGCGCATCCGGCCCTCTCAGCTCTGGCGAGGGAACCCTCCAGCGAGCTGGGGACGGGCCTGGGCCAGACAGGGCTGAGGCCCCGAGGAGGTGTGGGCTGCTGGGGCAAGGCCGATGGCCGGCCTGAGAAGGGCTGGGAGACCCACTGCGCTCTCCCTGCCCTGGGACCCCCCGAGTGTTTGCAGGCTGTGAGGCCCCCCTCTGTGTAGCCCTGGTAAACCTCCCCTCCTCTGTTCTGTGCTGGCCTTGGGTCCTGGGGTCACCCTGCTGCCCGCAGGGGCCAGAGTGGAGGTGACAGCCCAAGGCGGCTGCAGGCTCCCCAGGAGGGGGCAGGAGGCATGACAGTCTTAGGGGTCTCTGCATGGGGCCTGGTGTTCCTGAGCACACCCCCCCCCCAACCTTGCAGGGCCTGCTGCCTGTGGGCAACGGTGGCTGGGCCTCACCCCTGTTGCCCTCCCCCTGCCTCCACACCTGCCCGTGTCCCTGCCTGCTCACCGCTGGCCTCTTGCCGCCTACCTGTCGCCCGGCCCTGGCTGTTCTCTGTGCCGGCCCCGTCCTTTCTGTCTCGGGCAGGTGCAGCCTGGTTTCCGGGGCCGCCTGCTTAGACAGGAGGGTATGGAGGCAGCCCCCACCCCTGTTCCTTCCACTGCTGCTTTTCTGGTTTCCTTGTGCCAAGTGATAAGCGCATGGCTGGCCTAGTGGCAGGCAGGCCCTGGGCGCTGGCCCTCACTCTCGGCTGCTGCCCTGCTGGCCTGCAGCTGCTGGGGTGGGCACCAGCTGGGACCGACGGCCCCCACTCCTTTCCCAGCATCCGGAAGCTTTGGACCCAGGCCTGGCTCTGGGCACTGTCCTGGCCATGGGCCTGCTGGGCTGGGGGGCCGGAAGCAAGGTCAGCGCCACCCCCTGGCTCCGTGGCTGTTTTAGGTGGGGGAGTTGGAGGGTCGCTGCCATGGGGTCCCAGCCCACAGGTGCCGGGGCCCTGGTCAGAGTGGGCTCAGCTCCTCCCTGAGGCCCAAGGGCAGGGCCAAGGTGTGGGCAGGCAGGCCGGCGGGTGGGCGGGGGCCCTCTCAGGGCCAGGCTGGCTGGTGGGGGTGGGCCTTCACTCATTTCCTTTTCTCTCCCGTGGCTGCCTCGGCACCACACCCCCCCCCCCATTTCCTTCTTCGAAAGGGGGCAGGTGCCAGTACCCAGGGCTGAGCGGGCGTGGCGTGCCCTCCCTTGAGGCCGTGTGGTGTGGTGGAGCGAGGCCTCTTGGGGTGCCGGGTGCCTGCCCGGCCAGGTCTGTGGGCCGAGTGGGGCCAGTGGTGGACTAGGCTCGTGGTTTCAGCCAACACTTACCCTGGCCTTGCCTTGCCCAGGCCCTCCTGTGCCAGGAGGAGAGGGCTGCAGGCTGGTGTGCTGTGGGTGGCTCTGGGCTGGGCAGGTGGGCTATGGGCATGGAAGGGTTGGGCTGGTGCCCAGCTGGTGGCCCACGTGGCAGGATGGGAGGTGCTCAGCAAAGTGCAGGACTCAGGGCCTGTGACAGTTCAGCCTTGGGGGTTCTGGCCGGGCTCAGGGCCCCCGGGGCCTGGAGAATGGACCAGGCACGGGCTGGATTCAGCTCACCGGAGGCACCCGTCTCCCCTCGTCCCTCTAGCCACCTGAGCCCCCGACAGACCCTTGCCGAGGGCTCCCTTGTGCCGTCCTGGGCCTGGGCCTTGGACCCGGGGCAGCTCCCACGTAGAGAAGAGGCAGAGCCCCTGGGGGGGCAGGCAGCCAGCCACCCCACTGGGGCTCTGATGGGGACCCCGATGGGGCTGTGGGGCCCTCCCGGGCCTGGGGAGAGACGGGGCGGGGGGGCACCGCTGGACAGCCCTGGGCCGCCTCGAGGCTCTCGGCCAGGGCTCCCGTCCTCGTGGTGGGTCCACCTGGGGGACAGAAGTGGAGAGCACGGCCCCTCCCAGCTGACCTGCCCGCCCCTGTGTCTGCAGGTCCAGGTCTATCAGCGGCGCCTCCTCGGGCCTCTCCACCAGCCCGCTGAGCAGCCCCCGGGTGAGCCGCCCCCCCCGACAGGCCCGGCGTGCACGGGGGGCAGGGGGGGCTCCCAGAGCCGGGGAAGCAGGCCCCCTTCGCCAGCTGCTGGGGCCGCCCGCGGTTGCCGCTGCCCTCGCTAACTGCACGTCTTTGTTTTGTTTCGTTTTGTTTGTTTTTCTCCTGTGTTATTTGTGTACTTTTATGGCACCCGCTCCCACCCCCACGCCTGCCTGCCCCCGCTGGTCCTGCCTTGGGGTCCTGCTTGAACGTTGCTTTTCTGGTTCTCCTGGTGCCGTGTGTGCATGCGGGGCGGGGGTGGGCGCATGCACGGTGGCTCTCGGGGACCCCTCGCGCTCTGATCCCTGCCCTCCGCGCCTGCCCTGTAGCCTGTTAGAAAGTTTGCCCTGCCCCCCCCACCCCCCGAGAGCCCCTTTGTGGCCTGCCCCCTGGCCACCTCCGTGGAGCCTGAAGCTTGTCGGAGCGCCTCTCGGCCCGGACACACCCTCCCTCCACAGGCCACCTCGCGGCCCAACCCCAAGACCCAGACCTTGCCGAGCAAGGCCAAGCTGACCGACAAGCCGCTGCAGGGCACCAAGTCCAACCCACTCCCGGCCGGCACCCAGGCCCGACCCCCTGTCCCGGGGGGCCTAGGCCCCCAGCTGGCCCTGCCCCCGGGCCCGCCGACCATGCCGGCCCCCACCCGGCTCCCACCCGTTGGGACTGAACCGAACACCAAATCTGTCCCCACCATACAGGTGACCCCTCACCCCTCTCCAAGGGGTAGTCCCCTCCCCACCCCTAAGGGGACGCCCGTGCACACGCCCAAGGAGAGCCCGGCAGGCACACCCAACCCCACGCCACCGTCCAGCCCCAGCGTCGGAGGGGTGCCCTGGAGGACACGGCTTAACTCCATCAAGAACAGTTTCCTGGGGTCACCTCGCTTCCACCGCCGGAAATTGCAGGGTAAGCGGAGGGGAGGGGGGCCGGTGGGGCAGGCGGGGTGGCAGGGGCCGCCCCCTCCCCACTTTCCTGGTTCACCCTATCAAAAGCACCAGGCAGTGGCCTGAGTCCTCTAGGCCAGCAAGGGCCCAGGCAGCAGCCCCGATGCCTGCTTACTCCCGAGCCTGCTCATGGTGCACGTCGAGGGCCTGGCGGGTGTGGCTGGGCCGGGCTACCTGAGCCCAGGGAGGGGAGCCAGCCGAGGGGCGGGTGTGGTCGAGGACAGTCAGAAGCCCGTGGGACCGGGGCAGCGGTGGCCAGCCTGCTCCTGCACGCTGGGTGCCGAGGGTCGGTTGGCAGCTCCACTGGCTGTTGGAGCCTATAGCACAGCGGATGGGCGGGTGTTGGGGGGACCATGGCTGGCTGTTGGTGACAGCAGGGCTGGCTGGAGGCTAGAGAAAGCACAGCCCGATTACAGCACCGTGGGACTGCCCCGCGGCCCTAGGCTCTGGTGGTGAGCCCCCAGGAGCTTGTGGGGTGGCTCCCTAAGACCCTGCCCGCAGTGCAGGGGGATCCCTGGTGAGGGAAGGGGAGAGGGTCACCATGCCTTCTCTTCCTGTCCTTCCCATGTGCACAGTTCCAACACCCGAGGAGATGTCCAACCTGACCCCGGAGTCGTCCCCAGAGTAAGTGGCCACTGCCCAACGTCCACTGTGAGCCACTGGCCTCCCTCCTGGTGCCCAGACACCGAGTGCGTGGGGAGGCTGGTGCTGGGTCCTCCCACATGGCGGGCTGGGGACCCGCGAGGGCTTTGGGGTAAAGCACCCCAGCCCCTCCGGGTGCTTATTCCTTCTCCCTGTGACCCTGTGCTTGCCCCAGGTGCCCCCTCCACCTCCTGCCTCTGGGACACCTCCTCTCTGGCACTCACAGCTCTGTGTCCTGTGCTGTGAACGCCAGGTCAGGGAACTGGGTCCGGGGTAGGGAGCCTGGCTGGAGACCAGGGAGGGCACGGCCGTGCCTTGGAGACAGACTGCCGCACACCAGCCCGAAAGCCCGGGCTCCACACTGGGGGAAGCGTGTGGACCCTGAGCCCGAGCGCTGGTGGCCAGGCGTGCTCACGACTCTGGGCGCAGGCTCAGCCCTGGACGCGCCGGGCACAGGGGGCCTGCGAAGGACCGGCCTGTGGTGCTTGCGGCAGGCAGCCTCCGGGGACAGGAGCTCTGGGCCGTGCTGACACGGGCTTGCCAAGCGCAGAGCGGAGCCCAGGATGCGTCCAGGAATTTGGGGGCTCGCCAGGATGGCGGGTCTCAAGGCGAAAACACGGCGCTGGCCGAGGAGGAGGAGGAGGAAGCGGGCTGCGGAGGGTGGCACTGCGGGAGGGTGCCAGGGGCAGACCAAGCCCTCAGCTAACCATCGCCATTAAGGAGGAGCAGGTCCCGTGGGAGGCGATGGGCGAGCGGAGCCACGGCCACCCCGCAGCTGGCCTCAACTGTGGCAGAGACCCTGGAGAGGCCCCGCCCCCACCCTCCTGGCCCTCGTGGTGGCCTTGGCCACTTGGCTCTGGCAGCATGGCACAAACAGGAAGCGAGGCGTGGGTGTGGGACAGCGCCAGCGAGGGGAGCAGGAAGCCGCCATGGCCTCACACGGGCAGCCTATTCGAAGGCCACGGTCTCGCTGACTGAGCAGAAGGTGCTGCCATGGGGCAGGCTTCCCGCGGGGCCTGGGGACGCGGTGCCTGCAGGCAGGGCGGACACCCGGGCCGCGGCAGATGCGGCAGGCGGGCCCCACGTGCTGGGTTAGGGCCTCGTCGACCCTTCCTGCTGTTGTCACCACTCACAGACGGCCCTGTAACAGGACTGTTGTGCTGGCGGACAAGTTAGGTCCCACAGCACCTGATGCCCCGAGGCCTTTCCGTTCTTGAGTCCCTTTGGGGGCCTCGCCCCTCCTGGGGGTCCCGATGGGACCCGGCAGGTGCGCAGCTGCCCAGGGAGCTCAGCGCAGCTAATCCCCAGCGCCGCCTCCTACAGGGGACATCCTCGCCAGCAGCATGTCGGTCAGGGTCCCCCCACCCGGTGGGGTGCGAGTGCACCAGTGTGTACACGTGGGGCTGTTTCTCGGAACTGGCTCACGTGATCGTGGGGGCCAGCAGGCCTCAGGCCGTGGGTTCGGCAGGTGGAAATAAGCAGGTTTGGGTGATGTTACAGCCCTGAGTGTGAAATGTGCAGGTGGGGAACCCCGTGGTGCTCTCTCGAGTGGAACTCCTTAGGGAAACTGCAGCCTTCCCTCTCGAAGCCTTCACCTGGTTGGATGAGGCCCACCACATCCTGGGGAGTGGTCTGCTTTACTCAGAGACGCCTGGCTACCACACGTCTAAGCAGCAGCACCTGGCAGCCGCCCGGGTGGCCGAGCTGACTTGTGGAGTCGACCGGCAAGAGCCTCTCTGGCTCCCTCAGGCACGGGACTATTTGTGCCAGCTGCCCAACAGCTGGGCTCCCAGGGTGCAAACAAATGACGTTTTCAGTGACTCTTCTATCATCTCTGTCAAAGGAGGAGAAAGAGAACCCCCGGCGGGTTCCAGACGGACTCCCGAGTACCTCTTGGGCTGCAGGCCCTGGGGACGGGTGCTGGGGCAGAAGCCTGTGCTCCAGGGCAAGGAAGCAGAGCAGAGGGCTGGCGGGGAGGCAGGAATGGGGGTGGGGGGACGTGCACTGTGGGGTCAGGGTCCCCGAGCTGAGCAGAGGCCGCTTGGGCCCACAGCAACGTGCCCGGCGGGGCCCTGCCTGTGCCTCGCTGGCTGCCTCGAGGTCTGAATGGGGGTGTTTGATGGTTTGACGGGCGGAACTCGGGTCCGGTGTCACTGATGTGGTGAGAGACGGCAGCCTGGAAGACCGCTCCAAAGCTTAGCGGCTTCAACGACACGCATTCCTCCTCTCGGGCTCTGTGGGTCAGGACCCCGGGCGGCCCCGCTGGGCCCCCTGCTGCAGGCGGTCGGCGAGCTGTGGTCCTCTCAAGGCTCAGCAGGAGCAGGGCCTGCGCCAAGGTCATGTGGTTGTGGGCAGGACGCGGGTTCCTTGGATACGGGCCTCTCCGTCGTGTTAGCTGGCTCTGTCACGGTGCCGTGGGGACCTGCTGGCAAGCAGGAGTCGCGGCCTGTGCAACGTGTTCTTGGAGGCGACATCTGTCACTCTCGGGGCTCTCAAGGGAGGGGCCGGCACGGGCGTGTGAATGCGGGAGGCAGGACGGTGGGGCCAACTGAGGGTCTCCCGCCCTGGTGTGCTCTGAGCACGTGGTGGCCCCAGACGCAGAGCAGAATAACAAGGCCGGACGGAAGACAGAGGACAGTAAGGGAAGCCCTGGGCGCCAGTGAGGTGAGGGGCTCAGTGTGTGCGGGAGGATGCGGCCCCTGCCCTGCCCTGCCCAGTAGAGCAGCTGGGTTGGAAGCAGCCTCCGTGTTCCACGGGGGTGAGCGGGCTGGGCAGCAGGAATGTGGACGGCCAGGTGGCCCCTGGTCCTCCAGGACAGAGGGTGGCCCCCGGGGAGCCAAGGCTGCCCCGTCAGGTGGGAGGGGCACACAGCCTCCTGGGCCCCCAGCCCCCATTCTCCACGCAGCGTCCCCCCCCATCCATGTGTCCACGTGGGTGCACGTGTGGGTGCAGAGTTCCCCGGCCAGCCGCGACCCCCTACCCTGGCCTCCTGCGCTGCGCCCGCTCCCCGTGCAGCCCCAGGGCAGGGGCACCTCCCTCAGGGATGGTGTAGAGACAATTTCCCCAAAACTCGGTGGCTGAAGCAGGAGTGAGGCTGGGCTCTACCTTCCTTTGTGGTGGGTTCTGCTGGGCACTGCCCAGACCCAGGCGGGCACGGGAGGGGGGCGGGGGGGGGGGGGGAGTCGGGAGCCAGAGCAAGAGTGGGGGATGGGGAGGGGGCAGCAGGGCAGTGAGCCGGCCTCGGCCTGGAGGGGAGCGCGGGCCTGTCCCCAGAATCTCTGCCGACAGTGAGCAGACCCTGCCCCCACCCCCGCCCCCCTGCCCAGGCTCGCCAAGAAGTCGTGGTTTGGGAACTTCATCAACCTGGAGAAGGAGGAGCAGATCTTCGTGGTGATCAAGGACAAGCCCTTGAGCTCCATCAAAGCCGACATTGTTCACGCCTTCCTGTCGGTGAGCCCCCATGACCCCACCCACCTGCGATGCGCGTGCCACACAGCCACTGGCTCCCACTGCCCTGGCTGGCGCCTGAGGGTCACCACGTGGGCCCCTGGCCTGGGGCAGGCCGCGGGCTCCTGAGGAGGCACTAGTGTGTCGGGGGCGGGAGACAGGTGTGCGCGAAACAAGTCATGCTGAGCTGGGGCTCAGGGTGGGGCTGGGCCTCGAGGGCCGAGGGCCGGGAGTGCTGGCGGCTGGGGTTGAGCCCCGGGGGGGTGACACCTCACTGAGACCGGCAACCATGTAGCAGCTCCCCAGGGAGGGGACGTGGGGTCTGGACACAGAAGGCCCTCTGCTGGGTCTGGTGGACATACCGTGGCCTCGGGAACTGTCCCAGGGGCCTGTCCCCTGTGTGCTCTCCGCCCACCCCCACGTGTCTCTGAGGGAGGCCTGGTGGCTCATAGGGTGGGCTGCCCTCAGGCCCTGGGCGTGCTCCTTTTGTCTTTGCGAGACCTTTGAGTGTGTGAAGCAGAAAGCCCTGAACGTTTTCTTCCGGGTCCTGTCGGGGCCTCGCCCGGGGCTGGGTCCCCCAGGACCACGGCACCCCTGCAGCTCAAGCTGGGCCACCCCAACCAGGGTGGGCAGGACCCGCCAGTGTGGTTCCCTGGGCTCAGTGTGGACTCAGCCCTGCCGTCCCGGCTGCGGCCAAAGTTCCCTTTGGGCGAGGGGACAGCTTAGAGCTCTGACGAGAAGTCTCCGGGGGCCAGGAGGAGCCAGCAGCAGGCCCGGGGTGGGGGGTGAGGGGTGGGGGGCAGCCTGCCTGCTCGCCTCCTCAGTGCCCCCAGTCTGGGTCTCCCTCTCCCTCAAGCCCTCCCAAGTGCTCCTCCCAAGTGTGATGGGGATTCGGCCGACACCCCGTTCAGCCTCCTGGCACGGCTGCTCTCCTGAGCAGCAGAGCACCGTCCTAGGGGTAACCCCCCCCCCTTCCCAAGGCAAAACCACCTCCTGAGTCCGTCTTCAGGGGCATGCCCCCTTGCTGCCCGTGACTCAGGTGCACAGGGGCCCCTCTGCCCGAGCTCAGCGATGGCCAAGTGGCCTCAGCCTCCGGAGGCACCTTCGCAAAGCACAGCAGAGGCTTTAGCCCTGATCCTGGCCGCCACCGCCGCTGCTCTCAGGGGCCTGCGCCGCCCTCCTTGTTCCTGCCTCCCTGTTCCCCCCCGCCCTCTGCTCTTCCACTCGGCTCTCGTGTCCCAGCCTGCACGGAAGTTCAGGGTTAGGGGCTCCAGCCTGGTCCACAGGGTGGTGTGGAGGACCGGCTCGGGCACTGCACACTCACGCCACCCTGCCGCCCTGCAGATCCCCAGCCTCAGCCACAGCGTCATCTCCCAGACCAGCTTCCGGGCTGAGTATAAGGCGACAGGGGGCCCGGCGGTGTTCCAGAAGCCGGTCAAGTTCCAGGTGGACATCACCTACACCGAGGGCGGGGCAGCGCAGAAGGAGAATGGCATCTATTCTGTCACATTCACGCTCCTGTCAGGTGAGCCGCTGGCCCAGGGCACGGGCTCCGGGCTAACCCTGGGCCTGGGCATGACCCCCTATCTCCCCCAGGCCCGAGCCGCCGCTTCAAGAGGGTCGTGGAGACCATTCAGACCCAGCTACTGAGCACACACGACCAGCCCTCCGCCCAGCATTTGTCAGGTGAGGCGGGGGCTCAGCTTGGGCTGCCCTGCGGGCTGGTGAGCAGGGGTGTGGCCCCTCCGACACGCCCACCTCGCTGCCCCCCAGGGGGGCAGGGCCCTCCCCGGCGCAGTGGGCCGGCCCGTCTCTGCACACCCAGGGAGGTAGGGCCCAGCACACCACACTGAAAGGCGCCTCTTGTCCACTGTAGAACCCCCCCCGCCAGCGCCAGGACTAAGCTGGGGTGCTGGGCTTAAGGGCCAGAAGGTGGCCACCAGCTACGAGAGTAGCCTCTGACGCTGGCAGGTAAGGTGTCCGGCCCCGCCGCAGGGGCAGGGAGGGGGCTGCGGGCAGAGCCTCTGGCGAGAGCCAGACTGGCCCCAAGAAGGGCACCCCGTGCCCGCTCACACATCCAGCGGCCAGCTCCCGGCCCTGGACAGACCGTCTAGGCCCAGCACCCAGGCTGAGCAGCCGGACACGGGCAGCCTGGCCCCAGGCCGGTGAGAGAGCAGGCTCCAGAAGAGCAGTGGCCAAGGTCCTGCGGGGAGCCTGCCACCCTCCGGGCTCCCCCAGCCGTACCCTGCGAGGCTGTGGGCCTAGCGCCCACACTGGCTGACACACGGTGGGGCTACCTGCCACCTGACTTCCCGTGACAGGCCCGTGATCGTCTGGCCTTGAGCAAGACAGGGGGCGGCCTGAGTGCCCAAAGGAAGAACTCCCCAGCTGGGCCTACGGGGTGGGGGGGGTGGGGGGGGCGGTGGTCACACAGGGAGAAGGGGCTGCCCAGGCCTGGAGGTGCTGGGGGTCCGAGAGCCCGAGGGTCCACGCTGCTCAGCACCTGGTGGGGAGTGGGCTACGTGCCCGCTGCAGGGGTGGGTGAGCCTGTGTAGGGCCGGGTGGGCATGTGCACACGCAGCTGTCCGTTAGCGAGGGTGTGTGGGTCCTGTCAGGATGGTGGTAAGGCACTTGTTGCCGTGACGGCCCAGTCTGGGTTTAGGGTCTGGGGAGCACGGCGACCAGCACGAGCCCTGCCTCTCTGAGCACCCCCTCAGGGGGCCCCTTTTCCAGCCTGGTGGGGTCCCAGAGGCCAGACCAGCCCCGCTCATCCACCCTGCCCCTGCCATCCTCATTCCATTGTATGTGTTTCACCCTTTTCACCCCCAATGTGTGCCTCCTCACCCCACTGGCAGGTCAGGGCTGGGGTGCCCCCAGCATGCTAGCCCTAAGCCCACGGAGTGGGCTCTGGGAGCCAGGCTGGCACTGGAGGCAGGGAGCAGGGGGGACAGGTGTCAGGTGCCTCTGGCTCCCTGGGAGCCTTCAAGGCCTCCACATCAGAGCAGGGCAGGGCTGACAGAGGGAAACTGAGGCCAGGGAAGGACAGAGCTTGTTGAGGGAGGTGAGCGAAGGCCAGGGCCTGGTGTGTTGCCCAGAGGGTACCCAGGCCTGCTCCTGGCTGGGTCATTCTGCCCATCAGCCGGCGTCCCTCGTGCCAAGTACCAGGCACAGCAGTGAGCAAGGTGGACGCTACTCTTCCCCTGGGCTCCACACCCCACCGCAGTCCTGCCCCCACCCCAAAGCGGGGCCCCTGTTAGTCCCGACCCCACTCAGCCTTGCGTCCAGAGCTGTGTCCCTGCAAACTCTCGGGTGCCCCCTCTGGGCTCCAGGCCCGTCTCCCCTGACCTCCTTCAGGGGGTCTGGGACCTGGGGAGCCTAATCCAGGATCCTAGCCCATGCCCTGGCCCCATCCCTAGGCCTCCTGTACCCTCTGGCCTTTCCCAGCACCCTCCCTCCCGGTCTGGATGCTCTTGTCTGTCGAGCTCAGTTCTAGAGCCACTGGGAGCAGGGGGCAGAAGTGGGGGCCCCTTAGCTATAGGGCAAGAGACCTGGTGGTCACTCCAATTAGGGAAAGGAGGCCAAGAGGTCCCATCCCACCCAGCATAGGCCCCTGTGAGAGCCTGGAGGAGCCCTACACTCTAGGCCCCTGGAGCACCAACACTCCCAGGCCCAGCAGAAGGGAACGGGGTGCCAGCACGGGCTGAGGGGCAGATACAGCTGCCTGAGCTGCAGAGTGGCAGGATGAGGACACTCACCTGTCCAGAGTAGGCCACAACCAGAGCCCTGAGCTTCTCGGTTCCAGAGCACATGTCTCGGGCCCAGGGCAGGACAGAGGAGACGGAGGGCCAGGTGGGTGCAGGGCACCCGATGGGCAGGGCCCCGTCCTGCCCTCAGGCTCTGGTTGCAGCAGGACCCTCCTCTGACCCCACCCCCCTCACTGCCCACAGTCTGAGCCGGCCACACCCCAGGCTCCACACCCCCCCCCCCAAGTCCCACCCAACTCCAGCTGGAACCCACCCTACCTGCCCCAACCCCCCTGCTCTGGGCTCCACCCCTCCCAGCCTCCTAGCCGCCTTCTCCAGCGTGCCAGCCCCCGCAGCACCGGCCCCTCCCCCCCGTGGCCCCGCCCCCAACCCGGGCTCTGCCCCTCCCGGAGGGCCTGGCCAGAGGCTGAGGGCAGTGCCTGGCCTGGGCTCCGAGTGGGAAGACTTTTTCACACGTCTCCCTCCCTCCTCTCTCCATTCTGTGCTCCAGACACCACTAACTGTATGGAAATGATGACGGGGAGGCTTTCCAAATGTGGTAAGAACCCCTCACGCTCACCTGGGATCCCCCAGCCTGTCACCCCCACCTGCAGCCCGCTCCTGGCTGGGTGCTACCCCTGCCACCCTTAGGGCCACCCTGGGGTCCCTGTATACACGTGGGGCCCAGACACGCACACTCGGGCCCCCCCAGCCCCCCACCTCTGCCAGGAGCAGCCTCGGTCACCCACCCCCTAGGGCAGCCACTGGCCCAGCCCTAGGATCCAGGCAGGCCAGGAAGGGAACCCGAGACTCAGATCAGTCAAGGGTCTCCACGCCCCAGGGCCAGCAAGGGCCTGTGTGGGCTCTGGTCTGGGGTCTGGGTACACTCCAGACCTTGGGCTGGAGGCTGCTGTAAAAGCCTTCTGTCCACTGGAGGGTGGGGTGGGGGAGGGTGCCGTGCACGCACTCCCCTGCCCACTGCTCCGGGCTGGGGGAGTCAGGTTTAAGAGGTAGAGCGGAGGCACCTGGACAGTAGGACAAGGCCCCCAGGTGGGGGTGGTCAAACCATCTCTGCCTTCTTCCTCTGGGATCAGGGCCCCCACTCTGGCTGCCTGCCCCCAGCCCTCCCATACCCAAGCTCTCCATGCCTGTTCACCCATCTGTCCATCTGTGTGTCTCCTGCTGACCTCTGTGTCCATGCGGTGCTGCCTGGGCTGGCCGGGGGCCGGGCTCCAAGCCTCCCGGGAGGAGCGTGGCGGGCACACTGGCTCCAGCCTCCCCAGCCCAGAGAAGGCTCCCTGGTCCCCGGGCGAGGAGGCAGCCGGGGGCCCCAGGGTCCTGCTCAGCCCTGGGGCTTGTGGCAGTGGTGGCTTTTCTGCCTCGGTCTCCAGAGCGGGGCTGGCCGGGTGGCCAGGCCATGGGGCGGCTGAGGTGCAGGGGGGCCAGGGCCTCAGGGCCAGGCGCGGTGAGGGAGGAGGGGTCTCTCCACCTGCTGCCCCCACCCCTCGCTTGCTGCCCACCTGCCCCCCCCCCCCCCCCCCCCCCCCGCCTGCCACGCCCGGCTCAGACCTCATCTCTTTGGGTTTTCTTTCTCTCGTGGTGGAGACCCTTTCGTTCATTTGTTTGTTTGTTCTCTTTCTCTCTCCTTACCCCCCTTCCTCTTTCTCTTTTTTTTTCTTTTTTCTTTTTTCTCTTTTGTCTTCTGTTCTGTGTACCCAGGCAGCCCATTGAGTAACTTCTTTGACGTAATTAAACAACTTTTTTCAGACGAGAAGAACGGGCAGGCGGCCCAGGCCCCCAGCACGCCCGCCAAGCGGAGTGCCCACGGCCCACTCGGTGACTCCGCGGCCGCTGGCCCCGGCCCTGGAGGGGACGCCGAGTACCCAACGGGCAAGGACACGGCCAAGACGGGGCCGCCCGCCGCCCGCCGCGAGCAGCCTTAGACACATAGCCCCCTCCCCCAGCACGGCCCTGACAGTGGCCCCCAAGGCCGCCCCGCCGCCCGCCCGCCCGCCCGCCGCCGCCCGCCCGCCCGCGTGGACCCGGGGCCGCGCCCGTCCGCCCGGCTAGACTGTTGCGGAGCCGGGGAGGAAAGGAAAGGGGGCACCGGGGGCCAGCGCCTGCGGCGGGGCCCGCCCGTGCTCGCTCTTTCTCTCACTGTCTCTCTCTCTCTGCCTGCCTCTGACAACGCCACTGTTTCCGCTCTGATACCAGGAATTATCCCGAAAAGTTAACATGTCACCTCCACGAGGCCGTCCTCTGTGCTCCGCGCCGGACACCGGCTGACCGAAGGCAGCTGCCGCGGACCCGCCCTCTCTCGTCTCCTGCTGCTGCCGCCCGCGGCGAGGCCCCGCCCACCCGGGCGCCGCGCCGCCCGCCCCGCCCCGCCCGCGGCGAGGCCCCGCCCACCCGCGCGCCGCCCCGCCCCGCCCGCCCCGCGGCCCCGCCCACCCGCGCGGCGGCTCCGCGCCGGCCGGCCGGCCGGCCGGGCGGGCTCCGGACTCGCGGCGACCTCCCCGGCCGGGCCGCGGCGGGCGGGACAGCCGAAGTCAGCCGGCCCGCCGGTCAGCCTGCACGCGGCCTCCCCCGGCACGGCCCCTGCCTGCAGCCGCCCGCCCGCCCGCCCCGCCGCTCGCTCGCGTCCACCCGCCCCCTCCCCGCCCCCACCCTTCCCCGCTCGCCTGGGGCTGCAGCGTGCTCTCGCGCTTGGCGACCCTGCCTGGCCCGGGTGGACCCTGACCCTGCAGGCACCGGAGCCGCCTGCCTGCTCCACGGCTGGCCGAGATCAGTATTATTTATTTGCTGTTTTAACTTATTGAGTTTCTTTCACTTCTCTGTTCAGGGAAGGGGCAGCAGCAGCGTCCTCCTGCCATCTGTGTGTCTTGGGCAGGGCGGGGTCTGGGACCGAGGAGGCGCCCTGAGGAGGGAGCCGTCGGAGCGCTGGGGGGCGGCGGGGGGCAGGCCGGTGGATGCAGCGCCGGCAAGCTACTGTAAACTTTAAAGAATTCCTGCAAGATATTTTTATAAACTTTTTTTTCTTGGTTGTTTTTGGAAAAGGGTGTGGGGGTGGGGGGAGCCGCTGGGGCAGGGCTAGGTTTTGTGTTCAGGTCTTTGCTCTTGGTTCTTTCTATATACATACACATATATATATTTAAAGAACGGCGCGGTTCGCTCTGTCCCATGTTCTGTCCGGTTACTGTGTAGACGCAACTCCAGTCCCACGGGGTGGGGGGGTAGGGACGGGGCAGGGCGCTGTCTCCTAGCAGGATGGCCCTGCCCAGGGCCCCTCTGTCAGGCCCAGGCTGGGGACCATCTTGGTTTTGTCTGAGAGTGGGGATCGGAGGAAGGCCCTGGGCTGGCTCCCACACACGGGACAGCAGAGGCACCGCAGGGTTTTTTACTAAAATGACAAAAAGTAAAAAAAAAAAAAAGAAAAGAAAAAAGTTGGCGGCGTCCTCCGCAGTGTGTGTTCTCTGTACACAGCAAGGTCACGGGGTGTGGCCGCCTCACTCCGTCCCTGTCCCCAGCTTCTGCTTGTTTCTGTTGGTGGGCCCGGTCCCTCCAGGCTGGCACAGGCCCCCGTGGTGTTGACAGTGCGCGGGGGGCCTGGCCGCCGTTGGGAGGCACCAGGCCAGCGGCGGGCCAGGATGGCAGGTTGTGATTGCATGCCTTCGCTGTAACGAGTCCACTTTGCTTTTGGTGTGTCTTCCGCCTCCCCGCCCGCCCTGCCCCCCTCCCATCGTGGACAGCTTTTAATGCTTCTGTTACATTGACCCCCCCCTCCCCCCCACCACCACAGGCTGGGATTTCAATACATAAGAAACAATTAAACACCTATAACAGCATAAGCCACGCGGTACAAGCGGGAGGGGCTTCTCCAGAGACAGAAGACACCGAAAGCAATACCTCTTGTTAGCCTTCCTCTTTTGTACTCGGGACACACGCAGACGTCACGGAAACGAACAAGCCCCACCCCGTGTATCCCCTGTCAAATAACTGTGAGCAACCTTAGTTCTGGAACAATAAATTCCTTCAGTAAAAATACCCGACGCCAGTCTCCGTCCAGGCGGGGGTGGGGCAGGGATGTGGGACAACCGGGTCCAGCTCTTGTCCCCCACGTGCATTCCTCTGGGCTCTGCCGGGTGTGGACGCTCCAGACAAAGAGGCCAGCCTCCTGGGCAGAGTTGGGGACTGCCCCCCCCCAGGCTGCCCCAGACCGAGCAGGGATCACGTGCTGGGCTGGGGGCAGGGGAGGCCCAGGGGCACAGGGAAGCACGCCTGCGGCTGACGTGGAGCACCGCCCTGCCCTGCCGCTCCAGTGCCAACCCCTGACCCCATGGGGTCACCCTGGCACCTGGAGGATGAACCTTCTTTTCGCTCCTCTCTTGGTAAGGGGCAGATGGAGTGCCATGACCCACAGCCCTGGAAGTGATGGGCGAAGGCTGCTGGCTGGCAGCCCCAGGAAAACCTGGGCTGGCCTCTTCCGCGGAGGGGAGTGGCCCGAGCCGTGCCCACCACGCCTGTCAGCCACATGGGCACCATGACCACGCACCGGCCATCCATCCCCCACCAGCTCCAGGGCTGCCCAGCCCCAGGTCGTGCAGGAGCACTTGGGAGTCTACCACAGAGCCCTGAGGATGGGTGAGGAGTGGTCCCCGACGAGCGGTCCGGACAGAGACCACGACGCCCACGGAGCCCTCCCAGGCCTCCCACACAGGCACCCTCTCCCTGTATGTGAAGATCAGGCACAGCGTGGGCACGTGGCTTCGTGGCAGGGCCTGACTACACCCAGCTGTCTCCACAGCAGGATCTGGCCGCCACGGCACTGACATTTGGGGCCAGGTGGTCCTCTGTGGCGGTGGGGGCTGACCTGCATTCTACAGAACATCAACACTGTCTCTGCTCTCCCCCTGCTAGATGCCTGTAGCCGCCCCCTACCTCCGTGTGACAAAACCACTCCCCGAGGTGGCCACGTGGCCCCTGGTGAGCAGGGCCAGCCCCGGAGCCCACGCTCCTACGCCCTGTGCCATCTTGCTGGAGCAGAGTGCTGCCAAGGCCCCGGGCGCCTCTGCCAGAACGACGGCCTCCAGCTCGGCTCAAGGCCCTGGACGTGAAAAAGAACTGGGGTTGCGGAGCTGGGTGGGCTCCTCCTGTGCTGGCCCTGGGACAGCACCGTGCCTCTGAGGGGGGTGGGCGCCCAGAAGGTACTTCCGAAGGGCTGAGGGACAGGCTCCACTGCAGTCACTGAGCTGCACGGTGTCCCGTTAGCCGCAGCTCAGAAACAGGCTGAAGGAGGGGCTTCAGTTGCTCCAGGTCAGCTGGGCATGACCACAGAGCTCCCGGGGGCCTGGGCTGCCGGCCGCGGGAGCAGTTTCCCTGACCGGTGGTTCTGCATCCGCTTTACCCAATGAGCGGCGACGCACAGACCTCATCCTCCTCTACTTGGCCCTCTGAACACTGCAAAGTGTCAGCCGTAGCGGGCCACGTGACGGGAATCCCGAGTATCACAGCACGCCTGCCGCCTGCCCACCGCACCCCTTCGTCGTGCCACCCCCCTTCTGACGCCAAGCTCCCTCTTGGTTGTAAGAAACAGAAACCAAGGCAAGCGAAGCCAAAGACTGTTAGTATTAATATTTACTAATATAAAGTGTATATAAGGAACTTGCTATGCAACAGACACTGCCCTGAGCACTTACACTGAGCAGTAAGCCAGACGGTCCCCACGCTATTTCTGTAAGGTACAAACTGAAACGGGGACTTACACCGGAAGGGAGACGGTGGTGGACCTGGCACCCGGTAAGAGGTCTCTCAGGACTGTCAGTTCTCAGGCACTGACACACGTTGGGGGCCAGCCATTGCTGGCCTGCGGCCCCAGTGAACAGACACATGCCCCGCCGCCCCCCCCCCCCCCAGGAGCTCTGAGTGCCAGCAGGTGGCAGAGGCAGGGTGGAGGCCCGCGAGGAGGATGTGCTCTGCTCTGCTCAGAGCCTGCCCTAGACCGTGCATGCTGTCAGCTGACAGTGGAGGCAGAGGGCCCCACAGGCTCCTAAGCTGTGAGACCGAGCGACTGCTGGTGTCCTGAGGCCTCAGAGCTTGGAGAGGGGGGGCGCACCCTCAAAGTCCCGCAACCCAGCTTCAGGGAAGGGTGCTACAGCATCCCAGCTCACACTTCTCCCACGCCAGGGAGCTCACTACCAGCAGCGGCCCAGCCCTCGCCAGTGGCTCCGCCTCTCCCTCGCCCTGCAGCTCAGTGCCCACTCCCCTCTGCCCTCACCCCAGGCTACCAGCCCCACCCTGTGGCTTCTCCCCTCCCCCCCACCCCCATGCTTCCCCTTCCTGGATCCACCCCACTCCCCACCATCAAGTCGAATTTCTGCCGGTGTGATTCATCAAGGGCTGGAGGTTAGCAGGGAGCGGAGGAGATGACCAGTGACAGGAAGAGAAAGAACCGGTGGGGAGCATCAGGGCAGTGATGCCGGCCGGAGGAGAAAGGCAGCTGGGACGGACGGAGGCGAGGGAGGGGGCACCTCTGACCCGGGCAGTGCGCCCGCCTGGGGCTCAGGTGGGATGGCAGTCTGTGCTGCCGTCTGTCCAGCTCATCCTGGGTGTCGGGCCCTGGGCTAAGTGCCTTCAGAGGCCATCTCTGTGCGCCCTCAAAATGACCCTCCAAGAGCTCCAGGGCCCACCTTCAAGATGTACTAGTTTCCCACCTGCCGGAACGAGTGAGCACAAACTTTCAACGCCGATCGTTACCAAGTTCTGCAGGTCAAGAAGTGGGTCTCACTGGGCTACAATCGCGGCCTGGCCAGGGCTGGCTCCTTCTGGAGGTTCTGCGGGAGAATCTGTTTCCTGGTCCTTCGCGGCTTCCGGAGGCACCTGCATCCCTTGCGCAGCGCCCTCCTCCTCCACCCTCAAGGCAGGGGCACCAGGCCAAGCCCTCGTCCCGCCCTCCGGCTCTGGTTCCCCTTCTTCTGCCCCCTCCCCCAGTTTTAAGGAACCCTGTGATTACACTGGGCCCAGACAATCTCCGCGTCTCAAGCTTATTAGCAACTTCACTCCGTCTGCAACTTTAAACCTTTTGCTGTGCAGGTAACATGCGCACAGATCCCGGGGACTAGGGTGTGGACGTCTGGAGGAGACCTCCTCCGGCCCCCTGCAGACGGCCCTCTCGCACAACCACCTCACATGGAAAATTACTCACCCCAAACTTTGAGGTCCCCCAAACTCTCAACAGCATCAAGTCAAGCCCCAAACGTCACCTAAGTCACTCCGCCAGGTACGGGTGAGACTTGCATGATCCATCCCGGTGCAAAACCCCTTTCCACGTGCCATCTTTGACACAGGAAATGCTACCTGCTTCCAGAATACAAAGGTGGGGCAGGCACAGAACACTTCCATCCCCAAGGGGGAAGACAAGTGGAAGGGGAGACAGCGGAAGGAAGTGGGCACCACTGGGCCCAGCCAGGCAAACCCCACGAGGTGCTGGCAAGCCCTGGGAATAACTTTGAGAGCCTCAAGGCTCTCCCCTCTGGGCTCGCAGCTCCCCCTGCAGGCCACGCTTTCTTTCAAGAAAGGCAGCCCAGCAGCTGCCGGTTCCCCGTTCCCCCGTGTCTCCTGCCCACGGGGCCTGATTCCCTCCTCCCTATGCGCCCTCATCCCATCTGGCAGGGTTTCTGGTGCGTGAGATTCTCAAGCACGGCATGGGTCTCCTGTGTACGCCATGGGGATTTGCTCCACAAGACGAGAGGCGCCTCCAGATCCTTCCAAAAAAATCTTTTCTTCTGTTTTGGCTTTTGCCGAGAGGAAGGAGGCGTTTGTCAGTCATGCGTACAATCTCCTCCGAGTGCCCTCCGCAGGACTGAACGCTCTGACCTTACTCATCTTGCCCAGGTATTAACCAAAGGCTGTCCAGCTGCGCCCTCGACTTGTTCTCTAGAGCACATGGTCTCTGACCATGAACCTGCCGTCCTTTGGCTCGGCTAAGTTCCCAAACCGTCAAGTGCCAGGTCCTTTTGGTTCAAGAGCTCTGCCTTCCGTCTGACTCTCCTCCCCCGTGTCGCCACGAGCAGCAGAGCAGCAGGAAACGACGCTGCGCAGCTACACTTTGCTTGGAAACCCTCTCGGCTACACATCCACGCGGACTGCTCCCAAGTCCTGCTTTCCTACAACCGAGGGGCAGAACTCAGCGGAGCTTTCCATGAGGTAATGCTGCACATCCAGCCTCCATTCCCGCTGATGTGGGCCCCGCTGTTCTGGGCCCTCACCGGCAGCGCCCCACATCCCTGCTTCTGCCGACAGATGCTCGCGCTGGCTCCGGGCAGTCCTCAAGGTGAACTCACCAGGGTTCCTCCATGGCGCCCCTCATTTACTCCTGGGTCTTTGGTAGGGGACACATCAATGTCCGGGCCCCCTCCTACCAATCGTCTTGCTTCAGAAAACCGAAGCTTTTTCCACTGTGCCCCTCAAAATCCTTCCAGCCTCTGCCACTGCCGCACCCCAAGGCCGCTTCTAAATTTTATGTGTTTGCTGCAGTAGCACCCCATCCCGGGACCGAAATCTGCATTTATTTCCTGTCCCCGCTGTGGCTGCTTACCACAAACCTGGTGGCTTACGTCGCAGCTCTGGAAGACAGAAGTCCAAGATGGTCCCTCCTGGGCGACAATCCGATGTCAGCACAGCTGCTTCTTCCTGAGGCTCAGTGGGGAGAAAACGTTTTCTTCCTCTTCCAGCTTCTCGAGGTGCTGCACTCTGACTCAGGGCCCTTTCTCTCCCCTTCATCGAGCCTCTCCCTCCACTGATATGGAGTCCTGTGTGCTTTCTCGCTTTCCGGGAAGAGCTGACGACGGGGTGTGGGCGGGTAAGCGAACGGCTTGTCGGGGCAGAGCGGGGACTCCACTCCGGGTGCGCCCACCGAAAGCTGAGTCCTCAGCACGGAGCCCAGCTGCCCCGGGAGCGCCGCATGCAGCCACTTGCCGTGCGGGCCAAGGAACCAATGCAGAGGCGAGAAGGCTTCCCCGAGGCTTAAGCGGGCCAGGATGTTCTGGCTCTTGCAGCAAAGAGCCAGCCAGCTGGAGGAGAGCACAGGGCACTGCCCTCGCCCTCAGGAGGTGTGCAGACTGCTCCTCATCCTGGCTGCCTGTCCCTTCCTGGGTAGACTTTCTGAGGCCCTGTGCCAGTGTTGTGCCCACGGATCCCACAGCTCTTTCCCGAGTCAGAGCTACACGGACCATGTGTGTCCTGGACAGCTTTCTGCAGATGCAGGTGTCACACACGTACACTCACACGCAGAGACCACGACTCCCACCGTGTACGGGGTGTTGGGGGAAGGAACAGGACAGCCGTCAACAGCCAGAGAAGGCAGTCCCCAGGCCAGATGTCAGGGCACGGCGCCCTCTTCTCTCTACTCTGCCCACACAGTACCTAGACCGACTCCAGGGTTCAGGTACCCCTTCCCCTTCTGCTCCCCAAGCCTGGCCTTGCCCCTGCATTCATCCCACTCCGGAGCTCTCCCCTAAGCTCACCCCTCGGACCACACTGCCAGGCCAGCGCTAGCCCTTGCAGCAGAGCCCCCGGGGCCAGGCTGGCCAGGAAGCCCCCCCCACTCCAGAGCACACTCTGGGGTCCCTGCCACCTGCACAGGAAGGCACAGCACGAGAGATCACGCCCCCCCCCCCCCCCGGACACTCAGGAGACAAGGCATGACCCCCACACCCCCAGCTTCCCGAGGTCCTGCAGGCCCAGGCTGTGGACACGGGTCAGCAGGGGAGCCTGTGGTTGGCCCTGGCAGGAAGAGCCCAGCCTGGGGTGGGCAGAGACCACACGAGGGGGCGGGAGGCAGGCCACCTTCAGTCTGGCACCAGCCCTGGCACTCTCAGCAAGGGTCGAGACGCCGAGGATACACACAGGCGCTGACCTGAGAGAATTCTTTTTATTACGACCGACCGAACAGGTGAGCGGAGCAGGGACACCCAGCCTTCCGCCAACAGCCGCTTCTCCACACAGGCCGTCCGTCCGCCCAGGCACCTCGGTCCTAGGCCCAGCTAGTCCAGGGGCCCTCGTGGGCAGCAGGGGCAGGAGAGAGGGGGACATGGCCACAGGGTCAGGGCCCCTGTGGGGCACCCCCGGCCACGCCCACCCTACCACACCTGCTCTGAGCCGCCAACAGCCAAGATCCAAGCAAGGCCAGGAAGAGGGAGGTCTGAAGGGGGGGATGGGGCGGAATCTCTAGAATAACCCCACCCTGATGCCAAACCAAAGCGAGCCAGAGTCCCTCCTGGGAAGGAGCCCCGGCTCTCACTGGTGTGTTTCTCTCAAAACAGCAGAGCCCTCAGGGGAGGCGGGGGCAGGCGCCACACGGAAGACCAAGGAAAGGAAAGCCCCACAGGAGAAGGAAACTCAGACCGGCAGTCCCATAAACGCTGTCGAGCGAACGAATGAAATCCGAGGGTCCTTCTTGACAAGCGGCACTCATCCATCCAACAGGACAGCCCCGGCGGGGGCCAGTCCGACGCGCGGCCTGCCGGCGTCCGGGAAGCCCGCGCTCGGCGCGCCCGGGGCCGGGCAGGGGGGGCGGCGTCAGCCTCTCAGACCTCCCGCCGAGCGCGCCCGGGACGTGTGCGCGCACACGCAGGCACACGGACCACCGTCTCTCTGCACACGTGCACGCCTGTCCGGCCGGGGGCTCACCTCTCCTTCACGTGGTTCTGTGCCCCTGCGCCCCCGCCGCTGGCCCCGCCCCCGCCGCCGGCCCCGCCCCCGCCGCGGCCCCCGCCGCTGCCGCCTCCGCCGCTGCACAGCACCTCCGTGAGGTCGTCCATGACGGCGGTGTCTTTGGGGTCGAGCAGGTTGAACTCCCTGGCAAAGAGGATGAAGTGGACGTAGAGTGTATTCAAGTGTCCGTGCAGCTCAAGGGCCAGGGTCTCCTTGAAGTGGGACCAGTAGATGTGCGCCAGCACGTGGAACAGGTACTTGCAGATCTTCTTCACCAGAGACTCGAAGGAGCTGGGGAATTCCCTGCCTGGGGAGAGAGCCCACCACGTCGGGTCACCGGCACTCTGCTCGGTGGGCCACGTCCCGCCGAGCTCCCACCAGTCTGGAAGGAGCTGGCTGGGGTCGGAGGGGGGGGGGGGGGGGGACCGGGGGACCGGCTGTGCAGGAGCCGTCTGGAGGGCCCCCCCTACCTCCCACCTTCCCCCCATCGGCAGGCGCTCCAGTGACCTGTCGCCCCGGGCCTGGCTCCCGGAGCTGCGTGCCTACTGACCCGGCAGGTGCCTACTGCTCTGTACCGGCTGCCTCTGCATCGAGGGGCCTGCCTCAGGCCACCCTCAGCCTGGCCCTGGCCCTGGGATTACGTGTGCTTCCGTGATGGATGCTCTCGGGGCCCTCGATGGGGCCGGGGCCACGGAGGATGACGGGAACCAAGATGCACGGGACCCTCTGGCAGCTCTGTACTGGCCTGGAGCCCCCGCCACCACCACCGCTCCTTGGCTGGCAGGCCCCAAGTAAGGGGGACTGCCATGGCCCGGGCACACAGGGGGTGGAGATGGGGGTCTCGACCCAGGCCGAGCTGACCCTGCCAGAGGGCACCTGCCTGGCTTTACAGCCCCAGCCACACGGCTGCCCCCTCCCGATAGGTCTGGCTCTGTGTCCTCTGCAGCCACGCCTGCCTAGCAGGGAGGGGCACCCAGCACCAGGGGAGGGACGTACCGTATTTCGTGGGGAACACGTCCTCATCAGTCACCAGCTTCTGCACAGAGCTCATGACAAAGTCGACGTACTGGGGAGCGGTGCACTTGACCTTCTTCCCCCGCTCATCGTACCAGTAGTACTGTCTGTGGGGACAGAGAAGGCCAGTCACGGCCTCACCACAGACACGCAGGCCCCACCCCCGGCCACAGCCTCCTTGCTAATGGACAGGCCCTGGGAGGAGGCCAGCCCTCGATGGGGAAGGGGACTCGGCCCCGGCTGCCACTCGGCACCAGAGCCACCCACTCGGAGGTGGAAGGTCTGGGCTGTGACCGGGGTGTAAGGTGGCACTCCCCGGTACCTGCAGGGAGGCCAGGCTGCATGAGCGCCTGGTGCCGTGTGCCCCACAAGGCCCAAGAACGTGAACAGGCAGGGGAGCTGGTCAAGACGAAGCCCTCGGAAGCTGGAAAAGCTCCGTTTTCCCCCAGGAAGGGAAACTCCTGCAAGGCCCTGCCGTCCGTTAGAACACCCGCCCTGGCGCCCTCCTCACCACAAGGTGGCTCTGCCTCACCCCTATCCTGCCTGCCCAGGCGTCAGTGCGGGTGCATCGGAGCACCTGAGGACACCCACACAAAGCCCTTTTCTGTGTCACTCTGGACGGCCTGTGGGGTCCCTGTGCCAGGAAGTGGAGCCCGGCCTCTAGCGGCCAGGCTGAGGCCCAGGTCTGCAGTGAGATCCAGAGGACAAGGCCCAAGTGCGTGGGCAGCAGCACAGACACCTGCTCCACCCATTCCCCACGCCCCCCACCAATCCCCCACGTGATGGCAGATGCACCTGGCCACAGGTGCCGGCATCGGAGAACACAGCTGACCCCGGAAACTGGGAAACAGGTCCCCACAACATGCAGCCCCGAGACACTGGCTCCTGAGAGATGACGAGGACCGCCCCGTCTGGAACCAAGGAAGATGAGATGCTCCGTTTCTGACCTTCCTCTTGTTTGTTTTCATTTTAAATCACCACGCAGGAAAGATGACCTGGTGGCATGTGGTCCCGTGCTCCTCACCCATGCGGACGGCTGGGTGCCTCCCACAGCCAGACACAGCTCATGCTGCCCTCCTGCCACGGCCCCTGGTCAGTCCCCCCCGCACACCAGCGATGTCCCCCGGGGACGCCACATGGCATCCTGAGCTGGGGGGTGACCCGGCCACGTCCGTGCGCACATCTGCAGCCCCTTCCTTCTTATGCCGAGACGTGCTCCTGTGTGGAAGTGCTGGTGTGTCCAGCCACTCACCCGCTCAGGCACCGGCTTGTCCCCGGCTCGGGGCGATGACGGTTCAGGCTGCGACACGCACTCCAGGACAGGTTCCTATGGGAGCACAAGCTCTCACTTGTCTAAGGCGGACACCCGGGCCCGGAACTGCCGGGCCCAGGCAAGGGGAGAGCGCCCCTTCCGAAGAAGCCGTGAAACCACTCCCGGACTGGCTTCCGTGTCCCTCCGCGGCCCTGCCGCACACAGCGTCGCCGGCGCTGGGCCCGCCAACGCAGCCTGTGACTTCTGAATCCCCATCCACCTGCTGCTTGAGGGGCTCATCTGCTCTCCTGTGTCTTCTCTGCTGGCCTGTGTGTCCAGGCCCGGGCCCACCGGTGACCAGGCTGTTTTCCCACAGACAAGTTGTGAGGCTTCTTCACACGTTCTGGGCCGAGTCCCTTCTTGGGTACGTAGTCTGTGGTTTGTCTTTTCTTCCTTGTGATAGCGTCCTTCTCTGAGCAAAAGCTCTACATGTTGATTATGCTCAATTTACTGATTCTGTTTCATTAACAACCATGCCTGTGTCACAGCCAAGAGCTCTTCACCTGATGGTACGTCATGAAGATTTCCTCACTCTCTTTCAAAAGTTTCACGGTTTTACAACTTAGAATCATTTGGAGTTGCTTTTGGCATGGAGTGCCGGGTCTGGGTCAAGATTCACTCCCCCACCCCCCACAGACGACTGTTTTTTTCCAACAGCTTTGGTTGAAAAGACTAATCCTTCTGCACCAAATTTCTTTTGCATCTTTGTCAAAAATCAAAGGCCCACATCTGTGTGGGTCTATGTCCGGACTCGGCTGTCCCCTTGACCTGTGCGTCTGCTCCTCTGCCACACCGTGTCTCTTCGGTGCCGTGGCCTTACAGCGATTACAACTGGGTGGTGGGATCCTTCCAGCCTTCCTGCTCTTTCCCCAAAACCGCTGTCGCTGCGCCAGCGGCTGCGCCCCTCCACGTGTCTCAGCCAGCTCATCGGCACCCACGACGGCTCTGCTGGGGCTCCGACGACGAACGAACAGGGCGGGCTGAGAGAGCTCCCCGTCGGAGCTTGTCAAGCCTCCCAGCCCACAAGCGCGGCACGCCTGCCACTGGCGCAGGCCTCTGACCGCGCTCACCAGCACCTGGCACTTGGCAGCGTGCACACCCGAGTGTACCCCGAAGCACTTGGCTGTTTCCGGAGCCGTCCGGAAAACTATCATATTTATGTCCATAAGAATTTGTGATGTTTAATATCTGCTGAGTTTATGCTGACACCCCCTTCACTGCTTATAGTGATAATCTGCACCTTTCTCTTTGTCAATCTTGCTAAAGGTTTATCAATTTTATTGATCTTTTCAAGAAACTGGCTTCTGGTTTCATCGATTTTCCTGTTTTCAGAAATCACTTTTGATCGTTTCTGTTACTTCCTTTCTTCTGCTCAATTCGGGTTTATTTTGCTCTTCTTTTTCTAGTTTCTTAATATGGAAGCTTAGGGTACTGACTTGAGATCCTTCTAAAGTAAGCGCGTACCCACAACTGTCCCTCTAGGCATGGCTGTAGCTGTGTCCCCTCAAGTCCGGTGCGCTTTCATTTGTGTTCTGTTTAATACATTTCTAATTCTGAGACTTCCTCTACGATCCACGGATTATTTAGAAACATGCTAATTTCCAAGTGTGACTCATTCTAGTTTAACCCCATGACATCAGATGACCGACTCAGCACGATTCTGATTCTTTCAAGTTTGCGAAGGGTTGTTTTGTGAGCCAGGATGTGATCTATTTTGGGGACTATTCTGTGTGCGCTTGGGAAGAATGCGCTGCCGAGGGTGAAATGCTCTCCAGTCCATCCGGTCCAGCTGGCTGGCAATGCCAGTGAGTCTGTGACCTTGTTGGCTTACTGTCTACCAGCCCTCTGCCTCCAAGACAGGAGCACTGAAGTCCCCTACTCTGATTTTTGTCCGTTTCTCTCAGTTCTGTCCACGTCCTCTAGGGAAACGCTGCTGTCTGGTGCATACACATTCAAGATCGATACTCCTTGATGAACTGACTCTTTTGTAAATATGCAGACTTCTTCACACCTCATCATTGACTCTGCTCTGAGGCCTGCTGTGTCTGGGATTAACAGACACTCCGGCTTTCCTCTCATTAGTGTTCTGCTGATACATCTTCTCTGCGCTTTTAGTTGTGATCTACTGATGTCACTGGAAGTAAAGTGAGCTTCCTGTGAACGCTGCTCAGTTGGCTCATTCTCACACAGTGGGATGTGCGGTTTCGCCTTCCGTGGGGTCAGTCCCTCGCGGTGACCCACCATCCAGAGGCAGACGCTGCTGCTCCCCACGCAGCGGCAGAAGGCAGAGAAGCGATCCGAGGCCACGTCACGATGCCCGCGCCGGCCCCTCACTTCCTCTCCCTACGCAGCCACTTTTTCGTCTCGCAAGAAGAATGTGGGTACAAGCTGAGAGACCGAGCGAGCACGTTCACGTAGCTTTTGTCGTAAGATCCTGTCATGACGGTCCTATTTTATTATCAGGTATTGTTGTTACACTCTGTGCCTCACGCATAAATTACATTTTGTCACAGGCCTGTGTGCACACGCAGGGGTCAGGCTGGTCTGTAATTTGAGGCCCCCGATGGGGGCCCAGGGGCACGGCCCTTGGGCACAATCTCTGCCTAGTGATCGGCATGTCTGCACCACGGACGCTCACCGTAATTTCTGCTGAGTCTGAATTTAAGTCTGCCGTCTTTTGTTTCCTACTTATTCCCTTTGCTTCTCATCGCCCTTGTTTCCTCTTTCCTGCCTTTTTTGGGTTACGTTTTAGTATTTCCTTTCAATTCATCTGTTACGAATCTGGCTAGGTCATCTACACAACTTTTATAGAGGCTGCTCACAGGAGTATAAACTACATACTCAGCTATGCTTTCTGCGCTGTGCCCCTCCATCTGGCCCATCAGACAGGTGTGGCTTCAGGGGCTCGGAGGGCTGGTCCCCAGCCGCAGCCCCCTTGCCCTGGGACCCCCCGCAGAAACTCCCGTGGAGCAGGTGCGCCGGCTGTGCGCGGGTTGGTCTTCCTCCGTGTGGGGAAGGTCTGTACCTCACCCGAACTCCTGAAGGACGGGTTTGCCCGAAGGACTCTGGGACACCTGCTTTTTCTCACTTTTCTCACTTTTTCTCACCTCCTTTCCTCACTTTAAAAACGTGGCGGAGCCTCCTTGTGGCCCAAGGCTTCTGACAAGAGGCACAGGCACCCGCCAATGTCCCCGCAGGCGCTGTGCCGCGGGCTCTGCTCTGTGAAGGCCTTCTCTTCTCGGCCATTTTGTTATGATGCATCTGCCTGTGGATTCTTTTGTCCTACTTGGGCTTCATTCAGCTTCCTGAATTTGTAGGTTTGTGTCGGCCACGCTTGGAAAGCTCCCAGCCGTTATCTCCTCAAATACACCCTCCGCCCGGCCCTTTCTCTTCGCCTTCTGGGACTCCAACGCTACCCTCTGGTCTCCATCCCTAGGGCAGGAGCAGGGTGCAGACAGGCCGCGGCCCCACTCGGGACCCAGGTGGATGTGCTGATCGGTCCCGAGGGAGCAAGCAGCTCTGTGGGGTGACCTTTGGCAAACCTGCCTTTTTCTCTGAAACTAATTCGGTATCAAACAACCGTTAGGAAGGCACTAGAGCACACCAGGTCCTGTGAGTCTGTAAAAACCCTGTGAAGGAGCCACAGAAGGTCGAGAAGAATGAAGAGAAGTGGGCTCAACATTCCCCAGATCCCCAGTCTCACACAGCAGCGCCAACATCCGGGCGCAGGTCTGCCCGACACCAAGCCCTACGCCGTCTCAAGGAGTCTCTTCTCAAACACGGTGATGCCAAAGGGCGCACGGGGGCAGTGGGGAACGGCTTCCCCACCCGCCCACCCTACCGGTCACCTCTGACGCTGCCTGGTCAGGCCGAGCCAGCAAGCATCCTACTGAGCACACCACACACACGGCTCTCAAGCAGTGTCCTCGCCCGCCTCCAGCACCTGCCGCTGGTGTCACTCTAGCGAGGGCGCTTCCTTCCCACATCGATGTCCTCCTGCCTCAAGCCGACCTGCCCCACCTGCCCCGAGATACCCTTGCCTGTGGCCAGGGGGGACACATGTAATGCCTGGGCTCCCGTCGGTGGCTCTTTCTGGGTGACAGAGTGGAGAGTGTACATTGTCTACGTTTGCTCCCATGTGACCCAGCCCTGAGCTGTGACCTGCTGGGGCCACGAGAGCAGGGCCTGGCAGGGCTAGGAGCCAGCTCAGCCTGCCTATGACTGAGCTGGGTCTGTGCCCAGCAGCCTGGCCAGCAGCTCTGCCGGCAGGATGGGCTCAGGACAGCACAGCAAATGTGTGTTCGCCAGCAGGGGCCAGCGGCTCATGTACGCTTGCCATCAGCCCCTGACCTGCAGCCCCGGTAACAAAAAGGAGGCGTTAGAAAGGAGCTTCCGCGCTCGTCCTCGGTCCCAACAGCCCTAGGCTGAGCCCCAGCACACCCCGCCTCTTGTTCGAAGCCCCTTCCATCCCTTCTGCCGTCAGGGGGCCAGCCCGCACTGTGCAGGGACCCTCCCGCCCACACCCCAGTCAGAGCTGCTGCAAGTCCAGTGGGGTGCCTCCCTGCTGAGGGCGCGAATGTGCACGCGCTTCCGGAAGAGAGTGACCAGCACCCAGGCCCACAGAAAACTCACGGAGAAGCCGTCCCAGCCCCACAAAACCTGCCAGTGAGGAAGGCGCCCAGTCCTTCGCCGTCCCCCATCACCCCCTCCACACAGAGCAGGGGCTCTCAGGAGAAGCTGTCCTTCGGGGGCCTGGGCGGCCACTGGTCGGGCGGCTGGCTCTTGATTTCAGCTCAGGTCGTGATCTCACGGAGCGAGCCCCCCATCAGGCTCTGCACCGAGCACGTAGCCTGCTTAAGATTCTCTCATCCCTATCTCACTTGCGCGCACGATCTCTCTCTTTCTCTCTCTCAAAAAAGAAAAGAGCCATCCTTCAACTGGACCACTAAGTAAAGCAGAGAAGTGCCTGCAGCTTCATGACGCTCTGACATTTCAGGAAACCAAGCCAGGCATGTACCGCGGACACCCCCCTACCACACACTGCCGAGTGCCCTGCCCTGGCTGGGCTCTGCTTCTGGTGTCCCTGCCCCACAGCGACAGGAGGCGCAGCCCCGGCCAGGATGCCGTTGAGGAGGACCCCACGCCATCAGGAGACCCTGCACGGGTGCAGTGAGAGGGTCCAGGGTCTGAGCTGCAGCCAGGCAGCGACTCACGTGTTGCACACGGCCATCGTCTGGCATGCCTCTCCTGTGCAAAACTCAGAGATGGTGCTGTACTGCAGGTTGACGTGGTGGAAAAACGTGGTGGCTGGAAGAGAAGAGAAGAGAAGGGGCAGGCGTGAAACCCACCACTGCGTCCACAAGGAACAGCCTCCTTTCCTTGGACCCTGGGGCAGCCAGCACCTACCGCAGACCAGAGACCCATGTCCCAGCGCACAGCACCAGCCCTGGAAGCCGGCCACCAGCCACTGCTGTGCGGGCTTGGGCGTCTGCTTGGACGGTGCCAAGCTGGGCAGACAGGCAGGGGCCATCGAGCTGAGTCCCCTCCGCAAGGGGTGGGGCAGGCACGCAATTTGTGAGCCCTGAGCCCCAGGCCTGCCCAGCAGGTGGAGGTGAAAGCCACCCCCCTGTCCCATGGGCCACGGCCTTCCCATGACCTGGGCACTGCTGGCCTTGCGGCCGCACTCCCACCCCACAGACACTCCCCGGCACGGCCAGGACCTGCGCTGGGTCCCCGTGTGGTGGACACCCCAAGCGCACTACAGGGACGGCCACCAGCTGTGGGGAGGCCTGGAGGAGGCGACCACCTGCGGCCGCCATGGCGCCCTTCCCCACCCTGTGCCCACACGCACTGTTGCTGGCCAGCCACTCGTTGAGGTCGATCTCCCGGGGCAGCACCACCAGCTCCTTGAACCCAACGTCAGTGATTCTGGACTTGGCGTACTCCGGCTCCAGGTACATCTTCTTCTCCTCCGCGGCAGGTTTCTTTCCATTGGGCTTTGCTTTAGACTTCCTGCCAGAGAAGAGAGAGCAGAGGGTCACTTCCTGCCAGAGACAAGGAAGCAGAGGGTCACTGCAGACAAATGCTGGCACGGAAGCCACGAGCTGGCCCAGAGACACGAGAGGGGACACAGGCCGCTCTGGGCCCGCTGAAGGAGGTGCGCCGGCCAGGCTAGTCAGGCTCCACCCGCCATGTGTAGACACTGCAGCCATCTTGGCCCCCAGGGCCACCAGGTGGGACCCAGGGAAGAGCGTCCCTGGCCTGGGCCCCGGTCCTTTTGTGCAGATGGTCCAGCGGCCCACCGTTACAGAGCACTGACTGACACAAATGAGGGTCCCCCCTGCACAACCCTGGGCTCCGTCCCAAGCACACGGTGCAGGTTCCAGGCAGGGGCAGAGGGAAATCTGCTCAAACTACCGCTTTGCACCAAAAGGTTTTTTTTTTGTTTTGAAAATAGTTCTTTTCCAAAACAATATGCTGTCATACAAAACAGAATAGGTTTATTATAGCTATTTTTATAGGACTAAATACATTTTTTTGAGATGTCTTTGTTTTTATTCAAATCCAATGAGCATCAGTAGCTAAGCCCCATGAACCAAAAGTTCTTGGTGCTGAGGGGGCCCCTCCTTGGTGGGGGAGTCCTTAGCCTCAGAACCAGCCTCCCACCAGCTGCCCCAGAGGCCGGAGCCAGGGTCATGGTGTGTGCGAACTGGGTACACAAATAAGACAGGACGTCCTCACGAGAGACACGTGACCAACACGGTGGCCCAGGGTGGGTTTGTCAGAAGTCACTGAATCTGTCACACCGGAGCCCACGCTGGGCAAACACGCCTCAGGGCAGAGGACCCCGGGGAGGGCCACGTGCAGACACGGCCCTTCCCCCTTCTGGGCAGCAACCACCCAATGTGGAGGGGGCAGGGGGGCCTCCCGCCATCTAGCAGTCAGCTCAGAGCGACGCTGCAATCCTCCTGCACCTGTAGGAAATCCCCAATTTTTGAATTGGGCTCCTGGGGGAAAGTTTGAGAAACTGAAGGGAAATGCTTAAAAGCACGAATGAGTTGCTTGACTCTTAATTGAACTGAATTCTTTAACGGCAAACACTGTGACCCACGGAAGACAGACTGCTCGTCATGAAGTCTTATTGACCAGAAAAGGCCACCGTGGCCATCAACTCTCAAGGAGGGATCATCCCCGTCCCCGGAGCGGCCACGGGCCTGAGGGCCAGAACCCCAGGGGACGCAAGCCCATCCACCTCCTGCTCTGTGGGGGTGAGGGGCCGGAGTGGGCACGTGCCCGCCCTGGCAAACCAGCAGGCACTCCCGTCAGGATGGCCATGAGCCCACTGCACCAAGGACCACCCTCCTCCACCTGGCCCCCTGCAAACTCTGGGGGGCTGTGGTCGCCGTGCTGGCTGGGCCGCAGAGGTGGGGGGGCAGGCGGGCAGGACCTGGACTCGGGGCCCAGCATACGCATGCCCAGGCCGCACCCGCTCACACCCTCAAGGGCTGTGGTGCCTGCGGAAGGAGCGGCAGACCGGCTCACTGCGCCGTGGGCCTCGGCGGGGGCATGGCCTCGTGGTGGCGGAGCTGAACACTGCCGTCCCGACGGCTCGGGGCACTCAGCTCCCTGTGCATCCCTCCCCCTGCCAGCCCTGCTAGGAGCAGGGGGGAAAGGTCTCTGCAGCTCCCTGACCTTGTCCTTTTCTTCTTGTTTTGAAAAGTCGCTGGTGGTTTATTTAAGAGAAACAGGAAGGAAATATGTTCCCCGAATGCCAGGGAGATGTTTTCCCTCAGCTTCTCAGCAAATCTTCTCCTTAAAAGGCGACGTGTGTTCAGCCTCCTGGTGCACCACTGGGAGTGGCCAATGCCACGCAGGGCCACAGCGTCCTGGGGACAGGGCGGGACAGACCCCCCCGACCGGAGCTCCGAGCCCTGCCTGAGCAGGCCAAGGCTGGAGCACAGGCGTGAAGGTCTCTGTCTCTCTCCCACACACACACTTGCAGTGAGCACTGCAGGGGTCCCTGCCCAGGGGACTGTGGGGTGGGGCTGTTCACTGGGGACAAGTGTGGACATGCGCTTCACAGGGCCCTGTGGTCCCCTGGCCTCGGAGAGCGAGGCTCCCACCCTTCCCCAGAATGTGTCGAGGGAGACCGGGTCCTGAAGGGTTCAGGGAGCCCAGGAGCTCTGCTGCTGCCCTCAGATGCCCCAGCAGGTCGTGGGAAGGGCCGTTTCACTCCCTGCCCCCTGCCCTTCTCCTGACCCTAGTCTCTGCTACTGAGTCACATGCCACCCTGTCAGAAAGCCTTGCGTCACCTGGAAGATCTCCTGTGCCCAGAGTGCCAGGCACGAGGGCCCAGTCCACGGGAGGCACTTCAACCCGTGCAGCTCTGCTCCGGCCACCCCCACCCCCACCACCGAACATCCACCTGCTGGGCACATTCTCCACCCTGCATCTAGGCCCCATCTGACCCCAACCCCTCACCTGTGCTCTACGCGCACACCTGCCCGCGCCTCACGCTGACTCACCCGGCTACGACCACAGATGCCGGGCCTCGATCCCCGGGTCTAGAGGGTCCTATGATCACACATGTAGGGATGGGGCAAGAGCCAGTTGTCTGAGCACCTCCCTGCCCTGCCATTTAGGAGCCATGTCACCAAGTGACTCGAGGACCACGCATCAGAAGCAGACATGGGAGGAGCGGCAGGAACCGGTGTGGTGCAGGAAGTCGTTGGGGTCACACACGGGCCCGCTCGCGGACACTGCCTTAGGAAGGGTGTGGCGCCCTCATGCTGGCGAGTCCATTTCTAGGGGAGCCTGGGAGCCCCTGTGGGCCGAGTCGCGGAGGGCCAGGCAGGCAGCCCCGGGAGGATGTGGGCTGTGACCCGCGTGGTCAGAAGGCCTCGGCCTCCTCGCCCTTCTCACCTGCTGCTGTCTGAACCTGTCCTCCTGCAACAAACAGGCAGATGCAGAGCAGGCCCGCCAAGCTCCACCTCTCCAAGCCGGTTCCCCCTGGTTTCACTGTCCTTGCCACCCAGGGCTGGCCTGGGACCCCTGGACCGAGTCCTCTTCCCCTCAGTCCCACGAGCAGACAGCAGACAATGGGCTCTGACCCAAAGGGCGCAGCACGAAGGCACAAGCGTGTCTGGGGCTCATCTGGGGACCCGCAGGGCCTCCGTGCCGGCAGGGCCTGTGCAGGAGGGGCCCACAAGCCCAGCCACGACAGGTCCCTCCCGCCCCAAGTTGTGTCCCGTCCACTGCCAAGACACTTGGCCGCTCTGGCCAACAAGTGGCCCTGACCCAGCCCCACTCCTCTGCCGCCAACAGCAGCAGGCGCAAGATTTCAGAAAACACCTCGTGGCCTTCGAGGTAGAACAGGCTGCTACATGCGACACCGTGCTGGTACCTGTCCTCTGTCCCCATGGCCACATCGGTGGAGAAAACGAGACCCTGTGCTCCCCACCCCACGGGCACTGGGCTCTGGAGCCGGCTCTGTCTGGCCAAGGCCCAGGGGTCTGCCCAGGGACCACACGGCTGGGTTCCTCCTGTCTGGCTCTCCCCCCTACTGCTCGCTGGGACGCCCACAGCTACAGTGAAAGTCTGAGGCCCCGGCACGGAGCTGCACTGAAGGGACCAGAAGGCGGACACAGGCTTCGGCTCGCCACAGGGCCTGCCGGGACCTCGGGAAGAGTATGGCCACAGGCACAGGCACAGGCAGAGAGCCCCCGACGGAACCCTGCACGTTGCTCCGGGTCCAGCGGCTGCGCTCCGAGGCTGGTCATCCATTTGGGAGGGGCCCAGGCCCTATGGAGCACGTCTTCCCGGTGTCTCCTCACCCCAGTGGGTGCCTGCCCGCCAGCCTCACCGTGCACCCTCCACTACGGCTGGCACCTGTGGAGTGTCCTGGGATGACCTGTCCCACCTCTGCAGGAGTCCCCATACTCCACACATGTCCCTCTGCCCACATGCTTGGCCTGACACACTTCCTTTCCAATGTCACACCACTGGTGCCACCAGGAAGGCTCCCGAGGTTGTTCTGTGTAGCCTGGCAATGACATGTAACCCATCCATGTGGTGATGCCTGCCCAACAGGCTGGGAGGCATCTGTCAGCCACAGGAGAGGAGTCTGCCCTAGGGACACAGACACACCGTGAGGAAGCCCCAGCTGCCCAAGAACACCTGGGGCTGGATTTGAGGGGACACTGGGTGTCCCATGCCGATGCGACCAGCAGTCAGCTCAACAACGCACAGGGCTGGCCCCCACGGGCAGACGCGGTAATGCCCTGGCTGCCCGGCCACACCCGAAAGGAGCAACAAGCAGCTGTGAGGTTTGAACACGGGAGGCCTCCTCAAGCCCTCAGCCATGCTGGGGCAAGGGGCTGGTGGTCCCCGGGCACAGAGCAGCGCCTGGCGAGGGGAGAGAGCCAGGGGAAGAAGGGCAGGACAGAGGGAGACCCCTTCTTTCCTCAGAGTCCTGCTCAGCCTACTGGGCCCCAGTCTGGCCCCCGAAGTGCTCACTGGACGCTGGTACCCGGAGACGGCTAAGGATGTGGCTGGGAGGAGGCAGGGCAGGTGTAGGAAGGGACCCCGTGGAAAGTCAAGGGAAGCATGGAGACCCCGGAGGAGGGGACACGATGACCGAGGCAGCCCCATCTAGAGGCAGCCTCCCGGGATGCAGGCCAAAGGTCTGGGGGTGGGGGAGCAGAATCACGAGGAACCTGCGGGTGTGTGAACGGTGGACCTGTGGCATGTAGAGGCCCCCAGGAAGTGCTGCACGGACACAGACGGTGCTGACAAGCGGTCTGGGAAAGCAGGGGCGCATGGAGAGAGCAGCACAAGTGGGTGCTGACCGCCCTGGGCCCAGCCCACCGCCCCCCACGGCAGCCTCGTGCAGGAGGGAGGCACACGGGCTCAGAGGCTCAGCTCCCGGGCGCAGGCTTGACAGACGCCGCCACCTGGGGCGGCATGCTGGGGGAAGCAAGGGCAGCCTCCGGGCCGAGGGCACAGGAACGCACCGACCTCCTTCCTGGGACGGCGGTAAGGGCGCAGGCTCGGCAGGGACGTCACTGACAGCCCTGTCACCCCACACGGCCAGGGCACACACGGGCCGGCGACCAGGGCCAGACACACAGGGGACCTTCCTCCCACAAGCCCCTCAACCCCGGGACAGTGAAAGTACTGGGGCTCAGCAGCACTGCCTCCCCTCAAGACTGTGACGTGGCGGGCCTGGCGTGGGGCCCGAAAACCACCGTGAGGTGTGGAGACGCCCCTCCTGAATCGCATCCTTGCTGGTCTTCACTGGCCCTGGGGCCCCTGTAACCCCCTTCTTGTCACCGAGCCTTGGAAACCAAAAGCTGGGAAGACCCAGCTTGGGATGGGACCCCCGAGTCCCCACAGGCCACGGCCAGCCTGAGGCTGCCGAGAGGGACCCGCAGGGCGTCTCCCTCCTCGGTTTAACTGCCCGGCGGTCCGCACCCCCGAACAGAGCAAGCTTTCACGAGCCTTCGTATCCCCTACAGAACAAGAGACCCACTGAGAGGGGAAAAGCCACGGCAGACTGAGAAAAGCACGCAGACACCCCGGACCCAGCGTCCACATGCGCCAGGTGCCCGAGTGCTGTCTGAGCCACGGTGTGGCCACTGCTCAGAGTTCAACGTTAACTCTTGCTACTCTGTGAAGTGAGTGCTCTTCCTCTAATCTGGCTGAGTCGTCACCTCTACTGTGAGGTCCTCCCAGGCCCACCTCCCCCCGCCGTGAGAATGGCTCGGCCTCCAGTCTGCCACAAGTGCACGCAGAGACTCAGCAGAGTCGGTCTTGCCTCTTGTCTTCTGTGGAGCCCGCCTCAGCATTCGGCCCTCACCATGGCACGCACGTGGGCACCTGCGTGGTCCCTGCACAAGGCCAGGGACGGGCGCTGCTCCGGATCTGAGCCAAACTTCTGGAGGAGAGCACCCACAACCTGGCCACGTTTCCAAATCTCACACCTTAATGTGACAGAAGGACAGCTTTGGGCAGCTAACGGGCTGGATCTCTGGTTTCTACTTGTAACTCGCCGGGGTCCTCCCTGTGCGGCACACTCGTGAGCCGCTGTGGAAGAGGGGGGTCGAAAGCAGAGGTGCCCACGGAAGGTCGGATCGGTCACTCCGCGATGACCACCAGCAGTCACACCCTCACCCAAGAGGCCTGCTTAGTTTAGTTACAGCTAAAGACAGAACAGAAAAGCAAGAGGCACTCGCTTTGAGTTTTAAAAGTTATGACCCACTGAAGTCTCAGGCAAAGGTAAGATGATTACACTGAAGAAAACTGGATTTGAGTCTCGACTGTGACATGTTCTGGGCACGGACTCTGGCTGTGCTCCTAACCCCTGAGAGCACAGAACAGCCCATCTCTGGGGGTCAGGAAGGCCACTGCTGCTCACTGGCCCTCCTGGCCGCTCCAGCCCGCTCCCGGCCCCAGGCTCTCTCACACACGGCAGGCCGCACCTGCTCTACCCAACGCCCGAAACAGACCTACTCTGACGCAGACATGCACTGCACTGGCTTTCTCTAAACCCTTCTGCAGGTCAGAAAAATAAATTTAAACAGCTCGCAAAAATGGCTTTTCTGGCAACACCCCCCCACACACACACAGCGGAGAGCCGTGGCCCACGTCAGGTCTCTGGACAAGGCCACTCATGGACAGGATCCGGTCATCCTGCCTATGGCCAACAGGCAGGACACCCTACCGGGGGTGAAGCACCTGTCCGGCAGGCTCGGGAGGGGGCAAGGCAGGACTTCCATGGTCACAAATGTGGTTAACCACCAAGAGGGAGGTGGGTCACTGGTGGGCCCCCTGTCCTCATCCAGATCCTCCGGGGCCACTCTGTCAAGTGAGCGAGCTGCCTCCCACAAGCAGCAGGAAGTGCAGGCATTTAGGGAAGACTGGACTCCAAACAAAGTTCCCGACCAGATCCAGCTGGCCGCCCCATGCCCTGCCAGCGGCTGCCTGCCACCGGCACTTTAGCAGACGATTACCACCACTGCTCCGCAGGCTGAACCCTGGGATATGGACTGGGCACGGTCAGACCACCCCCACTGGCCCGTCCCGTTCACCTGAGCACTTTGCCGACTGCCTGAAGCACCATTTTGCAGCTGAGTCCAGTTTTGGGGGGCTGGCTGAGCAGAGCTCGGTCTGTGGGGAGACTGCTGTGGTCTCCGAGCATGACGGGGCAGTGCAGACACGGGGAGGGAAAGCAGGAGCCGCGGCACTGGCACGGGACAGCCGCGCCCTCCTTGCTCTCTCCTCCCTCCCTCCCTCCCTCCCTCCCTCCCGGAGACCAGCCAATGAGGACACGCAGGGAGAGAAAGGAGGACTCTGGCCTGGTAGAAAGGAACAGCTGCTCCTTTTACAGGCGAAGGCTGGCCAAGTCTGGTTAAGTGAGGGAGTGTCTCGATGGCCTTTTCAAAGTGGCGCCTTGCGGGCGCTGTGTGGGGCAAGGCCACTGCTGCGGGGAGGGGCACAGCCCTTGGGAGGACCCATCAGCGAGGCCCCAGGGTGGCACCACATGGCCCTTCAGACAGAGAGCAGGCAGAAGGTCTGCCCCATGTGCTCCTGGGGCCAACACACAGCCCCTGCCTGACTCCAGCCCAGCTGAGACAAGAAACCGGTGGAGGCATGGCTTGGGGCAGGGGTGGGGGTGGGGAGACAGGCTGACCGCACACCTGCAGAGCATGGGCACAAGCCTGTGGCGCACCGACACTCAAACAGCCTTGGAAAGATAAAGCTGGCTGGCTTCCAGGGCATCCGGGGCAATCACCGAGCTTGCACTGGGCAGAGGCTGCTCCTGGAGGGCAGACCTGGATAAAACATCCAGAACACCTTCCTAGGAGGGTGAAAGAAGCTGTGTGCCCAAGAACTTCTCTGTAGCTGTTGTATACGCAGGAGGCCACAAAGTACTGACAAATCAAACATCTGCTCAACCCTGGTTTCAGTTCCAACCACAGTGACAGTGACAGCCCTTCCCCGTGCCCGCTGACAAGCCCCAGCCAGCATGGAGCACAGCCACAGGTCTGCCAGGCCCCTGCACCCATATGCCCAGGCTCAGCTCTGCCCTCCGCCCACCAAGGCCACATCCCACAAAGGGCCCTGCCGACCTTCTCATCTGTCCAAGTTCAACCCAGTGGCAACTCCAAAACCACCAAGAGGACAGCTCAGTGACAGCGAAAGGCAACCTCTGCCCGGGCACAGCTGAGGACACCGCCAGCAGAGCTCCAGTCACCTGTGAGGCAGGACGAAAAAAGCCTCTCCTGCCCTGGCAGGATGGCGTCCCCACTGCCACCCTGGGAGTCAGCATGACCTCAGGCACCACACTCATTTGCTGTCTGTCCAGGGTAGGGATGCCGACAGGATGGCCACGCAGCCCCGGGCAGGTGAGGTGTGGAGCCTCCGCGAAGGGATGACACCACCTGCTTGGTCGGGGCCCCAGCAGGCTGGGCAGCTGAAACCAGCTCATCTTTCTCTATTCCCTGCCCTGTGTTAGAACTGGTCATTTCTCCAAGAAGCCTTGGTCTCTTCCAAAGGAGAAAACAAAAACCCAAGATCTGGCTCTTGGGTGGCCCTTTCCTATCCTAGGTCCTCTCTGCTGACAGAGCAAAGTGTGTGTGCTCACCTACACACGTCTGCGTGCGTATTATGCTACACACGTGTTCATCCCGATGCCTCCAACTCTCGTCTGTCACCTGTGCATTACTCCAGCCTCCTCCCTGGCTTGTCTATAAGCTCCCCCTGCAACAGTGAGACAACTCTGAGCAGCCACAGGTTATGAATCACTCTGTCAAAACCACAGCAGAAGGAGCTCCGTGCTGTGAAGGCAGCAAAGGGAACAGCCCGGCACCCCTGCTGAAGGTGCAGGAAAGCTCCGGGGCGTGGGGGAGGCTCAGCTGGTTGAGCATCTGGCTCTTGGTTTCGGCTCAGGTCATGATCTCACGGTTCGTGGGAGTCCCACATCAGCTCTACGCTGGCAGCATGGAGACTGCTTGGGATTGTCTCTCCCTGTCTCTGCCCCTGCCTGACTCGCATGGTCTCTCTCTCAAAATAAATAAATAGATAAATAAAAGCAAATGGAAAAGCTTCATGGTTGAGTCCAATGAAAACAAGAAAATAAGAGAGAATAAGAAGCCCCCCGATGACAACCAGAACACCCCAGAAACACACACGCACAAAACAGCTGAAAACTGTAACCCAACAAATTAGACAATCTCAGAGACAAAGTGACTCAAAAAAAGGGAAGATGAGAGAGGCAAAAGAACTCAGAATAAGAACCAGAAATCAGAGCTTTTGACATGCAGTGTACACCAGAAGGAGCACAAAGCCAACAAGGCTGGAAGTGCAGGGCGGAAAGTTTTTTAAACAAAAGACGAGTGAAGACACTCTCACTTCCATGGCAGCAGGGCTGGCCAGGTGCTGGGCTGGCCTCCTCGACGGCCACCAGCCACAAACTGGGTGAAATACACGAAGCAACTGTTCGGATGCTGGACAACATGCCATGCTGGCAGCCGGCAGCTCAGGACGGTGCCCCTGAGAGCAGGGGACCCACGGGTGAGCAGACATCAGTTACCTGCTGGAGGCTGGGGTGCGGAAAGGCTAAGCCCACGCAGGCCCCGCAGTCTTGGACGGAGGCAAGGCTTGAAGGTGGGGCTGTTGGGCTGCTGGAATGTGCAGGGTAGGGTACCAGAGGGGCTGGGCTGCCCAGAGAAGGGACTCCAGACAGAAGGACAGAGCCAGGTAAGCCTTTGGCCAAGCACTCGGCTGAGGGCATGCGGGGCCTGGCAAAGAGCAGCTATGGGGAGCCGCAAGCCAAAGGGGTGTTCTGGAAGGCTGCAAGGGCAGAAAACAGGCATCCTGCTCCCAAGTAGAGACGGAGGATGCTCCAGTGAGGCTCCATGGGGCCTCCACCCAAAGCCATGCCAGGAGCAAGGTTAGAGTAGCCTCAGAAGGAGGTTTCTCTAGACCTGCCCTAATAAAGCTTCACCAAGCCTCAAAAGGCTCCTGTTGAACCAACAGCACATGAACCGCATACTGGAATACGCACAGCATTCTTTAAGGAAGAACAACAAAATCCAGCTCTAATAACACTAGCCACCACAATGTCCAACACACACACACATACACACAGAGACAGGTGAGGAAGTAAAAAATGTAACCCATAACCAGGAAAAATAAGAGTCAACAGAAACAGACCCAGACACAACAAAGGTGCATCATACGTTCAATGATTCAAGGATTCACAGGAAAGGATGGACATAATGAGCACAAATATTAGGACTCTAATATTATAAATTGAAAAAAAGAAGAAACAGAAATTTTTAGAACTGAAAAATAGAACATCTAGAATGAAATTTTATTGGGGGGGGGGGGAGTGCCTGGGTGGCCCAGTTAAGCATCCTCTTGATTTCGGCTCAAGTTGTGACCTCAGGGTCAGTTGTGAGACCAAGCCCTGCGTTGGGCTCTGCGCTGGCAGAATGGAGCTGCCTGGGATTCTCTCTCTCTCCTGCTCTCTCCACTCCTCCCCTACTCATGTTTATGCTCCCTCTCTCTCAAAAATAAAATAAAATAAAAAATCTTAAAAAAACTTTTTTATGGGATAGACTTAACAACAAATTAAACAGTGAAAAAGAAAAGATTACAATAAAAATATAACTTATTAAAGTTTGTAGAATACAGGTAAAAAGCCAGGCTTAGGGAAAACTTATAAGTTTTAATAAGTTATAATATGTAAAGAGGTACATATTAAACCCAAAGCAAGTAGAAAGAAGGACATAACAATAATAGAAGTCTATGAAACAGAAAACAAGGAAAAAAAAACCCACAAAGGTAACTTTCAGAAGCTTAAGAAAATGGATCAATTCCTCAGCCAGACTGATCCAAAAAGGGGAGAGAGCGTGAGGGAGGGCGTGAGGGTGCAAACTGCCAATGTTAGAGGTGAAATAGGTGTTGTTAAAGATCCCAGACACTGCGAGGACCAGGGACCGCAGTGAACAATTGTGTGCCAACAGAAATGAAACAGGCAAGTTCTTTACAAACACAAGTTACCCAAACTGACAGAAGAACAAATATAAAATTCGACTTTATGATTAAAAATTTGATTAAAAAATTCAAAAAACCTTTCTACAAGGAAATGCCAAAAGCAGATGGCTACGAGTGAATTCAACTAAATCCACAGAAGAAATAACACCATTCTTACACACGCTTTCTCAGAAAATAGCTGAGGAAACACCTCCCAGCTAGTTCAGCGAGGCCAAAATGCAAGCATCACAAGAAAAATTACAGAGCAATATCCTCCTTGAACACAGATGCAAAACTCCCTAAGAAAATATTAGCAAAACGAACCCAGCGATATGTGAAAGGATAACAGAGCATAACCAAGAGAGGTTCATCATCTAAGCTTAGCCGACATCTGAAAAGCAATGTAATTCACCACATTAACAGATTAAAGGGGGAAAAAGTGATCATCTCAATTACATGATCATTCTCGTGTACAGGTAGAAACAGTACACGGCAAAATGTTCACATAAACCCTCAGCAAACCAGGACTAGAAGGGGATGTTTTCAACTGGAAAAGGGCGCCTACGGAAATATCTAAATATGAAGATCAAATATCCAGCTGAAAAAGTCTAAACATCTTGCGGGTAAGATTGAGACCCAGGCAGCGATGTTCACTCAGTACTGCTACTCAGCACTGCGTGGACGGTCTCAGCTGGTGCAATGAGGCCAAACAAGAAATGAAAGGTAGAAATATTAGAATGGAAAAGAACATCTTGCTTGGGAAATAAGACGGTTGTATATACACAAAGTTCTAGGAACCTGCAAAAAAAGTCTGCTACAGCTGAAAAATAAATTTAGCAACACATCACATGATACAAGGTCAATATATAAAAATTCACTTTAGGGGCGCCTGGGTGGCGCGGTCGGTTAAGCGTCCGACTTCCCCCAGGTCACCATCTCGCGGTCCGTGAGGTCGAGCCCCGCGTCAGGCTCTGGGCTGACGGCTCAGAGCCTGGAGCCTGTTTCCGATTCTGTGTCTCCCTCTCTCTCTGCCCCTCCCCCGTTCATGCTCTGTCTCTCTCTGTCCCAAAAATAAATAAACGTTGAAAAAAAAAAATTCACTTTATTCCGATATACTAAGACCACACAAATGGAAAATGCAAGTTAGAAAACTGTTATTTACAACAGAATCTGTAAAGTTTAGAAATAGATTTAACTAAAGTGTACAGAGCCTCTTGCTACCAAGCACAAAGCGTTGCTGAGAAAAATTAAACACATAAACAAACGAGAACATCTATCCTCAACCTAGATTAGAAGCCTCGATGCTGTTAGGATGTCAATTTTCCCACCTGAACACAGATTCAGCACAAGCCTATTACCATCCCAGCAGAATGTGTTTGTAGAAGTTGACAGGGTGATTCTGAAACGTATATGGAAATGTAAAATGGCTTACAATAATGAAATCATTCTTGCAAGAAAAGGAATCAAGTTGGGGGACTCACTAATTTCAAGACTTACTTTAAAGCTATAGTATTCAAGAAACTGTGTTACTAACAACACAAACAGATATTAAAAAAAAGAATAAACGTGGTCAATTGGACTTTAACAAAGATGTCAAGGCAATTCTACGGAAAAGGAAAGTCTTTTCAATAAACACTGCTGCAAAAAGTAAACACCTATTAAAAAACAAAAACCCTCAACCCCTACCTCACACCATGAACAACAGGCAACTCAGCACGAGCTGAAGACTGAAGTACGAAAGCTGAGTGACCGCACTTCTAACAGAGAGCTCAGGAGGAGTTCTGTACCACACTCAGAGCAGGCAAAAATGACTCAGGACACATGAAGCATTAATGATAAAAGAAAAAGTTGATCACATTTCATCAAAATCTAATTACCCCCCCGCCTCCCACCGCCAAACACACTCCTTCCACTCAAAATACCGTTAAGAACAGGCAAGCCACAGATTGGGAGAAAACATTCACAAACGTGTATCTGGCAAAACACTGCTATCCGGACCATACACAGCAGTGCTACAACTCAATAACAAGACAACCCAGGGCTTAAAAAGGGCAAAAGACCAGCACACTTAACAAAGGAAGCTGTCCGAGTAGCAAACACAAAAGAAAGTGCTCAGCATCACTGGTCAGTAGGGAAAGGCACGTTAGATCCATTCCCAACGAGATCCCACCAGGCTGGCTAAAATTAAACACACGAACAACACCAAGGGTCGATATGAAGGCAGAGCGACCACAACTCTGATTCCCTGCTGGTGAGAACAGGACACAGCACAGCTCCTCGAGAAAACAGTCGGCAGTTCATCATAAAGTGAAATGTGTCACCTATGCTATGAACCGGTAAGTCCGTGCCTAAGTATTTATCCAAGAGAAACAAAACACACATCTATCCACATAAAGGCGCACAGAATGTTCACAGCGGCATTGCTCGCAATAGCCAAACACCGGGAACAACCCCAAAGTCCATCAACAGGAGAACAGGTTGATTATGGTAAATGCACATAATGAATACCACTCAGCAACCAAACACATCCACATGCTAAACCTCACAGGCATCACACTGGGGAAAAAATGCCAGGAAGAAAACATAGGTACCCTACAGTTCCATTTATATGAAGTTCTAGAAACGGTGAAGTTAATCTTTGATGCAAATAAATCAGGATAGCGGTCGCGTCTTGGGAGGGGACGTAGCAGGGAAATGGTGAGAAGTGGCTGGGAAGTACAGGACGGAACCTTCTGGGTTTGAGGGTGTAAGCTACAGGGGTATTCACATCTGTCAAGACTCACTTAACTGTACGCTTAAGACCTGTGCATGATACTGTCTATAATTTAGACACCAATTTTTTAAAAAAACTAAAAATTGTTACAAAGGAAGACAGAAAAAGCATTTTAGTGAAAGCAGTGGGTAAACTTAAAAGAACAAAGACCTGGATCCACATAGCGAAGAGGCACATGTCAAACCAGAGCCACCCGCACCAAGGTGTCATGGCCCCATCACCAGACTTACAACGTGGAAAGGCTCCTTCCACAGAAAGACCAGCTTACATGCAGGGGAAACTGTGTTTGCTTCAGACTCCAACAACATCGCTTTACATCAGAAGGCCACTGTTACAGACGGAATGTTGGTGTCGCCCCCAAATCCCTACACTGAGGCCCTACCTGCTGATGGGATGATGTCTGGACATGCGGCCTCTGGGAGGTGATCAGGGGTAGATGAGATGGTGAGGGTGGGCTCCACGATGGGATTAGTGCCCTTAGAAGGAGAGAAAGACATCTCCCCCCAGCCTCCCAACACCCAAATCACCCGGGACCTTGATGTCAGACTCCAGAAGCGTGAGACTAAAGGTCTGCTGTCTGAGCCGCCCGCCTGTGGTGTTCTGTTCTGGCTGCCGGAGCGAAGACAGCTATGGTGTGCTCAAAGATGCGCAAGGTGAGAAAACGTGAGCCAGAGACTTTATATCCATCCATCCAGTCTTTCAAGTGTGAGTTCTCAACTAGGGGCAATACTGCCCTGCGGAGCATCTGGCAATATCTGAAGATGTGGGTAGGGGACAGGGCTGTGGCTCCACACCCCACAGCCAAAAGGGCCGCCCCTCTGCCCCCCGAGAATCACCCAGCCACACACGTCAACAGTGTGGAGGTGGACGAACCTGGGTGAAGGCTCCAGACAAGCTGCAAACGAGCTCACGCCCCACGGCACCCACGAGGCCTCTCTGCACTTATGTCACTGCTTCTCAAGCGGCTCCGAGACCGGCATCAGCAGTATCACCTGGGAGCCTGCCCGAAATGCCAGTTCTCAGGCCCACGCAGCCCAACCAGCCTGGACGCTCTGCTGTGAAGCCAGCACGTGGGTGTGAACATGCTCTCCGGGAGACTGGGACGCAAGCGAAGTGCTAACAAGGACGTCCGTGGGGCGGCCCTGTGAGCACCAAGGGTATTCTATCTTGAGAACCAACACTGAGCCAACAACTGAACAGCAGACATCACTCCAAATCACGGGGTATAGGAGGAAGCGGAGTGGGCAGAAGCTTCTAGCTAATATGACGTTTCTCACTTCTCACGTGAGGGGACCAAAGGGCAACAGCCAAAAGATGATAGGATAGGACTGGAGGCTTTATAAAGTAACTGCTAGAAAAACATCAATATTTCTTTTTTACTGTGACAAAATAGACATTAAAAAGTACCATCTCCACCGACTCTTAAGCGTGCAGCTCAGGGGCACTAAGCACGTTCATACAGTTGTGTGGCCGTCCCCACCCCCCCATCTCCAGAACTTTCCATCTTCCCAAACGGAAGCTCTGTCCCTGTGAAACACGGACCCCCGGCCTCTCCCCCAGCCCCGGCGCCTACCGTCCACTCTCTGTCTCCGGGAATCTAGAGACTCCAGGGACCTCGTGTGAGTGGATCACACGTGAGCATCACGTTCCCCGGGTCCATCCACGTGGTGGCAGGTGGCAGAACATCCGTCTTCATCAGGGCCGAGCGACAGTCCAGGGAGCGGACGGACTACGTCCGCCCACTCGTCCGTCGGTGGACACGGGGTCACTTCCGTGTTTCAGCTGCTGTGAACGTGGGTGTGCAAATACCCACTCGAGTCCCTGCTCTCGGTCCTTTGGGTAAATACCTGGAAGAGGAACTGGGGGTCACACGCTCGTTCTAGCTGCAGTATTTGGGGGAACCGCCACGCTGTCCTCCGCAGCAGCTGCACCGGCTCATGCCGACAGGGCCCGAGGCTCCGTCCTCCGCTTCCTCGGCACACGTGTGGTCCCTGTTTTCTGTGTTCCTCTTGTTGGTGTGGTTGGCATGGGACGGGCACAAGGGTGTGGTATGGCGGAGAAAGGGCCTCGTGGTGGGGGGACACAGGTGGAGGTGAGGCCCTGAACCTGGACCTGAAGTAGCCGTAAGAACTCGTGTGCTCCACACTCACACCTTTTCTGCCTCTGTCCACTGAAAAGGCCAAGAAAACGTAACTGGCTCGGAAAGCGGAAAGCACACCTGATGTCCAGACCGTGGCCTCTGCACGTGCGTGCCCCTGCAGTGGCCAGGTGGGCTCCTGCACACGGACTCCAGGGCCGCACCTTTATGTCATGGCAAAGGGCTGCAGCTGAGGTTGGTAGGGTCACTGTCACTGTGACTGTGGACGAGCCTGAAGAGATTCCCTGGCCGAGGATGGGGCAGTTTAAGCGTACAGGACGACAACCCAATGGTCTGAAACGCAAAAGTGTTTAAACCTTTATCTAACGATACTTTTTACAAAAACACCTGGTTGTTTACCTTCGGAAACGGCAAAAACACAAATCTGCATGTTGAAAGATAGTCAATAAAAGGAAGGATGGAGTATTTATCCTGCTTCTCAAGCTGCCCAGTTAGTTGAAGAGGAGAAGGTTTTCTTTACAGAAGTATTCCATCTAACCGACCAGGAAGGATGCAGAGATACAGCCTTTGTGCAACGCCTAACAAAGCAGCGATTCTGGGCAGCCGGTGGTCACGAGGGCCACACACCAGTCACAACAGCCAGAGTGCAAGCCTCCTACTGGAAGCCCACCACCACTGACAGCGAGTCTTGCCCCCACATAAGAAGAACACGACCCAACTAGTGTCTCAGGAGAGCCGACAGCTTACGGGACACACAGAGGAACACGCTAGGCTGGACCACAAGGACGGCTGGGTGACACCACAGGAGAAGCTGCCTGGTTTCATCAGTGTGACCGCAGGGGGAAGAAGGAGGAGCAGCGCCTGTGGACTGAGGACTCGCTGAATAAAGTCTGTGGCCTGGTGAACAGCACTGTGCCAACGTCACCCCCTTACACCCCAGTGGTGTGCAATGTCACCACTCGGGGCTGGCTGAAGTGGACACTGGATTCTCTGTGATGTTTTTGCAATTTTTGGTGAGTTTTTATTTCGAGATATAAAGTTAAAAAAGAGAAAGTTATAAAACCTGTCAACCAACCACGATGCATGGACTTTCTTTGAATCCAAACACTAAAAAAACAGTTGTAAGAAACTGGAGAAAACACGAACACAGATCGGATGTTTGACGTTACTACGGATTGCTGCTCTGACATGGTAACGAAATGTCCTCCGTGCAAGGAAAAGCGGCCCTACCCTTCGTGCGCACACGAAGACATTTACGGACCAAACGTCACGACGTCCAGAATTTGTTTCAGAACAGCTTGGGCAATGGGGTGAAGAAAACAGAACGGCAAGATTAGGGTCACACTGGATGTAAGTTCAGAAACGGAGCTTCGGACTCACGTGCCTGCTGAAACCTCACCCTTAACAACACACTCCTATAAAATCCGGCCATGAATCTGGCCCCCAGCCAAGAGACGGGCCTCCCCGTGAACACCTGGTGGCAGCTCCCCTCCTTCAGTGCACCGAGGCTCCCTCGGAACGGCCAGCATGGCCCAGGCGTGGTCATGCCTGGTCAAGCCCCGGGCAGCAGGGCGTTATAACACGACACACACTGACGTTATGCATGGCCCACGTGCGTGTAAACTGGCACTCTGAGAAGTCAGGTCCACGGCAACGTCCCCGGAAAAACCAACGGCAGCAGCCCACTTCGCCAGGTGGGGAGCAGGGCGGACCGGGGGCACACAGGCGTGTGCGTGGCAGGGATGAGGGCGTTCACCGGGCTCTTCGGGCATGGTCCCCACTCAGCCAGGGGCACCATCAGCTTTCACAACAAATGGAAGTGAGAACCGTGCGGGGCGCATGCGTACTTGGAAAGCAAAGTCTGAGTTAGCGCAGCTAGTGGTGACTGGTGTGCCTCCTCCGGAACCGCCAGGCAAGGAGGGAGCCAGCGCTCTGCTGCCGAGACCACGGCCCATTTCCTCACACCCAGGCCCACCTCTGCTCGGCCTGGGTGGGGATGTGCACTCCTCCCAAGCTGCCCCTCTAACCTGCATGGGTGGCAGCTCAAGTCTTGCTCTTCTCGTGCGCAGCCAGGAGCTTCCGGAAACCCACCGTTCCCGACTTGCTCAGGGGCTCTGTGGGTGGTCCTGTGCCGGGGGGCAGGGTGGGACCCCAGCTGCCCTGCCTGGCCCAGTGGTCACGGGGTGGCTGGCCGGGATGTGACTGCAAACTCAGCAGGACCAGTCAGGAGCAGCTGGCATGCACCCCTAAACACACTGCACCGGGCTTGCCACGGAAGGAGCAGACGAAAACGTAAGGCCAAGGGCTGCCTTTCTCTGCCATCAAACGGCCCGTCGCTTTCATACGCTGAAGAAAGCAAGTCTGGGGAGATAAAAGTGATTTCAAACCTCACTCAGTTTTGCTACGTGTGCGCAGACTGAACTTCACAGGCACGTAAGGAGGGAGACGGCGTTACACAGCAACCATGGGCGGCCAGTCTGAGCACGACCTCTAACCCGGAACGTCCTCAAAACAAAACTTCCAGTTGGGGCGTCCGCTCTGGTCAAGGTGGGGTAACGGGGACCGGATTTTACCTGCTGCTTCAAACAACAGGACACTGGATAAAATATGTGACAGCTTTCGAGATCCTGGACGCCAGAAAACACGGCACCGTGACCCCGGGATGGGAGCAGACAAGGTAAGTCTGCATGCAGGGAGGGGCCCAGCAGACCCTGGGTTGGGGAGTCTCCGCCGGGGGGCCGGGGGCAGGGGACCCACAAGGACAGCGCTGCACAGATCTGCCGAGGGCCCCACCGGCCGGGATGGGTGGTGCGAGGGCACTAACTACCGAGGGTGGGGCGAGCCACCTGGGAAGGTTACAGGGACCATCCTTGGGGCTCATGCAGGGAAAAGGGTCACCCTGGCCAGAGTGGAGAAACGACTCACGGCATCAGATGCGATACTCGAGGACTTCAGCATCAGCGGGAGGAGAACCAGCTCCACGTGAGACCCTGCCAGAATCCCAGCAAACAAAGAACATACACAAGAACTAAAAAGGTTCAATCATTTCCCAACAGAGTCCAAGAAACACAGCTCAAGAATAGCTAGAAACATACAAAGACATCCAGCACCAAAAAAGGCAGAGCACATGTCGTCTTGTGTCTAGTTGGAAGCCTTCAAGGAAGGAGGAAAATGCAAGTCATTGTTAAGAGTCAAATAACTGATGGAAAAGGACCCCGAAATGGCCAGATGACAGAATGAGAAAACGTTAGAAGGTTGTCACAACGGAGTCCCGCCTGCTGCAGAAACTGGAGGAAACACTGAGCACGTCACGGAGACAGGGAAGGTTTCTTTTAAGATCCCAATTGAATTTCTGGACACAGAAAGGATAACACGGGCGATGACAAGTACTCTGGGTAGGATTAACGGCCAACCGAACACGGCCAGAGCAAAGAAGCAAAGATGCATGAACTTGAAGCTGCGACCACGGAGGCTATCCGAAATGAAACATGGGAAACAGACGATGACCCGAGCAGCAGGCCTCCTGCGAGCCCACGGCCCCCCCTCCCCCCCCAGGCAGCTGCTTGCGGACCCCTCTTAAAACACGTGTCTGACTAAGGGCTTGCATCCGGAATGCTTAATCGCCCCCTATGACTCAACACGAACACAGACTCCGTAGAAAACGGGCAAAAGGTCTGAACAGTCGGCACTGAGAAGACCTGGAGGTCATGAGGTCATAAGGTCATGAGGAAGCGCGGACCGCAACCGCAAGACCCCGCCTCCCTCCCTCACAAGGGCTCTCTGACGGACACTGCCGGCACCCAGTGCCGATGACGGGCACGCTCTGGGGCTGGCACAAAGACAAGTGGCGTGGTGGCTGCAGAACACGGTCTGACGGTTTCTAAAGATGTTGAACGCACGTGTGTCGTACGACCCAGGCGACCCACCGAAGGGAACGCGCGTGTCTGTACAAAGACCTGCACGCGCGTCCAGAGCAGCTTCATCCGTGTCGGCCGACATGTGAAAACAGCCCCCGTGGCCGCCAGCAGGAAAGCGGACCACTAGGCTGGGGCCGGTCGGCACCACGGGGCCCCGCCCGACTGCAGACAGAAGACACCGGACGCACGCAGCGTGCGGGGGCCTCACCCTCTGCTGTCAGACTCCCTCCCGTAAACGGCCGGACAATCTCACTAACCCGTGACGACAGAGGCGTGCCAGCGGTCACCTGGAAGGGAGTGGGAAAGAAGTCACGTGGTACCTTTTGGAGGTGACGGGTGGGCTCACTTCCCTGACTGGGGAGAGGGCTCCGAGGCTCGCGCACGCGCACGCTAACACCCGCAGGGCTGAACCCTCTCGACAGGCGCGGCGTGTGTCCAGAACGGCTCCCGTCACGCGTCCTTGCTCCACCCGTCCCGAGGTCGCCTTAAGTTCCCCCTTCCAGCACGGCCCCTCTGGCATCCTCCCAGCCCCTACCCACACCCGTCCACCAGCGTGTCCTCGAGGCTCTATCTACGGTCGGCGGGTCCACCCTGGCCGAAGCCCCCCGTCCCTCTCACTGCGGGACCGTGGTGGTTGACAAGTCTCCCTCCTCCCGCCTGTGCCCGCCCTCGGTCCGTTCCCCTGTCCCGGGATGCTGCCTGCGTGCTCACTCACCGGCACGTCCCGAAGCACCGTGTCGTCCCAGGAAAGGGCTGCTGCGGCAGGAGGGCGTCCGCGGGCCACGGCGCCTGCCCGGGGCCGGGTTTCTCAGGAGAAAAATGCACTGTCCATCTAAAGTAAGCGGACTCCAGCTGAAAGCAGCAGCAGGCCCAGGGCCGGGCAGTGTAAGTGCCCGCGTCTCCTGCTGTGGGTCAAGCACCGTGACGCGGACCCAGCCCCCCACCCCTGCATCCAGCCGGCACACAGCTGCTCGTGCCTCCTCCAGGTGCTCTGCCAGGAGCCTGCCTCCTCCTCTCCCACCTCCTGCATGTTGCTTCTGACCCCAGTGCCTTACAGGACTGGAGCGACAGGGCCCTGGCAGCCCAAGTGCCCACCACACTGAGCCAACGTCATCCCAGTGTCTCCCGCCACAGCAGTCGGACCCCAGCCAGGCACCTGCGCACGCTTACCGCTCTCTCCTCCGTGGGAGGCCCAGGGCCGGGCCCAGGGCCGGGACAGAACAGTGACTCTGTCTACAAGCATGGCAGATGCCAGGAGGGAGTGAGGGTGCTGGGCGGGTGCCACTCCCCCAGCAACACACAGCTGTGGACGGAGCACCCATCGGGCCGGGATGCACAGAACTGCGTTGTGACTCTACCCCACCCCCACCCCTGAGAACCGCCAGCTCAGGGGGCCAGGCTGTGTGCCACTTCCTCGGCGGTACACTCTGTACTTGGAGCGCACCTGGCACACTGAGGGCACAAAAAGAGTGTTGACAGGTGCGTAGGCCAGCCAGGAGTTAAACGAGGAAGAGAGGACGGAAAAATGTCTTTCTGGTGCGGTCGTTCTGGAGAAGCCCCGCACGCCCTCAGGGCTCTGCCGTCTGGCCGCGGAAAACCCCAATCCCCGCCCCCCTGGCACACAGACACGTGCACACACGTTCTGCCTGCCACCAAGCTGAGGCCCCGCAGGCCACCACGGACCCCGGTCCTCCACTGGACTGCCACAGGGAGAAGGCCTGACATCCAGCCCTGGGCGAGTCCAGGGGTAAGCGGCGGCCACCGGGGGCTCCGTGGATCCCTTCAACTGCGGAGTGACCTGGACAGGAAAGCATGTGCGCTCCTTGCCAATGTGGGGAAGATGGCTTCCCCCTTCACCCCCAACTGACCCGCTGGCTCCTGGGGGCATCTGACTTTGAAAAGCGAACCCCGGCAATCCTGGCACTCTCTCCAGAAGCCAACACCTATCACGGGCAGCGGACACGTGGCCAGGCCGAGGGTGCCCTGAGTGCCGAGCAGAGCGTGACGGCATGGTGGCCTTGGGCTTGCTGGGGTCCCCCCGACTCCCCCACACCCGCTACGCGGCCTCAGGCAGAGTGCTGCTCCGGAGAACGGGGTCGCCTCTGCAGGGAGCCTGCGCAAGGAGTGTGCGTGGCTTACAGGTGGCGTGTGTGTGTTGTGAAAGAGAGAGGCGCTCTGCCCACACTCACAGGCTCTGCACATCCCTGCCCTTCCCTCGACACTCTGGGTGGGACAGGGAGCGAGCTCACCCAGGCCTGAGCACACACGAGCGTCCGACCCCGACAGGCTGTGAGGGAGGGTCCAGACGAGTGAGGCCCGAGGGATGAGGAAAAGAAGGGTCTGTGCAGGGAACGGCACACGCAGACCCCTGGGAAGGAGAGCTCCAGCCACCAGGAGAGCCGTGCGGGGTGGCTAAAGAGACAGGGCGGCGGGGCTGAGATCTGGACTGTGCCTGAGGCGTGTGGGAACCCCTGAAGGATCTGAGTGGGAGAGTGGTGATCAGAAGGCCTAACTTGTGTGGAGAAGGCGGGAGGGCCAGTCTGGGCTGGAGTGGCATGACTGGGCCGGGGTCACGGCGCCAGGACGAGAGAGGCAGAGGCTAACAGGGCTGCACGCGGCTGCCACAGAGTCGCCCAGATGTCCTGGATGAGCACCTGTGCTGGCACCGCCACCGCAGGTGACATCTGCTCATCACTGTGCAGAGGCATCAAACCCTCGCCTCGGCCCAATGACCGTGACAGGAGCCCCGTCCCAAAGCTCCCCCAGACGCCGGCCAGCTGGGCCAGGTCCCCAAGCATGAGGGTGCTTGCAGCCAGCAGGGCCTGGACATGGCCCAAAGGCGGGCGAGCCTCACACCACAGTGCAGGACCTGTCTCCAGACCACAGGTGCCCCGCGTACCTCCTCATACACAGATGATCGCACGGCTGGCTCGAACTCCCAGCCAGGCTGTGGGGCACGGAACACACCAGAGCCACCTCCCCACCGTCCCGCCGCTCTCTGCACCCAGGGGGAGGAGGCAGCGTCTGACGGGCCTGGCCGGTGAGGACCTGGCCAGCATGTAGGAGCCGTTCCTCATAAGCCTCGTGCCTGGAGGGAGCATTTTCTGGAAGAACCCAGAATAGCTGCTGCCGACTTCAGCTCCACAAGAAGGAAGCACCTGCTTACCAGACTTTTTGGACAGGAGGTTCTCCCTCCTTCCTGGTTATCTAAGAACCTTGTAGGAAAGGAGGCATCTCCCAGGCAGAGACAGGGACTGGGTATTTCAGAAAACGTTTCTGCCTTGGACCTTGGTTCTATGCCCCCCAAGAGCCTCTGAGCAGGCAGATCCCAACGTCAAGGGCTGGAGGCATATAGACCAGGGCACAGAAAGGGGCTTGTGAGAAGGTAAACAGTGGGGGCTCATCCCCAGCGTCTCCTGGAGCACCAACTGGCCTAGGCCTGCCGGAAGGAGGGAGCAGAGTTCTGAGAAGAATTGGCCCCTGAGAGCAGCCCCTCTCACGTCCTCTCTGACATCCTCTTCTGGTGCTCCAGACCTGTGACCCTGCCTGCCTTATTGGTAAAGAAGGCATGACACGATGGTCTGTTCAGGGCACACTGGCACCCTCTTTCAGAAGAAAACACAGAACCTTTATAGCACTGAAGAGAAGCTGGAGAGCCCCAAACACCCACAGAGGCCTGACAGGCAGGAGACAGAATCAGTATTTTTTAATCTATGACAGCTGGCGCGATGCCGGCTCCCAGAAGGAGCATCTCCACGCCAAAGCCTTACGGGCAGTGCCCCATGGGCATGACCTCAACACGTCCTCCTAGCCCAGCGAGACGACCAGATACTTCCATATCCATTTTACACCCAGGAAAACCAGCAATAAAGAAGATCCACACAAACCCTTTCATTACATCACACACAGCGGATTCCGCGTGCCACGTGCAAACTTCCAATCGAGAGGGCAAAGAAAGCTTTCCAGCAGCTGATCCACCCTCATCTATTGCTTTTTTCTACCTAAGACAAGCGTCTGGACTGGCCAGGCTGCACACGGACTCCTCCAGGAGCCACACGCTGCAAAGCAGAGAGTGCGTATCTATCTGCGTATTTTGTGCATGGGTGTGTGTGTTTGCGACTATGTGTATGTGTGTGTGTATGATTATATGTGGGGTGTGTATGTGTATTTGTGTGTTTATGTGGATGTGAGTTGTGTGTGTGTGAGCTGTATGTATGCACGTATGAGCTGTGTGTGTACGCGTATATGAGTCCATGTGTGTGCACGCACATGACCTCCAGGCAACTGTGCTCGTTTCTTCCTAAGGCTCTCCCCCCACCCACCCCAGCCCGTGACCCCCGACGCTGCTGGGCCGTGCTGGCCCCTGACCACGCCGAGTACAGGAGCTCAGGCCCGCCTGGGGGCTGCTGTGCTCCTGCTCTCCCTCAATTCTCTCTCCCAACTGTTCACGTGCCGTTCCCTCACCAGTTCCCAGAGATGGCCCCCCATCCATGGTCGACCCCCCCCCCCGTTCCCTCACTCTCTGCTAGCGCACAGCGCCCGGCACACGGCTTGTTATGTCCCCCGTTGCCACGCCAGGGGTTAGCATCAGGTGTGCAGGGCATCGCCAGACCTGTTAACGGCCGTGTCCCTCACTCAGAACGCGTTGAGGGCCTGCGCACTTGCTGACTTCTCACACGAACTGTTTCATCGACTGTGCCCTCACCTCGGCACCTTCCCGGGGAGCTCTCAACGCAACTTTCAGAGTTCAATGACATGCCACTGGCGCTAGGACGTGCTCCTGACAGCCTTCCAGCTGAGGTGAAGGGTCACTACCGTGCTAACTTCATCCAACCTTCGTCTGCTTTCCTGGCACTTCTGTCAAACTGGCACAAGAAGCAATCAAATTTTCAGGACGCTGGATGAGCTCCAATGTCCAGGCAAAGACAAGGGACCTGGTGAACAGGCTCCCGGCTGGAAGGCAGCGCCGCCACGCAACAGCTAAAGTGTTTCCACCAGTGATTATCCAGGTCCCAAGAGGGTGCAAAGAACACTTTCGGACCACAGATCCATAAAGCCCAAAGGCACGGCCAGCGAGAGCCGGACATTCCGAGTTTCCAGGGATGTGGGCGCACAGCTGGTGTCAGAACTCCTCTCTCCTTGCTTCCCAGCTTTGCGGCTCGCACACCTGCTGGCCCCAGGAAAGCACACAGAGACAGGTGCTCACGCCCAACCTGGCACCCTGCCCGCCTGACCCTGGCCCCCCAGGAGCTCGCATGATACACAGAAAGGGGCCTGCACCGGACTGGAAATTCTTCTAGGAAACAGCAGGAGCAAGACCTCAGTGTGGTACATAAACACGCCATCTGCCGAGGGCATGGCCCGTAGAACATGACGACGGATGAGCGGCACATCATCAAAAGGAAAGAGGGGTGTGTCTCAGAAAAGACAAGACACAGACTGGAAGAGATATTTGCAAGTCACTTAGAGACACAGGGCTTCCATCCACAACAGATGAAGCACTCTCAAAACTCAACAATAATAAGACAATAAAAAGTGGGCAAGAGCTTTGAAAAGACATGTCCCCAGAGGAGGACAGGAGGGCTACGAAGCTGTGAGCAGCCGCTCGGCATCAGTCGGCAGGGAAACCACAAGTCAGCACCCCCCCCCCCCCCCCCCAGGCAGGTGGGGTCCGTGGTGACAACAAGGGCTGAAGAGGACACGGAGAAACCGAGAGCTGCTGGCGGAAAAGGAAGGGGCTGGCGCTTCACGAGAAAGCCGTCCTCTGAGGTCACGCGTGCACCTCCCGTGCGACCTAGAGTGTACCGCGTCTGCAGGAGAGACCAAGACGGGGCCGGGACGGTGCACGGCAGCACCGCTCACAACCACCAACCCCCGGAAGCAACCCGAATGCCCAACCACGGCGGGAGGTTAAGCAAACGGTCTCACGCACGGAAGCCCATGCATCTGTGCTCTCCCCATACGGGATGTCGTGATGAACTGTTTACTTAAGATGCAGAAACACAAAGATGACATGTGTTTGGGACACCTTGTCTGTACACCGGGCGGTGGCTACAGCATGTTCACTGGCCTTCTCCGTCTCTTTCTGCAAGACGACCACACAGGATGAGTGGCATCGCCCACGCTGTCAAAGATGAAAGGAAGGAAGGGAAGGTCCCACCCACCCAGCTACCTGGGACATATGGAGAAAAGCCACCAGCCCACAGCATCTGCTCCATCCCCTATGGCTCCTCAGCCCCATCCCCCAGCGACCCCCACCCCCTTCCAGGCCACATCCAGGGGCCCAGCACCCCAAAAGAGCACGCATGGCCAGCTAGAGCCAATGCATCAGGCCTGTCCCCTGGAATGTAAAGAAACCTTCCATTGCAGTGAGGTTGCCACATTAGTGGAAACATCCTGGGAGGGACCTGAGGGATGCCACTTCTGTTGTTTGGGACAGCCAATGCCGCAGCGGTCACCACCCACATGGGGTCAGAGAGAGAGAGAATGCTAGAGTCATCCCAGAACTAAAACCAGGCTGGAGCCGAGCAGAGAGCACGCAGGGAACCCTCAGCAGCAGCAGGAGTCAGAGGACAGAGACGAGAGAGGAGGTGAGGTTTGGGCGGGGAGGTGGCAGCTGACTTCGGTGCAGGTTTTCTGTGGTGACAGCCACTGGAGTGGGGCTGACACAGTCCCCTATGGCCAGAGGTCCCCACTCCACTCTGTCTAGGGCACAGAGGAGAGAGGCACAATCCCGTCCAGTGCGCAGGTGCCCCTGCACACAAGCAGCCAGGACCTGTGACGTGGCTCTGCATGCACCAGCCCAAGAGGCCCAAAGTTGGTGCACCCTGAACTGGGTGGAAAGAGCCTTCATATGCTTCCCTGAGACCTTGCGGGGCCAACAGCCTTGTACACACAAGAGGGGAAGGACACAAAAGAACAAGTCACTAGAACCTCTGAGTTCTGGGGCTTGGCGCCCCCACCCCATTCCCCTTGCCTGTGCCACCAGGGGTGACACCTGTGTGCAAGCCCAGTGCTGGCAGACCCCTCAGAACACTGCAATTGCCCTCCAGGTGTCTGGACATCATTCTATAGAGGTCGACACCGAGGCAGACAGGGAGAGAAGCCCAGATATGATACTGGAAGTCTGCTCCAGAGCCTTTGTTCTTAAACACCCCACCCCCCAAGAGGGGACGGGCACCTCTAGAAAGGAAAGCAACTTGTTTCCATGCTGGTCCAGAGCTCAGCTGTCCTGAGCAGAAAGCAGGCCCCGGGCAGCCTGGTCACAAGCAGCCATGCAGCTGACTCAGGAGGCAAGTCGGCTCCAACTTCCCAGGGCGAGCATCTCTGCTTCTCTCTCCGCCCTGGCAGCAGAGGCAGGAACCAGAAAGAGAGAAAGAGAGCCCCAAGCCCACCACTGCACCAGCACGTCACGCCAAACACACCATACCGTTTCCTTTGCACCCTGGCCCAGGGAAAGCAGGAGCAGTGACAGCCCGGCCCCCTTCCGAGGCTCACCCTGGTACTAGCATCCGAGTGGGGGCCAAGTCTGCTATGACAAGGCAAGAATGTAGACACGGGGGTTGGAGGAGAGCTAGGGCTGGGCCCGGGTCCGTGACCAAGCGGGGCCCACCCTGCATTCCTCACACACTTGCCCAGCACCTCTGTGAACCAGGCCGAGGCGGTCAGGGGAGAACCCCTAGGTGGCGGGCGAGGAAGGCCTGCAGGGATGAGGCAGGCGGTCAAGTGCCTTCCTGGAGCCTAGCACCAGAGAAGCCATGGGTCCCAGGGAGCAGGTCTGAGGTCAGGCCGAAAGAGCCGCCTCGATGGGAGAGGAGGCAGGCTGTATGCCACACAGGGCCGAGCGCCAGGATATTAGCACACATGCAGAAAGCAGAGAAATGCACCACCACGCCACCAAAATCGTTCCGTTCCAACTTCAAGTCAAGCCAAACTCCAAACAATGGAAGTGGCTGTTGAAGCCTGCCTAGTCATCCCTCCTGGCCCCCGGCCACCGCTGACCACAGAGGGCAGGGGCGTCCAGGCCGCACGGCAGCCCCCTCTGGCCAGTCTTCCCTCCTGACCCCCACACTGGCATCGGCCAAGACAAGCGCCCACTGGCCTGGGCAGAAGCAAGGTGGCCTGCTCGTGGCAGGCTGGCTGAGACTCACTGACTCCATAGCACTCCTTTGTTTAGTGCAGCAAAGCCCATGTGCCCCAGCCCTCCCTTGCCCATCTCGGGGCCCAGGTGAGTGCCAGCCGTGGCAGTTACAAACAAGGGGCGGGTGCACCGGCGCTAACTCCTCCGGCCGAGGTCGTGGTCAGGAAGGCCAGTCTGCTCAAGGCAGGGGACGGGTGACCGCCTCTCTTCACCCCCCCCCCACCCCCGCCAGGCTTCAGAAGCCCAGCAGGCAAGGAGCCCACAACGCCTAATAGGGCGATGTGGGTCCCGCCAAGCTGCCCCGCCCTCCCCGCTGGTATAAAAGCCTAGGCTGCAAAATTTAGCCCAGACTTAGACCAGGAAGGAGGGGAGCACAGCCCAGTGAGACGCCGCCTGTGCCCAGCCCCTCCCAGTGCCCTTACTTCCTGTATGACCCCACCACGGGCAGATACTTCAGCACAAACACTGGCGAGCTTTCTTTTTCCCCCCAAAACACTGAACTCGAAGCAAGAAACAGCCTTTCATTAGAAAAATGCCAAAGGGAAATAGATGAATGTCTCTATGTCATGGAAGGGTGGAGGGAAGCTTCCAGAGAAGGCTGTACTCCTGAGAGAGGCATAGATCAGGGAGCCCAAGGTGGGTGGAGACAACCTGTCCCCCATAGCACCTCCCCGGTTGCCCCTGTTAGTCCGCTCAGCCTCGGGACCAGGCTGTCCCTCGCAGCCCCGCGCAATACAGCCCAGGAGCATCGCAGGTCTGGGGAGGGTGTGGGGTGCCAGGAAGCATCACGCTGGCCCAGCAGCTCCATGCACCAAAGCCAGGAGCACCCGAGTTACCCTGTTAAAAAGGGCATGAGGGTCAGAAACCCCCAGAACTCCATCCACATGAGAGCTCTGCCAGCAGCAGGCCTGTGGCTGGGCACCGTCCACTTCGTGCCATGGCTGTGGGGCCCTGGGGAGCCGGTCCCTGGTTGCAGCATTAAGGGAAGGCTGAAGCCATGCTGGCAGAAGGGTCCCGGGTCCCCTCCCCCACACGCTGCTCCCCCACAGCACATTCCCCTCTAATTGGAAGTGCTGTTTTCTTCTCTGACATGAGGAGGAGGGCAGCAGGTATGGGAGTTCAGCACAGTGTGAAGAAGCCAGAATCTGACATGCCGAGGCCCATACTTCAGATTCCTCGGGGGGGAGGCCCAGAGAAGCCGCGGGGAGCAGACACTCAGCACAGCACCCTGGCCTGGGGACAGGGGGTCCAGACAGGACCCTGGCCTCCCACCCTGGTGCCTCCCGGGCACGGAAACTGCTCGAGGCCCCCATGGCCACCTGGTGGCCCCAGGCCACAGTCCTCAGAGGGCTCCTTCTAAAACCCAGACCTGTTCATCTCACTTCTTAGCTCAAATCTGCCCAGGGCCCCCATTGGCTGTGAAGGCTCATGGGCTCTCAAGGGTCTTGGAGACCCCATGACATGTGTGCCCCTGCCCAAGGCCCAGCAGGCCAGCCTGGCCCCAGGGACAGAACCTTGTCTTGCTGTGTTCTCAGCCCCAGTAAGCCTCAGATCCTCCCTTGCTCCTACAAGTCTCGGCACAAATGTCACCTGAGACCCTCACCCTCCAAAAAACAGCACCCTGCAGCATCCCCCACCCCCCACTCCACTGTGTCTAGGAGTTAAACGGGAGCGGGAACCAGGCCTGTCATTTTCTGCTGCCACCTCAGCGTTGAGGACACGGTCCAGCAACAGCAGCAGCAGCAGCACTGAAATGCTTGTGCTTCTGAATGAATTAACTACTGATGTACAAATCAGAACATGTGCAAATCAGTAAGGAAAACACGACCCCCCTCCCCTCAGAAATATGCAATAAAGGGCAAGAAAAAAAAACATCCATAAGAGAGAGGGGAAAAAAAAGACAAATGGTCAATGGTCAATAAACATAAGAAGAGGAGGCCAATTTCCCTAACTCAGAAGCAACCCCACTGAAGACAAGACAATTTTTTCCTGCTTCTGATGTGGCACAAGGACAGCCAGTGCTGGGGAGACTCGCCCACACTCCCTGCCCAAAGACTGCCCCACAAAATGTTCCATAATGCACAACATGAAGACCCTTTGGGCCAGAAAGTCTACTTTTAGGAATTTATCACAAATACTCAAACTCAGAATGACTTACGAATAAGGACTGAATTGCTTGAAATGAAGATATTGGAAACCATCTAAGCCTGTATGCACAGGGGCCTGGTCAACAAGCCGTGGTGTGTCCCCATCAGAGGGGCAGTCTCTGTCCCTGCTCGAGCGCACGCTGGCACGGATGGGCCACAGCACTGGGAAGCTGGAAGGGGCCACCCTGAACGGCTGCTTGGGGGTGAGATTTGATGTGGATTTCTTTTTTTTTTTTTTTTAAGTTTATTTATTTTTGGGACAGAGAGAGACAGAGCATGAAGGGGGGGGGGGGATGGTCAGAGAGAGAAAGAGACACAGAATCTGAAATAGGCTCCAGGCTCCGAGCTGTCAGCACAGAGCCCAACACGGGGCTTGAACTCACGGACCACGAGATCATGACCTGAGCCGAAGTCGGACTTCGACTTGCGACTTGCGACTGAACCACCCAGGCGCCCCTTCATTTTCTTTATAATTCTATGAATTATTGGAATTTCCCATACAATCAGAAAAGGGAAGAAAGCTATTGTAATTTTGGAGAAAGTCAAACATGAAAACACCAAGAAACAAATGCTAATAAAGGGAGGCTTTGTCCCCAGTTCTCCAAGTTTTATAATCGGAAAAAAAAAAAAAAAAAGTTACTACATACATCCTAACAAAGATTTTTAAAAATTAGATGCAGCTAAATATTTGGCATTTCCCAAAAAGTGAAATACACAGTGGGCACCCCATGACGATGCCCCTCCTAACCCCTAGGGCACAGGCCACACGGCCACACGAGGACCTCAAAAGCGCTGGAAGGAGCTCTGGCCACAGTGGGAGAGGAGCCGACCGCTGCCACACACTCGAGGTGGGTGACCTCGAGGCCCAGGAAAAGCCCGAGACAGGTGGCAGGCAGGCATGGCTGTGGGAGGGCTAGAGGAGGGAGCCATCCATCTGCAGGGAGAAACACATGAACCCACACCTTTGTCAAAACTCCTCCAACAGCACTGCTGACCTGAGAACTGGGTTGGGGTGGATGCTGTCCCCCCCACCCCACAACGCTGACCACACACATACACACACAGCAGCACTGCCCCAGGTCGACCTGGGACCGCTGAGCCGAGGGTGGGGCCCACAGCCAAGAAGACAGGGTGGCCACCAGCGAGCATCCAGGGGACTTCCATTACCACTTACTTCCCCGTGACAGCGGGGCCTCCACTGTTCCCGCCTCCCTCCCAGAAACTAGGTGATGCGCACAGTGAGGAAGAGGGGACAGGCACTCACGGAGCAATAGCATGTTGACACCACTCACCTAGATTTAGGTAAATGTGGCTTTCTAGAACCTGAAGCCAGGAATTATTAATTAGGAAAATTCAGAGTAGGACAGGGCCCAACCAAGACATGTGACTGGATGGACCCCTGAGAAAGCGCTTTGGTAAAGCACCCCCCAGGGTCTTCCCTGGGTTTCCTGCCAGTGACCCCGTCCCTCAGTTCTGACCAGGCCTGCTCCCCAGCACTCCACAGGGCTGCCCTCCTCCCCCTTCAGCACCAGGTCTCCTCAGAAACTTCCTGAAAGGAGGTGCATGAAAGTAATCCTTTCTTGTAGAACTTATGAGTGAGAAGAGGTTTTTTATTCTAACCTCACATGTGACTGATGGTTCGGCTGATATGAAGTCCGTGTTGGAAATCCTTTTCTGACAGTTCCTTGAAGATTATTTTTTTCTTTTCTGGGCTAGAATTTGTGTTTGGATTCCTTTGTTTTTTGTTTTGCTTTGTTCCTCTCTCTGAAGTTTTTAGAATCTTTTCTTTATCCCTGGCATCCTGAAATGTTGTGGGAACAGAGGACACTCCCTGTGTGAGGCGCTGAGCCCATTCAATGTGAACCCACTGCCTGTGGTTCTGGGAGAATGGTGACTTGGCTTAATAATTCCCTCCTTCTGTTTCCTGCTCTTTCTGGAACTCCTTTGTGGAGTCTGTGCGCTCCCTGCACAGATGCTCCGACACCCTTACTCTTGTGCTCCTGGGGTCGAAACCTGACTTTCTGTTCTACCTGATGGGAAGTACACCCAATCTTATCTCCTATCCTTTGGGCTTTTAATTTGCTCTTACATTTCTAACTTCCACACAGAAGCCCGCTCCACCTCCTTCAGGCATCGGGGCCAAGTGCACGGGATGCAGGCAGGCGGCCCCGGGCTCCGCATCCCACCTACCAACTGAGGCCCACGCCCACTTGTCTCTGTGTATGAGAGGTGAGTGGTGAGGCATCTGAACCGGGCCACAGAGCATCCTGGCTGGTGCGGGCCCCACGCCCATCACTCGGTCCCACGAGGGGCCCAGGGTCTCTGGCTCACCAAGGAGCCGCTGGAGATGTCAGTTCTACTCATCTGCTGGTGCACTTCCCACCCAGTCAAGCCCACTCACAGAGGAGGATCCTGCCCCACCAGGATGGAGCTCGACTGCAGGGCTGGCCAGCCTTAGAGGAAATGCATCCTGACAGCCCCTGCCCCTTCCTGTGCAGCCCAGCCCCGGCCCAACTTCCTAGCCAGCATTTCAGGATCACCTGTCCCTTTGTCCCCTATCCCCAAAGAGTCAGAAAGCCATGGACTTGATCCAACCTTGAGGGTCAGTGGGTTGTACCCGAAGGCCATGGGCGATAGGCCCCAGCCCCAGCCGTGGCCCAAGGCTTCCAAACACACACCACTGTCTCCATGGAGGTGTGCTCAGAGACCAAAGACAAAGCACAAATCTGTCAAACGTGTTGGACTCTCATCCCAAAGCCTGGCCGAGGCTGCTAACTCAGGCTCATGTCTGCACGGCAGGGGTGTGGCAGGCAAGGGAAGGCGCATGCATGTCTGCTCAGAAAAGGGGGTCCCCTCCCCTCCAACTAGCTTCAGCTGCCACTACCCACATCCCAACCCTACTGGAACCCTGAAACCACTTGGAGAAGGCTCACGTGACTTGGAGAGGTCCCCACGCCATCTCCCTGTTGCAGCCTCAGGAAGAGTCCCTGATCCTGGCAGTCACCTGGCCCCTGGCCCTCGGCCCTCGGCCCTCGTGGTGGGGAGTGGGCACAAGTGGACAGCAGGCTTTCACTAGGGTTACTATCTTTGTGAGGAACCCTGAAAAGCAAATACTTAGCACAAGGTCAACCAAGCGGCAAAATGCAGACACCTCCTCTTGGTGCCCCCTTAGGAAGCTGCTCAAACACTGGCACCTATTTATTATGAGCCAGACACGGACACTCGTGTTCACCGGGGACAAACACACACCTGCTCTCCAGAGCTCAGAGCTTAGCAGGGAACCCAATACAGGCGCCAAATGGACATGTTCCCCCCCAAGACCACCACCCTGACAGGTGCTACAAGGCAGGGGATGGCCGCGGGCTGCCTAGAGTCTTCCAAACAAAATTCAGGGGCAGGTGAGGGACGAGGGGTGGGGGGCAGCACTAAAACAAATGAGACCAAAAGTGGACCAGGGATGACAATAACCTAGCAGACAGTCAAAGACTGAGACGCTAAGGCCACCCGGCACTGGCAGATGTGAGCGTGCGTGGCATTTCCGTGGCTGTGGGGGAGGAGCAGCCAGAGCAGGCAAGCCAGCCTGGCAGGGCGTCCTGCTGATGATGGCACGCTCTGAGGCCTCCCGTCCTGGGGACACGGCGTGCACTTCGTAGGCAGGCCGGCTGTTCCACAGGGCCACCTCCACCAGGCGTCTGGTCGGCAGGACGCTGAGCCGGCGCACACCCAGCAGGACCCCTCAGGGTCCTGGCAGCCACAGCATGTGGGGCAGCAGGGCAAGGACCAGTAGCATACACAAACACACACGCAGGCTCCACAGCGGCCCTCTCCGGCACGCACTCATTTTCCGGGTGATCATCCAGCCCCAGAATCTCCATTCCGCTGTCCAGCCTACTTGCGTGGTCACCTGCGCCCTCTGGTGGACACAGGCTCCTTCTGCTCATAGCAGCTCCTTCGAACCCTCCTCCTGCCAGGAGACCAGGTAAGTCCCCCTCCACGTTAAGTCCCACCGTAGGCCGCATGGTCTGCACTGGCTGTCTCCACTTCACCTGCCTCCTCAGCTCAGAACCGTGGCAGGTGTGCAGCTCAAGCCTGTGTCGGGAGGTCTGCAGGCAGTGGTCGAGGTGGGGTCAGCCTGCTTCTTGGGGAGCACCCAAGCGTACCCCAGAGGCTTTAGTGAGCAGGCTCGGTGGGCTCCAGATGAGAAAGTGGGCACATCGATCCCCGGCAGCACGGTACCCAGACTCAGGACCCCGGCAGCCGCTCGACCTTTCTGGGCCTTCTTTTCCAGTCTATAAAGTGGGAATGCTGGCCTCCAGTCCAGTCCAGTCCAGTCCAGTGTATCCTGAGCAAGCAGATGCAGCCTCGTGTGGTGTCTGACCCTAGCTCCCAGATGTCTCTGGGTATAAGAAAGCTGGCCGCCAGAGAGGAGGGTGCCTGGGCCTCTGAACTTACAACGTGAGGAGTGGTCTTTAAAACTGACAGAACTGAGGTGATAAGGGAAAGGGCCACCTCTGGCAGGTGTGGAATCTTGAGACTTGAATCTTCCTGTCATGCAGTGTGCAGAGCTATGCAAACAGAAGGCACCAAGCACTAGCTGCTTCCACGGTCTTGCTTCCTCTGACTTGATGCTCCCCTCCAGTCACCTGGAGGGAAGCACCTCTGCGTGGTGAACACAGGTAAAGGAATAAATAGGATAAATCTCTTTTTTGGTAGTGACCACACCAATCAACACAGCATTCTGAGACTACAATGAGCAATCCAGAGGAAAACTTAGGTAATAAAGACATAAAAATTAGGCTTGGCCCCACTAACAAAGAAACACAGAGGACAGTGGGACTGTGCTCCACCAGACTGGCAACCCCTGACCAGAGCAGGCCTCTGGCCACCCAGCAGGCAGGAGGGCACAGGAAGAACGTGACAGTGTATCATCAAGGGAAGGGACAGCAGTGATTCCCTTGGTAAAAAAAAAAAAAAAAAAAAAGTAGCAAGGACAGATGGGCCAAGACGGTCCCTGTGAGACTGTCCCTGTGACGCTGTTTATAATCACCACTATAACCACTCTCACCACCACCCACAATGGCAACAACAGCCGACCCGAGATAAACACGTCACAGTCACACAAGCCAGGGGGAAGAGGTCCACAGCAGGTTTAAGCAAAGTCCGGAATACAGTCGCCCCACTTCTGTTTCAAACAGACGAGAACGGGAGAGAATACTCTGTCTCCAGATCTAGGGGTTCGTATGCCCCTAAGAGGGGAGGGATAGGGGAGGGGAGGGATGGGGGGGTGTGATCTTCCCTCTCTTCTGCCGGAAGGTGGAGCCTGTGTGGCTTTACCTTGAGTCTCCTTATGGAAGAAAGAACACTGCACGAAACAAAGCTCACAGCAGAGCATCCAGACGACCTTCTGCGAGGCGGGCAGGGCGCGAACACCTCTCGAGGCTTATTCTCTTGTGCGGTCCTCCGTGTCACGAGAAAAAAAATGCCAAGAAACACAAGGAGACGGGAGACAGAGCAAAGTGGCCGGCACGGAGGCCGACCCAACAAGCCCCACTATCTTGTGCCCTTCACAGCCAAGCTCCTGAAAATCGCTCCCTGGCTCCACCTCCTTACCTTCCCTGAGGTTGACACTGGCCCGCGCCTGCCCCCTGCCCCCCATCCATACACCAAAACCGCTCTGGCTGAGGTCACCCTCAGTCCCACACCCTTTGGTCCAGGCCGGTGAGCGCAGGGCACCTGTCCACCTGCCGCAGCTGCCCACGCTGGCCTCCCTGCTGACTCCGTGCTCCCCACAGCTCCTCCCAACCTGGGGCCCAGCTCCTCGGAGCCCAGCCTTACACCTGCCCTTCTCTCTTGGCCCTCCCTTCCTCTCCCTCTGCCCAGGTTCGGCCAGGCCCGTCTGCATACTCACAGCCCCCCGGCACCTCTGCTCCACCAGGCAGAGGGCACCATTGTTCATCAAACTCACCATGCCCTGAAGTACAACCAGGACACGGACGCCTGCGTCTCAGTAACAGAGCTGCCCCCTGCCCACTCATGTCCACACAGGGCCGGGCCACCATCTCCCTCTGCAACCCAAAGTCCACCACCAATTCCCTCACCTAGTTCTCAAAACCACCAGAGGACCCTGGAACAGACCCTGGCATGGCTGGGTCAGGCTGAACTCCAGCACCGAGACTTCCTAGTAACTCAGGCACTGTCCTACCCCCTCTGTGCCTGTCTTTATCGCCTCTAAAATGGGGTCACCAGGAGTAGGAGAACCCCCGAAGGCATGAGCTGAGGAAGGAGGGAACAAGTGCACCTGCCACCCTGTCGTCTCCACCTCCACCAGGCACTGCCACCTGCTGGGACCCTGACAGGTGTCCTAACTGGCCTCCTTCACGGGGTCCTGGCAACATCCCCCTCTCCATGCAACACCCAGAGGGGTCGTGGCAAAACACAACCAGGCCACGCTAAGCCCCTCTAAAGGCTTCCTGATGTGCTTAAAACACACCTCAAGTCTGTGAGGCCGCGTGAAGCCTGTCCCTCTGGCCTCACGGGTTGTGCTCACTCGTGCCCTTCTTGCCTGCCTCGCCCCAGGCCTCGTGCATCCTACAGAACTTGTCTCCCCCGGTGCCTAAGCTTCCCTGGCTTAAGCATGCCTCCTCAGGACCTCTGGCAGCCAGTGCACTAGAGAGACCCCGCCCACCATGGGGAGGCCCTGTCCACAGCGGGGTCTCACCTGGTACCGGCTACAGCTGGGATAGAGCCCTGGCCCCGGGGGCCCTGATGAGATGGCCTCTCACCTTCCACTCACAATGCACATGAGCGACGTCTGCCTCCCCCCCGTGGGAGCGCCAAGGGCGGGTCAGCCGGCAAGACTCGACGCCGAGTCCCAGCCCTGGCATACAGACCAGTGGCCCTGGCAGTGAAGAGAGGACTCTGCCAGGCCGGCCACCCACAGGCTGATGTGCTGCAGCAGTGAGCCTGGGCAGGGTCGTGGTTCGCTCAGCCCACACTGTAGCAGGCACACAGACGCCACGCCTGGCCTGCTCTGGTGTCAGGAACGTGGCAAAGTCAGTTATGTGACATTACGCTACACTGTGCAGCCCAAACCCCTGCCTCCGGGACACTGTCGTTTGTTTCCAAGGACGGAGACAAGCCACAGGGAACTCAGGTACTTTCATCGAGACCTGAGTGACGCAAAGGGACAGCCAAGCAAAGGTATTGAGGAAACAGCAAGTGCAAAGATCGTGGGACACAAAGGAGCCTGCCATGCAGACAGGCAGGAGGCCGGCAGGCTGCAGCTGGGCCCCGTGGGGCACAAGCTGACGTGGGAGTCCAGTGCAGTGGAAACCCACTGGGGCCCTAGGGGCGGAGTGACACGGCCGACGTGCTGCCGCTAGAGGCAGAGAAGCGGCAGGGCACCAGCTGGGATGCCATGGAGGCGGCCCGGGAGTAAGAAGCCGGGGTGCCCACAAGGCTCATGTGCATGGCCAGAACCCAGTAGGTTTGGGGTGTGCTTGACGGCGGAGCTGACCTCCCAGGGCCTGAAGGAGACAAAGGAACCACAGATGTGTGGCTGTGGCAGAGCCAGCCAATGAGCCAGACCCACTAAGAGAAGGGCCAGAGGGGAAAGAAGGAGCAACCAGGGAAACTCTGAGACACACGGAGTCTGAACTGAAGACATGCCACGTGGGTAGAGACAGGGGTGGAGACACAGGTGGGCAGCAGGCACAGGACGGGAACTCAGGATGTGTGGGAGGTGGCGGCAAGCTGGGTCCGGCAGGGGCACGGGCACAGCCAGATTAGAGTCCAAGGCTCACAGTCATGGGAAGAGAGGGGGCCTGCAAAAGTCCTCCAAAGGAGTCCCAAGAGCCCACAGCGACACTTCTAGAAATAATCCCCCAGCAATTCGCCGCTGAATGCTTAGCAGAAACAGGGAGGAGCCCGACGCTTCTGTTCTCAGACAGCTCTGAGAGTAACACCTACGCCTCACTGGAAGGTCGTCCACCAGAGCGGAAATGAGAATCGCTCCCATCCAACCCTTCCTGCCGCCTGGCCCCTGCACACAGCGCCGGAGCGGAGGCCTGGGGCTGTGCGCCGCTGCCCAGAGGCCTTCCCAGCAAGGCATCTGCAGCCTCAGCACACCCGAGAAGACGGAGAGCTCCCACCGCTGCACAAAAAGATGTGGCCCTGGCGCCGCAGCCCCTGCTGCTGCCTGCGGGGACTTCTCTGCCCCAAGGGCCAGACACGCAGGCAGCGAGTGGCCCTCAGCTTCCAGGCAGGCACCGCATGCGGTCAGCAGAAAGGCTTGGCCCGAGGAAGGGTGCCGGGCAAGATTGTCCCACTTGGGAAAAGCCTTCGCTCATTCATTTAAACTTGGTGTTCGTGGTATGGAATCACACCTGCCAGACAACCTGGGGGCCTCATCTTCTCAAAGGAGTCTTAATTCTGACTCGTCACTCTGTTGCCTTGAGCAGAGGAAAGGAAAAGCAGTACGTGCTGGGCCTACTGAGGTTCCTGGCTGGTGAGCTGCAGCCAGGCCCCGGGAAGGGGCGCAGAGGGCAAGGGACAGAGACAGCAGGGGACACGGGGACCCACATCTGCCCTCTGCCACCAGGGACTTCGGTGAAAAGCCCAGGTCCTGGTGTTTCAAGAGCCAGGGACCCCAGCCCACGGGTGGGGCCGTGCTTGCTGTGCGCCCCTCCCTACAGCACTAGCTTTAGGACCACTCCCCTGCCCCAGAGGGGTGGGGAACCTCGGCCCACCCCAACCAGCTGCATGGCACAGATCACTAACTCGGCACCTCTCCCAAGAGGAGGCGCCCACCACGTATGGCAGGTGCACAGCCCCCACACCACGTGCCTGCAAACAACGCACGCCCTGCGTGGCGAGACATGAGGGCCTGTGCAGGAGCTCTGGCCAGCGCTCACACTCCACTCACAGGATCGTCCCCGTCATCCGTCTCCTCCTTTAAAGTACAACATCCTCTCAAACAACTCTGACTGTAAGCCTGGATTTTGTCCCATTTTAAACAGATCTCCTTACATGTGTGATTTTTCTTCTTATTTCAAAATGGAAACTATCCTGGACCTACAGTTTCTCAAACTACAGGCCGGACCCATTAATATGGCTTATAAAACCGGCCAGGTGGGGCAGACCTTTTTTAACAAAATAAAAAAAGAAGTAGCCCAGAACAGAAACGATCGGTGTAGGGCACGTGCCCCAGACCAGTGTGTTTCAGTTATACATAAAGACCACACACACGTGCGCACACACACCACATATACACAGACTTGCACAGTGTATTATTCTAAGTCACATTACAAAATGAATTAATTTCATGACCACAAAGTTTCGGAAGACTGTTCTGGAACAAATGGTGGCCATATCTGTCCTATTATCTGGGACGACCTGTGTGGACACAGGGCCTTGGAAAGTGCACCCATTAAGATGTGTCTACTGGAAGGTCCTACCTATCAACAGGGGCACAAATTCACACATTACACATTCTGGAAACAACTGAAACATCCTCTCTGCTGAAGAGTCTGTTCCAGGGGGAAAGAGCTACAAACACACGTGGGTCTGCAACAGTCCTAAGGAGAAGGATTGCTGGGTTGACAAAAACAAAACCATGCTCGCAAACAGAATCAACGGAGAATGCTTTCCAAATGCAATGTAGTTAAGTGTGTTCACTGCGTCAGTGTTTTTACGAGCTAGCCATAAACTTTAAGTGAGGTCTGCTATTTTTGGAGCTGCTTTTCAGATTCTGTTCCAGACAGTTATTCAAAATGTCACTTAATAGAAGTTCTTCCAAAATATCTCTTACAGAACGGACACCCCAACACCCCCAAACTCCTAGCCAGCTCTGCAGTCAAAGTACCTGCGAGTTTCCTTCCTGCTTCCGCCACGGCCCTCCAACATCACGAAAGGGCAGCATTCCCCACCCCCTGGGACGCTCCCAATCCAGGGGGCTGTGGTGGTTAAGAGAAGCCACACTGATGGGGAGCCATCATGCTCCAGCATCATGTGCTCAGGGACTGGACACCACCCAAGGCCCAGACACCTTCCTCCCGTGTCCCCACTCCCTAAGTGGTTACTAAGAAGCACAGCACTCTTTCATTCCGGTGGCCTCAGCTCAGCAAGAGTCTGGGATCCGCCACTCTGTACTTGAGCACTCGCTGCCCTTTCTGCCCCGAGCCCAGCACCCAGCTCCTGGCCTCTTGGATCTGAATCCCTTCCGATAACCAAATCTGGCCCCTGACCCAGGTGAGCCTGCTGGAGTCTTTCCCCAACATAGACTGATTGGAAATCCTGGTGGCCCAAACCTAGGGCCCCTCCATCAAGTTAGAAAGCTTTGTCACCAATGGCTGTACCAAGCAGAGCAAGAGGGGGGTAACTAGACCACTGTTCGTGCAGAGAAAGGAAGAAGCTGAGAAGCGAGGGGCGAGCCAAAACCCAAAAGTAGGGCAGCAAGGGGACACCCAGCCAGGGCTCCATAAGGGCAAGGGGCCCTCCCACAATGCCTCTATGGGACAGAGAAGGACCCTGCCTTCCTGCTGTCCTCAGCTTATGCAGAAACAAAGGAGGAATACCACAGGGCAGACATACGATGGCTCGTTCTGCACATTTCATTGTATAATTTAACAAGTGACTGGCTGAGCATATTATGACCGATGGTTACCCTGCCACACCCAGGAGACAGGCACTCAGAGTCCACTCCTCGCTCCTGGGAGCAACGGCACCGGATCCTCCTCCCCAGAGGCAGGCCCGGGCCCAGGGGGTAGTGACGAGGCCGTGAGCCCTCGGACACGGCGCACCACCACGCAGCCCCCTGGACTGGGGTTAAGGCAGGGCAGCCCACTCAACCTTACCGAGGAGGGGGGCGAACCAGCGATCGGCCGTGAGCAGGCTGCTAGTGGGCACAGCCAGCAGGCCAGCTGTCTGGACTATCATCACACAATGGGGCGACACTGTGCCACAGGAGGAAGCAAGGGGAGGCAAACTGGCCTCCCTGAACAGCAGCGAGTCTGTCTACCGGCGACCACAGGTGCCCCTGGGAAGCGAGGCAGGCCTGGGGCACACAGAACCCGACGCGGCACGGTCTGATGGTGCAGAGCCATCTAGCAAACACTAACGACGGCTCCTTCCCAAGTTGGAGCCTGGGCAGAGGACAGGAGACACAGCTCGGACAGAGGCAGGGAGGAGGCTGATGCAACCCTCTGAAGACAACAGGAGAGGGCCACCTAGCGCACAAAACTAAAAAGACGTTTTAGATGCTCCCCCGCTCTCCCCACCGAAAACAGAATAAAATAAAACCCAAACAAAAAATAAAACTCGTTCTACTTAATTAGAAAGAGACTGACAGAAGAGGGTGATGGGTGAATCTGACTTGGTCGCTGAAGGACCGACCGAAAAGCCCAGGACTACAAGTACCCTCCATGCAATAAACACCCGCCAAAGGGGCCCACCCCTCAAGATAAAAACCATAACCCACAATTTCAAAACTGTTTTAACAATGAGGAAAATACAAGAAGCCATGAGAGGACCGTGATGCCACATCAGAATCAGAAACACTCAGAGCACGTGACAAAAGAACCTGACCTCACAGAACCAGTCCGTAGCGTTCCCTCCAGAGAGAACGGCGCACGAGTGCCTGGTGCGCCCGGATGGGAGGACTGAGCAGCTTGGGGGGGGGGGGGGCAGACCCAAGGAGCTTGGGGCTGCGCCCAGCCCAAACTCTGTCGGGGGGCGAGGCTCATCCTGCCGTTATATTCCGAGATTCTTGCGTATGGATAGGGGATGAATCAAAAGGGAAACTATGCTGGTTAAGGTTGAGAATCTTGATTTCCAGCACAGTGGGAGATGGCTATAAAACGGATTCAATTAATTAAAAGCCCCAGGCCCACACGGAACGGGAAGGGTGAGCATGACTCCACAGCACCTTTGTCCGTCCACGCGTGGTCTGTTCACCAAAAAGGCCTAGAGACCGTGGTCAACTCAAGGCAACAGGGTCAACCCTGGCACCCGGAACGTGGTCTTGGAAAAGCATTTCCCACCACAAGAAACCAGGGGTTCTTAGAGAACAGGCAGATTCCAGGTCTGGACCTTGCTATCACAGCAGAGGAGCGACACTATCCAAGGTCACTAGAGCCCGGGTCATCAGAACTCAGACCCAGCCTGAATGAGCTCCCGGGGGCGAGAGACAGGACGATATGACCACTGCTGAGGAGGACAACCACAAGAGGCTCAAAGACCAAGACTGTTTTAATCTATGAGTTCTTCTTGAAACATGTATATTTAAACCCTCCTGGTCACTTTGAGAAGATGTCAGGGTATCAACTCCTTAATTGTGAGAGCTGGTAAAAAGAGGGAAAAAATCAAGCATTTATCCTGAATTTCCTACATTGACTCGGGGTATCTTGGGGGAACCAAGCAGTTGACAGGTCTTGGTCAGAGTGCTGCACTCCAGGCTGCCCTGACACTGGCATGTGGCCTTCAGCAACGTGTCCACACACCCAGGAAGGTGAGGCTTGCACCTGCTCTCTCCCTCTCACCCAACAAGGAGAAATGAGACACCAAGTAAATGACACTATGTGCTCAACTCCAACTTCCGTGGCCAGTGGGGACCACACGAAAGCTGTGAGCTCTGAAAGGGGTGGGTGAGGGGTTTCTGGCCAGCACAAAGACAGACTTGTGATGCCAGATGTGTTCCGAATCACACTCCTTCCCTGCCCATGGCCACCGCCAGAACCTATCAGCCTTTGTGGACAGAGACCAGGCGCCGTGCCAGGATGGCCCGGGAAGACATCCCCTCTGCCGGGCCAGCACCAGGGAGGAGGAGGTGGTCAGCAGCCAGACAGGGCCTTGTCCAGCCACTCCAATGGGGCTCAGGTCTTTTTCCCTCCCCCCGGCATCGTGACCTTGGGGCCGCGTCTCCAGTCACCTGGGGTGGATGAGCGAGCTGGAGGCAGCAAGGCCAAAGTGCCTCACTACAAACCACAGATCCCTACACCAAGTGGCTGCTTTGATGCCCCCGATTCCACCCTCTCAAACACCACTGCAGTGGACTGGATGGCTTACTCCCACCCACACAGGAGGCACAAAGAAAGCAGCCTCAGGACTCTCTCGCTGATGCCAGCCCCAGGAGCCCTGTGTCCTTGCGGGAGTCCCTCTAAGACCGAGATGGCCAGGCCTGTCCTCTCTGGGGTGCCGGCAAGAGGCTGGGCAAAGGCAGTGGAGGAGGCTGAGATGGCCCTGCCACAGGGGCTCTCTGCACCCACCGAACACACATCACCGGGCACCTGCCCAGGCCAGCCCCGGAGACCCCGGGACACAGCACCCAAGGATTCACTGCCCTGCCTCCAAGGGGATGGTCAGCGAGTAGAGCCAACAGAAAGGAACAGAGGCTGGAGAGAACTCTGCACACCGAGGGACCGGAGCAAGAGACTGGGGCTGGGACCTGGCACATTTCTGTCCCGGGCAGCATCTGCCACCTCGGTGGAGAAGTGAAAAGTCAGGCTGTGGCACTGACCGAGAGGCTGTACCAGGAGAGGGGAGAGGCTACTGGTAGGGCCCGGCTAGAGTTCCGGAACCTGCCGGGGGACACCGCAGGGATTAGCATGGGCCTCGTGACAAAAGAGCAGATCTGTTTTACCAAGGTATGCCAGAGCCCAGGTTCACCTGAGGTCATGCTGGAAAAGGAAGCTAGCTCACTGGAGCACAGACAGGCTCTAGAAAATACCAACCAACTCCTTCCACAGACTTTGCTCTCCGCAGATGGGGCATCTCCAACCTCACAATTAGGGGAGGGGTGTCACCAACGCAAAAGCAAGAACGATGGCTGCAGATGAGGAGCAGAGAAGACCTGACGTTCTTTCCGAGAAGCTGGACACAAAATCCTACAAAATACAACAAATGTACGTATTTGGGGAACACTGACTGCTTTGTGTCTTACTCTGCCTCTAACCTGTCAGTCGCCAGACTTCCCCACATGTCCCATCCATTCTGTTTTCCCTGCCGCCAGGGAAGGGCTGCTCTCCGTGGCCTTGGGAGCTGGAGGGCAGACATGCGCCTCCACGGAAGTGGGGCTTCTGGAGGGCACACCAGCCCGGCGACCCCTGGAGACCTGGCCCTCCAGGCTCCACCCCTGCCCTGCCTCTGCTGCATGGGCCTCAGAAGCTGGCAAGCCCGATGTTCTGTTTCCTACCCTGATACCACATCGTCCTCACCTCTGCCTTCTCCCTTCCCTGTGGCTTTCCTCCAGTGACTTCTGATCCTATTTCTAAGCTATACAGAGCAGGGCAGAGGCAGCGGACTCCCTCACTGTGTCTTCTAGTGCAGTGCAGCCGAGCACCTTCCCACAAAAATATGTTCTGTCCTATTTTGGGTTAAAGGGGCAGGTCACTCGCAAACCGTTAAGAAAAAAATATATACGTGGGGGGAGGAGAGAATGACAGAGCAAACATGAGAAGTTTAACGCTAGGGAATGTGGGTGGAGTATACAGGAATTACTGAAACTATTTTCTGCAACTCCTCTAACTTTGAAATTACTGCAAATAAAAAGTAAACAGTATTGGGGGTGGGGGGGGGAGGGTGGTAGGGGGAGCAGATCACTTCCAAAGGAGAAGAGTTTACCTGACAGGTGGCTTCTAGAAGCCAGAAGCCAGTGGCCAGACACCTAAATGGGCTGAAAGAAAGCCGAGCAAAACTGCTCTGTGCAGTGAGAACACAAGGCAAACTGGAGGCATTTTCAGGCCGACAAAGATGGGGAGCCACCCACCCATGTACCGACACTGAAGAAAGCGATGAAAAGGACGTCTTTCAGGCAGAAAAGAACCAGCCGTGGAAGGAAGTCAAACGCCAGGAGGACTAAGGCACAAAGAGAACAGCAAATCCCGACATGGGATGGAAAGAAAGTGTGCACCTAAACAAACGCCAAGCGTATAAAACACTGCTGACACCGGGGGTTAACACGTGCTGCACGAAGAGCCACGTCAGCAGCATGCAGAAGCCCCCGGGGAGGGCAACTGCATGCGGGCCTGAGGTCTGGGCGCTGCAGGGAGGCGGAGAGGGCGACTCGCAGCATCAGACGCTGGTAAGCTCTGGTTCTGTGCCACAAGACACCTCTGAAAGAAAGGGACGTGAGTGCACAGCTTCCAAAGCAGTGGGGGTTAGGAGGAAGGAGGGTTTAAAAGAGCAGTAACAAACACATTCAAAGAAAGGCGAACAGGCAGTGCTGGCAGGTCTGACCTACACGACCCGGCCACCACCGCAAGCATCGAGGGCAAACGGGCTAAAAAGAAAGATGGTTCATGTGCAGCCCGGTTACGTGACAGTCGCCAGAGCCGTGGGGACTGCAGCGTGCAGCCCAGAGCCCCGGGGCGGCCCACTTCTGCCTCTGTCCGGGGGCCAGGCGTGCCCCCCTCCTCCGCGAGTCTCCGGCCTGTTTCTTGCTATTCCACGAGGTCTAGCTGTGCCCCTTCCGTCAGGGACGTGTGCCGCACTTCCCCCAGGGTACTGGCCTTTTCACTCTTCGAGGGGTATCCTTTGGTGAACAGAGTGCCTTAGGTTCAGCGTAAACCAAATTCTCTTCCCCCTCATGATCTGCACTTCCTGGTCCGGTTCTGGAAAACCGTTATGCACCCAAAGGCCAAGAATAGCATCTTCTGTGTTATCTTCTAGAACAGCACTGTCCAAGAGAAACATACCACAAGCCACAAATGCCAGCCACGTCTGAAATTTCAGATTTTCTAGGAGCTACCACAAAGGGTAAAGGGAAGCAGGTGAAATTAATTTTAATATATTTTGTTTAGCCCAGAGGATCATCATTTCAATATGCAATAGACACAAAAACCACACTTCACGTTATTTTTTTTCAAAATCTAGGTGTTGTGCACTTCAGCACAGCTGAAGCTCTCGGTGAGCACGTGAGGCTCTCCAAGTTTTAGACCTACATTCTTCCCGGCTCAACTCCTTTGTATGCTGTGAAGTATGGACCAAGATTTCCCTTTTTTTTTTTTTTTTTTTTAACACATGGACACCCAGTTGACCTGGCGTACATTACTAAAAGACTCTCTGGACCTTCTCTTTCTTCTGTCTTTTTTTTAAATTTTTTTTTTTCAAAGTTTATTTATTTTTGGGACAGAGAGAGACAGAGCATGAACGGGGGAGGGGCAGAGAGAGAGGGAGACACAGAATCGGAAACAGGCTCCAGGCTCCGAGCCATCAGCCCAGAGCCCGACGCGGGGCTAGAACTCAGGGACCGCGAGATCGTGACCTGGCTGAAGTCGGACGCTTAACCGACTGCGCCACCCAGGCGCCCCATCTTTCTTCTGTCTTGATTAGTCTTGCCAGAGATTTTCACTTTATCCATACGTTCAATGCATCAAACTCTGGCCCTGATGACTCTGCTGGAGATCCAGTCTGTGCCGCGGCCTTCCTTCCCTCCACTGCCTCCTCTGGGCTTGGATGCCACTCCTTGGGTGATTCCTTCATGTGCGATCCGTGCATCCGAGGCTCTGAACTACTCTCCCGCCTCGCTGCAGTGCACAGGTGTTGACAGGTGGGGTTCTGTTATCTTCCAGCTGATAATATTTCCTAATTTCCATTCTGAATCATTATTTGTCCCACTGGTTACTTAGAAGTGTGTCTCCTAATTTTTAAATAGAGGGAGTTAGCTTCCCTTTGTTGCTGACGTCTGATTGGATTCCACTTAGGCCAAGGATACACCGGATGGCTGCAGTCGGCGGAAATCCGTCGAGGTTTCAGTCAGTTTGTGAATGTTCGATGAGGGCTTAAAGAGGGTGTGTGGCCCCCCCGTTGTTGGGTTCACTATTCTCTATATTGGCTCAACTGTGTGAGTCGCGGTTTTCAAATATTCACGCTAGCTGGCATGTCTGGTTAGAGTACTGCCAAGCTGAGCTGCTGCGACAGGATCCCCTTCCCCTGCATCCCTAGAGCAGGGCCAGCGGGTGGACTCGGCCTCCCAACACCTTCCTAAGGCCCTGGGCCAGCAGGGTAGCTCCAGAGACTCCCGGGGCGCTGTCCAAGGACCCCGGGGAGGTGGAAACGAGAAGAGGGGCGGAGCCAGGACAAGCATCCTTCTTCCCTGACGTTGTGCCCTTCTACTGACTTCTCCCTATTTCCCCCAGCCCCTGGCACTGCTCTACCACTCTGCTCCTGAGTTTGATTTTACCTTTCTTTTTTTAGATTCCCCGGATAAGTGAAACCATGCGGTATTTGTCTTTCTTCATCAGGCTTTTATTTCACTTAGCGTAAAACCCCCCCAGGGTCATCCATGTTGTTGCAAATGACAGGATTTCCTCCTTTTTTAAGGCCGAGTGGCATTCCATTGTGTCTGTTTACCATACGCTCTTTACCCATTTCTCTGTCGCCAGCCGCGCAGGCTGCTTCCACACCTGGACTGCTGGGAATAACTCTGCAGCGACGACGGGGATACACGCGTGGCTTCAAGGTCATGGTTTTGTTTGGCTAAATACCCAGAAGAGAAACTGCTGGGTCAGATGGTAGCTCCATTTTTAACGTCTTGAGGACCCTCCATACTGTTTTCCGCAGCGACTGCACCAGCGTGCACCCCCACCAACAGTGCTCCTCTCCCCGCCTCCTCACCCACGCTTGTCATCTCCTCTTTTACGATATGATCATCATTCTGGCAGGTGTGAGGTCACAGCTCAGGGCAGTTTTGATGTGCACCTCCCTGACGATGAGTGACGTGGTGCTTCTTTTTCTGTATCTGTTGGCCATGTGTACGTGTTCTTCAGAAAACAGGCAGCGAGAGACTCGCCAGGCCACGGAGACAGCGTGAGCGTGGGCCAGGGGTCTCAGTGGAAGAGGGCACATGGGGGGCTGACCAGGCTGCAATACAACAGGTACCCGTGGGGTGGGCATGGGGTGGGAGCTGGAGGGAGATGGGAAATTTGACAAAGGATCTTTTAAGCAGGAGTAGGACACGATCTGCTCTCTGGTGGTCTTGGAAGATTGGAGTCAAAGATGAGGACATACGGCCCCCAACCCCACACCTGGGTGCCTGTATCTGAGAGAGCCCAGGGCCCTGGGGCCTGCCTGGAGGGAGCCCAGCAAAGCCATGGCCCTGATGAGGTCCTGGCGTCTAGACTGGCCCCCGGAACGAGCCTAGAGCCAGAACCACAGGGTGTGTGAGCAGCCAGGACACGGCCTCCCCGGCACAGGCCCTAGGCCCAGGCATACAGGCCAAAGAGTGCAATCTTCACCCTAGACTCCTGCAAATGTCATTTGAGGGGACATTATATTGTTTGTATTAGAGATCAAAGGACCCGGACTTCTGTGAAAGAAATGGAAAACCGTGGGTCCCTGTGGGCGGCTCCTGGCAGGGGTACCTGGCTCCGGAGAGCAAGAACGGCCCCGTGATTACTGTTCTCCCAGCTGCTGTGTTACCAGGAGCACTTTGTGACTCCAGTAACAGCAGAATTAGCTTAAAAAAACCAATGGGACAACTGGCGACACGTACAGGTACTGCATGTTGATCCTGCATCTGAACCATCTGGCTAAAAACAAGCCATCAGAAGAGACTCAGAGGCCACAGCTCTGTGGGCCCTGGCTCCGGCCCCTACACCACACCCTACTCCCACTGCCTAGTCCCATCCCTGCTCCCCCAGGGGGTAGCCAGCCCAAGCCCAGCACCTTCGTCACCTCTAGCACTACAGGTGCCGACTACCAGAGGCCAAGAAAGTACAGCCGACGTCCCCGCCCTGCCAGGTCAGCACAGGGCCAGGACACTGAAAACCCCAGCCATCGAGTCCCGCACAGCAGCACCTGCTCCTACAATGCGGCCACCGCCGCAGGTGCAGCGGGACCGGCTGCCACCGGGAGCCAGATGCCAGGACAGCGCCCTGGCCGGCAAGGCAGCACAGTCCTCACAGGCAGGCAGGGCGCCTACAGCTTAGGACCTGAACACCAGCCCCCAGGCACACGCTGGCGGTGGGAAGGGGCCACAGCGAGTCTACGGGACAGCCAAGGTGGCACCTCTGGCCACCGGCGCTAGCTCTTGGTCAGCCCTGACCCATGTGTCCCTGCCGTGCTCACACAAGCAGGGAGCCTGCCGCACACAACGGGAGGCTGCAGGGGACAGGACAGCGGGACCCCTCAGGCCCCTCAGCCGGTATGCTGCTGCCAACAATTCTCCCGGGCACAGCCAGATGCCAGGCGCAAGGACAGCAACCACAAAGCTGAGCCGCTCCATCCCAAAGAGGCACTGCAGCAGCCCTGAGGTCTCTACCTGGGGGCTGCCCTGGCACTGCCCAGGGCCCCGGCACACAGCAGGAAAGGGTCAGCGGGGCAGGGAGTGGTCTGGGCCACAACACCGCCTGGCACAGACCCTCTTCTGAGGCCTCCCATCCCCCCTCCTCCATCCCGGGCCTCAGAGGTCCAGGCCGGAACTCTGGGTGAGGGGCTCGGCGGGGCCCTAGAACCCGGGTGAGCGGAATGTGAGTCCCACAAAGGCCACCTTGGGCCCCAGCTCCACCAGAGGGCAGTGGGCTGTGCCCTCACTCTCGCTCAGACGTCAGGAGACAGGAAGCTCTTCGGGCAAACCAAGGGCCCTGTCGCCATCCTGGTGACAGCTCGGACCTCAGGGGCCTGCAAACCACTAAGGCTACTCCCCAAAGCCATGAGCATAGTGAGGAGGCAGCAGATGAGAGAAAACGGTCCAGGGTGCAAAGGCCCCCCAGGAGAAAGCACTGCCCACGGGCCACAGCCTTGCTCCTCACAGAGCCCTGTAAAGAGGGTCAGAGTGCGACACCTCAGGGCTGACAGTCCACTTCACTGAACAACAGGTGCACTCGACCGGCCTTGGAGGAAGTACACTAAAGCCCACAAGGTCACAGCAAGACAACACGTTTATTTTTACATGAATTACAAATGCCAGGAACTCTCAACAGAACTCAGCTGAGCCCAGCACTTCTTCAGCCAAAAAGGTAGGAGGCCTTCCCAGCAGGAACAATAGAATGTACTTGAAAACAAGGATTTTAATTACAAAGCATTTTGAAACCCCAGCTGGCTGAGGCCTGGGTCTCCATTCTGACAGCATAGGAGCAAACGTGCATCCCCAGACCACAGTGCAAGCCAGAAACAAGTCCCCTCTGTACATCAGAGCAGAGAGCTCAGCCTGGATGCCCTGCTTCCAGGAGGCAGGCAGCAGGGACAGTCTGTGTAATTACAAAGTGACCCATAAGATGCACTCCCGTGTGCCCCTGGTGCCTCTGCACCCTCTGGGGCTTCGCACATCCGTCTCTCTGAAACCAGTAAACTTGATTATGACGAGGCGGATGCCTGCCACCACCAGGCACCTGCTACAAACTACGTCCCAGCCCAAACCGTCCTGCAGGGCAGGGGCTGTGACCTGGGTGCTGAGGCTCAGGGAGCACTCACGGTGCCCGAGATCCCGAGCTGCAGGCATTATGCCGAAGGAGCACCCAGGCCTCCGTGACAGCACCTCCCCCCCACCGAGGCCAGGGCCTACGGGACACACGCCTGCCACCAGCACTCACCTCGCCAGCTGCCCACTAGCAGGCTCAGAACACCTCGGTGCTGCCTCCTCCCTGACCACACCATGTACGGCAGAGGCCACCCAGGGGCCTGGGGAGAGAAGATGAAGCCCACCCGAAAGGGGAGCTCTTGTAATGTATTTTATCACAGGTGTGGAAAGCCAGTGCAGCACAAAACGCCCCTCTCAGGGAAGGGAGGGAACCCTGTCCCGGACCAACTCTGTTCTCCTGCTGAAGCCACGGTGCTCAGCTGCACAGCCCGTGTCGGTGACTCTCAGACAAGCTCATGCGGCCTTAGGCCCTGCCCACCTTCTGCCCTGTGGGCCACCACACAGTTCACCCAGCACAGGAGGGAATATGACACAGTCCACAGCAAGAAGTAAACACACTTTGGGAGCATCGCCCCGAGGACACCAGGCCTCCCAGGAGGACTCCTCTCTGCGGCCCATCATCAGCTGGTGGGAGGGCAGGGGGTGGTGAGGACAGCAGCGGCCTGGATTCCTTCTCAGCCCTTCTTTGTTCATTCACCCCAACAGCCAAGAGGAAACGGGGCAGAGGGACTGGGAGAGGGCTATGGCGCGGGGAGTGTGACCCACAAGCTGTACAGACAGCTCATATGGTGATCTTCCTTAGGACTGCTCACAGCCCAAACTACTGCTGACCACTGAGCTTCCCAGAGGACCCTAGACTTCAGCCAGGGTGTCCCAAACTCATCCAGCATCTCAGACGATGAGTGCTCCTCGAGGGGCATCTTGAAAAGCCCTGTTCCGGACTCTCCACGTTGTCCTCTGGCCCCAATGCTTTCTCAATAACCCCTGTAGCTCAGCCCCAAGGAGGCAGTCGGCAAGCAAGGGGCTCCTGAACAGCTCACGATACCAACATGAACTGAACGTCTTCCCAGGAGAACAAACCAAATGGTACACACGGTTCCAGTAACACATGCACGTGTGCATATGGGGAGGGGTGGTGGTGATAAAGGCTGCACAAGAAAACGGAATGCTGAGATCACCCCCCACGCATCAGCCAGGAAGGAAAAGGACAGGGCACAGGGCCAAGCTCTGGTCTGTGCCTACGGCCCTCCCCAGGCTATACCCCAGAACTGCCTAGTAGAGGGTGTGGGGCTCAGTCTCACAGCCCAAACACGCTCACACACTGCTGTGTCCGCTGTCCCACGGCTACCATTCTGGTCTCCTGGCACACCCTGACCCCCTGTGGGTTCTCTGGTCTGGGCAGCAAGGCCACACACACTCTCTGCTCTGCTGGAGAATGAATGTCCCTGGGAAACGGCAAGAAATGGGGCACTGGGGGCCGGGGGGTGGTCCCACTCCCGCCGGCTGCAGCACCTCCCCCGCTCTGTCTTCGCTCTTGTTTCTTTAAGAATTCTAAAATCCTAACACTTGGGATTAATACCCTCAGAATGTACAGAACCCAGGCCGGTCACAAGAAAGCTAGACCACTCAGCACACAAAGAGCACACCGAGGATTCACCAAGAACACATGGGCCCAGCGCATGAGAATGTCAGCCCCAGCTCCCCTCAAGGAACCGGGCTCCAACCAAACACCCTTTCCTACTTGTCAACGCGGCAAAGGTATTTCTCACAAAAGAATAACACAGGCAGCTGGCCACAAAGCAGAGGCGAGTGCCTGCTAATGCTGTTGGGAACGTGGGTGGGCAGAACCTCTCCAGGGAGACCCTCGCGGGCCCTGCTCTTGGAGCCCGCCAGTCCCCTTCCGGAATTCTACCCAAGGAAATGCCAACATCGGGCACAGTGAGTGATGTGCAAGGGTGTGAAGAACACCACTCAACCCGGAGGAGACATCCTCAAGACGCAACCACAGAGAACCACGTGAGTTATGGAGTGTCCCCAGGCAGCCACCAGGATCTCCTGCCGGCGACTGCTGACTGCTGCAGGAGAGTCCGGCCCAGCAGGACGCCAGCATTAACTGCGGTCTCTGGGCGGCAGGATCACTCACTTTTTGTTTTCTGCGTTTCCCGTGTTTTCATATTTCTACAACAGACTTGTGAAATCAAGTTCCGCGGGAGCAGGCACTCTGCTCCCTCGCACACCAGCAGGAAACACAAAGGAACACACAGTGGTGCTCGCAAGGCAGTGAGTGAGCAAGTGGGTGCTGTTGCCTCTCTACCCGGGAAACCCTTCAGGAGTGTTCTTAACTGAGATTTTGGAATTCC